>NC_051155.1:20696506-21046506 GCF_013339745.2 Dermacentor silvarum | reverse complement strand
GTGTTGGGAGGTGCCCTCAGTCCTGTGCTCCTGCGGCTCTTGCTGTCTCCCGGGCCCGCCGCACCAGTTGTTGCTGGTGACGAGGGTCCGAACTACTCAGCACGGCCAGCCACTGCTCGGGCGTGGGGTTGGGTATATGTGGGGCTACCTGTATTTTGGGGCATGCCCATGTGGTGTGATATAGGGAAGCGTAGTCGTTACAAAGAGGGCATTTATACGAGTACAATGCAGGGTGTATTGCGTGTAATCTGCTTAAATGGGGGTATGAGTTGGTTTGTAATTGTCGCCATGCTACTGCGTCTTCGCGTGAGAGGGTCTTGTGTGGGAATGGGTATTGTCGTCTCTTCAACCTTTGGTGCTCTAATATGACGTTGTATTATAAAGGTACTGGCTCCATAGGTGCGGCCATATCCCTCTCTTGTGGCACCCGGGTGGCATGAGCTCGGGCTACAGGGTGCGCACGCTGATTTCCGCGGAGGGACTCGTGTCCTGGAGTCCATCAGTATTTCAACGTCGGGTAATTGAGAGGCTAGTTTGAGGATTCGGGCAGCGATGGACGATATTCTGCCTCTGGCGTAGCTACGGCAAGCTGCTTGCAAGTCGGTAACAGTAGTAACGTGTTCTTTGGTTTGAATAGAGGTGATGGCTAAGGCGATGGCTGTCTCCTCCGCTTCGACGGCGTTGGCAGTGCGGACCATCATCGAGACAACCTCTTGAAGGTTATGGTCGACAACGCTGACTGCCGTGGCTGCTTTTCGGGGGTACTGCGCGGCATCTGTGTATACTATGGTGGGCAAGTTACCGTATCTTGTTTGAAGAGTCTTTGCGCAAACTTTGCGACGACCGGCATGATGTTCCGGGTGCATGCTTCTGGGAATGGCGGCTACCTGTATATGCTCCCGGATGTTGGGGGCCAGATTGATTTTTCGTGGCCTCGGCCCTGTGTGGGGGTAGCCTAGGCGTGCTAGGAGCTTCTTTCCTGTTGGTGTGAGTGCTAGGCGTTCTCATTAGCTTGTGAGGTGGGCGTTTATGATTTCTCTGTGTTATGGACTCCTTCCTACCCAGGCAGCGCAACCAGGCTGGCCCCAGCACGGCAATATCACGGCAAACACCGGCACGAATATAGGCCCGAAACCGGCAGCGCTACCCGTGTCAGGAATGTACCAGTGTGGCCATGCCACTAAAGGGCCTATTTCGGCCATTGTGTGGCAGTGCCAATACAGGCAGATAGCCGGCTCTGCCGTTCATTGCCATTCTAGTGCCCCACCTTGCCTACTGGCAGCACCGGTATTGGTGAATAGCCGGCTCTGCCACTTTTAGTCCATTTATTGTCCCACATTACCCACTGGCATGGCCATATTGTGATGTATGTGGGCGATGCCGTCATTTCGTACGATTTTAAATTACGCAAATGTTGCACGGTAGCTCGATGCAACATGCCGTGATCTACTATAAAATTACCAAATAATGATACATAATTCGTTTATTGGTCTTAAAATAGGTTGATACAGATTGTCACTCGTATCCCCAATCCTGCGGGCCACCTACGAAAGCTTTGTTGAAGACGCTACGGGGGGGTTAAGGCTGGGCTCGCATAAGGGGCACTTGAAGATGCTGAACGGGTTGAGCCGCTTCGGCGTAACGCCACCTTCTGCTATTAGCACAGTCGACGGCACCTGGCAGTCACATTCTTATGAAGTCTTGCGCTTGATTGATGTCGATCTCTGCGTCTGACAGGCACCACGGCATACAATGCATATACCTATGTTATCCCAACACTGCCAGCAGTGCATAATGTAAGCAAGAGGCACAAAACTGAGAAATTAAATGAGTATCACACGTTCCCCCTCTGCATAGCCGCATGTTAAACAGTCCCTTGCTTTTCTTCCCATGCAGGCTGTTCGGCAGTTGAACTGCATGGCCCATGATGGCGTTTATTATATTGAAGGCAACCTCCCACAGACATGATTCCTCCATTCAAAGAAGTTGTTGAAGCTGAAAAAAAGAAGCAGAAATACGCAGAAATCAGGTAGAAAATTCCGCTGCATCAAAATATGCGATTTTTGTTCTAAATAGCCAATTATGATGAATTATGCCTTCATCACAAGACTTCTCGTAAGTGCTTGTGGGCAGCTGTACTTAGCCTTTGGCAATGCGCAAGCTTTTAGAACAGAGGTAGCAAAGAAAGGGTGTATTATTTCATAATAAACACGTAAGCAAGCTACAACACAACAGATTATAGTTTTGCAGGAAGTTCTGAACACCAGTAAGCTCGCAGAATGTACTTCCTGAGTAACGAAGTACATTCCAACTTTGGCCTTGGAACTTTGTTCTACAATTCAGTTTTGGTCTTCTTCAGTGTACCAGCCGAAATGTGCCGTGCTGCGCGTTTTCAAACAGACAGTGCGTTTCAGCTGACGCTGAAGCGGTGCAGCACCGTCTACGTACGTAGTAAAAAGTGGCCGTACATTATCTCTGTAAAAAGAGAAAATACACGTATTAGGCAATCCACTTAGTTCAAACTAGAGCACTGCACGGGCCGATTTTTGCGGCCCGGGCCCGTTTTTACATTGGGCGGCCCGCCCGAGCCCGATCAAAACTTTTATGGCGAGACCCGGGCCCGGCCCGGGCCCGGAAATAATCTACGTTACCCGCCCGGCCCGGCCCGCCACCCCTTTATCTTAAGCCTGAGCCCGACTCGAAACCGGCCCGAACCCGGCCCGAGACCGAAAAATACATGTTTTTTTCAGAGTGGAGA
Source organism: Dermacentor silvarum (assembly GCF_013339745.2). Taxonomy (NCBI): domain Eukaryota; kingdom Metazoa; phylum Arthropoda; class Arachnida; order Ixodida; family Ixodidae; genus Dermacentor; species Dermacentor silvarum. The sequence goes on along the minus strand of NC_051155.1, from coordinate 21,043,748 downwards.
AGCCCGAGAATAACTCGCAGAAAGCCCGAGCCCGGCCCGGGCCCGGGTCAAAAAGCACACGCCGTGCCCGAGCCCGGCCCGAGCCCGTGAAAAAACTCCTCTACCCGGCCCGGCCCGGCCCGTGGGCCGGGCCGGGCCCGGGCTTTCGGGTAAGCCCGAGCCCGTGCAGTGCTCTAGTTCAAACACTATATATACTTGAGAATAGGTGGTGGTGGTGGCAACATTTATTTAGGACCGGAACTTGAGAATAGAAATAAAACAATTGTACTTACCTTGCGATAATCGAGTTTAATCCGCAGTAAATGCAGTTTTCCGACGTTTGGCTAGTTGTTTATGTTTCGCCCGATAGCAGTGTGGAACCAAGCTTGTAGTGGCGAAGGTCAAGCCGCTGGTACTGAACACGTTGCTGGTCAAGTTGATGCATGCTCCGCAAGCAAAACATGGTGCAAGCAATGTGGACAACGACAGCTCACAGGCAGAAGCAGAATCTGTACGGGTCCCTCGTCCTCCGAGAGACCGAGAGTCGCCACGTTTTTTTGGCAGCGGGCGAGGTCCGCGCAGGGAGCAACAAATTTGACAGGGCATTATTCACGCTTCTTTGTGCACCCATCCTGTTCTGATTAGCAACGCAGACTCGGCTGTACGCATTATAGACCGCGCATACCTTCGACACTGCAAAGCGAGGGGACGCAGGGAAAACGTGGTGAGAGTGAAACGCATTCTTGGTGTTTTGACGTCACTTCGCCTGATAGTAGTGAAGAACGACACGCGCACGTTCTATTTTATTTTTTTTTTTTTCATTTTGCAGAAGCTGCTATGGCTGAACGAGCCGTAGCACTTGTGCTGATTTTATTATATATTATAGCTGAAATGTAAAACATGACAAATGGGCCTGTTGAACAACTCAAAGTGATCAATTAATGTTTTTTATTATTTTTGCGCTGCTTATCCCAGGAGAACGGTAGAGTAAGACAACATGTGCGCAAAGGAGTAGTCCGGCGCACATCACTTGCTAACATGCCCCCATGCATTTCTTGCTTCTAGTTAAATAATACAACCCCCCTCTTCGGAAAAAAAAATGAATAGACACAGAGCAGCGGCAGCCGTATCTAAGAAACCTCGCGACGATACCTTACGCAGCGCATAACATATAAGTGAAGCCCAAAAAGCGAGTACAAGGATCTCGTTCAAGTTCGCAATATTAATTTACTTAATTATGTTAGTATAGTGTCAAAGCCCGAAGGCATTGCATAAAAAAGCGGGCAGTTTTTTTCTTCTTTTCATAAGCAAGAAAGCTTCAAACCTGGCCGCTGCGAGAAGAAACGTAGGTGTGAGGTAGAAAAATATGTCCTTTAAGCAGCGGGAGTAATAAAATAAATCCTAATAAACAAACTCAAGCGAGATCGCATACGGCGACAAGGTAAACCAAGCGATTATTTTATAGAAGACGCACTGGCTACACGTGAGTAATTATTTGTATGTATCAAAACACGGACGGCAAGGTTTTGGACACTTTCGAGAGCTTGCGATAAGGTATAGCAGTTGCTGGATTCCAGACAGAACTGGTGCACTCGAAGATTGACCCCACCATGTATTTATAAAATAAAAGCTTCCCATGAAGAAAATTTCGGAGCAAAAACCCAAACATGTGGTTGGCATTGGTGAATTTAAAACTCAACATAAATATTCCAAAAATGTTGCGTGTGAGATGTGTATCCCGAGATATCTACAAGAGGAAGAAGTTACCAGAGGTGTGTCGTTGAGGGTGTAAGTGGGAGTCTGAATTTAATAAGGAATAAGGAAGCTTATGTATGACTCTTTGCAAAGTCAAAACAACGATAGGTTTATTGATTAGCTGATATAACATGCAAACGTAAGCAAACAATTTATTCAAATCTCTGTTGCTCTCACAAAAAGAGTTCACCTACTTGAAAAATGTATATATATATTAGTAACTTTTTTCTTTATGCTTGTTTAACTTTTTAATCAAAAATTAATTTTATTCAGTAGCATACATTTTTATCCAGTAGCGTTCATTTTCTTTCTTTTTCCATTCTATTTTCCTGTATTCTCCTTAATCTTAGCCTCCCTCTTGGTTCTCAGTAGTAGGTCGGTAACTTCAACCCTTGCAGCCATCTGTCAAGGTTCGGAATGGCGCGGCGGGCCGCGAACATTCCTGTTGTTTTTTTATTTTTCTTTATTTTATGTTCCCGTCCAACGGAGATCGCCTTGTGTATACTCGTCTTGGTCGTCTGGCCAAACCTTTTCTCTTCACTACCCCCCCCCCCCCCTCCCACCCCCGTATATCTCTTGTCGCGTTGTCTCTGTTCTCCGCCTTCCCCCTTCTCTTCTGTGCAGATATATTTGGCGTCGTGCAACATAAGCATTTCATTGTAAGTTAGCGTTGGGCTTGTCTCACGTTCATGTCCCTTCTATTTGCTGTTTTTTGTTTTAGAAATATGCACTGATAGTCCAGCAGAAACCTCTTCTTCAACATGGCACCACTTCTTTTTTTCCCCGATTCTTTCTGCGGGGAGGAATGGACGCCTACTGTGCCCGTTGGTCAGAAAAAATCATCTGGCATAAAAAAACACGCACGAGAAAGCTTTCCGGGAAAGGCAGCTAAAATTATAATGAAGCGGCCCGCAGGAGGCACTACTGCACGGTTCGACATGCTCTTTATGCGGAAAAATAATATAGGGAGCAGTCATTCAAAATGACTTGTATTGTACTAGCAATAAAATTTACAGCCACTACAGAAGTTCAGCTAGCAACGTCATTACTGGCAAGTGGTACAGATGATTGCACCATAAAGTCATGCAGTATTTTGAAGTTCACTACCCGCAACACTATTTAAACGACGCACACGTAAGCGCACATGCTTTTTCCCACCCAACACCCATATACCCCCTTGAATTTCTTATTGCGCCTATCGAGGATGCACACGGCAGGCGCGCATTGACGCATTTTAATGGAGTGCCCTTGTGCCACTTAACAATCTCCGATCGAATGATTCAACACAATAAATACAATTACGCCAAAGTTAACCGCCTTTGTAATAAAACGAAGAAAATACCCTATTGCAAAAACCAGCGTCTTCCAGTGTGAAACCAGCGTGTTTTTGACACTGGGTGGCACTGGGGATGCTGGCGCACGCTGGGAGTCACTGGGAGTCACTGCGACACTGGTGAGATCGCTGGAGAAGTGCTCGGTCACACTGGACGAGACGCTGGTTTCACTGCTATGACGCTGGGGCGCACTCGTGTGCGCTGTACACGCGCTGGAGTTCGCTGGCTCGTATTGGAGACTGCGCTGGTTCAGTTTGTGCCGCACTGCCGGAGTATAGGCGCTGTGGAATATTAAATGCTTGATACAATTTTATGGGCATCTCCTGTCCAAAAAACAAACTCCTGTCCTAAGTATAGCTCTATAATTAAGTTGGGATCATAAATGTCTATTTCGTGTCGGCGGTGTTGCAGCTTGGAATAAAGGTGCGTGATGCTAGCCCATGCATATACGACACTTGAGATCGCTTTCGCTTTATACATTTCCCTTTTGACTGTGCGGATAGCTGTATTCGTGAACGAAATTACGCAAACGCAGATAACGCCTCGTTTTCTAGTAGTTTGTACGCAATCGATGACTGCGAGTTGTCGCAGTGTTGTACAGTCGACACGAAACCGAGCAGCCGTTCAGACGCGTTCGAACGGACCTCAGAAAGCCTGCAGCTGATTGATATTATCGCACCGACAACAAAGCTGCGGTGATTCGTGCGCTTCCACTTTCCCTAGTGTGTTAAAAATAATAGTTAAAATGTTGTGAAGCTCAAATACAAACATTTTCCCATTCATCAGGTAGCCGCGCCGAGATCGTTCACTTCCAGCGAAGGTTAGGCCTACCGTACCCGCTGAGTCTGTCTACACTCAATAGGCCCGTCTAAGCTGAGGAATCAACAAGTCTAACGAGGTTACATCACTCTGTATTTCAGCGTTCCCATGGCTGCTTTTATACAGACTATTCTTTCGTGTGTACAGTGTCAGCATAACAAGCGATGAGCGCCGATATGACGTTATAAACATACCTATGTGTGCTTTCGCCGAAGGCTGTCAGCCGCATTAACCGACCGCTTCTCTTACGGAGATATGTGCCTAAACATACGTGTCGATTGGAAAGCATTGTCGAGCTATGGAAATGTTGCATTACCTTTGCGCGAAGAATAAGAAACGGCTGTCAAAATTGGCAGTAACGGCCCGTACAACATTCCGGGTCGGCAGTTCATTTAAGGCTTTTTTCGCTAATATACCAATCGCAAAAGCAAATCACTGTTGCAGCACTTCCAGGCATACTGTGCAATACGGACAACTTTATCGTTCTGATAGAGGCGTAAGTTTTGGTTGAAGGCGATATCGCATGTACCATGTCTGTGCGAGACGTCTGTGCAAAGCTACAACTGTGTCTGCGCGTTGACATGGCAAAATATGAGCAGGCAACCTTGGATCGGCGTGGCGTAGTGGTAAGATGCTGGGTTTAGGATATGTAGGGCGGAGGTTCGAATCCTCGCAGATTTTTTTGTTTTACGTTTCTTTCTTTTATTGCATTACAACGTTTTCTGTTTCTTTCTGTATTCTAAAAAAATATATAAGGTAGCCAGGCACCACGTATTTCTCGCTGTAGAGATGCATTTCGCACCAGTACCCCACGCCCAGCGCCTCCCAGTATGCCGCGCCTTGCCAGCGTCCCAGTATCCAGCGCGCGACACTGGGCCCATTATCAGGCATGGCACTGGATACTGGATTTTGCAATAGGGTATGCAGAACATACACAATAATTTAGTAAGAAACAAAAAAATTACCAGAGTGATCTCGTTGCAGTTGGTGCGAGCGGTGAAAAATTCAAATAAATATTGCGTGCTGTAAACATACGTATATAATCGGGAATGGCCAGCGAATGCTGCATGAAACATATATTGAAATGCCGTTCTGTTTGACAGGCCGATATTTACGGGTATATCAAAACTGCTAAACAATGTGGCTATGCCTACAGCTTTGAACGGACGTTATTACCCATGTTTAGAGATGTACAGCCAATGACGGCACTCTAACGGCAAAGCAGGCCCGGGATATCCAGTTGCGTCGTCCTGCCTAGCCATTAACGGGCATTCACCGGCAAGGCAGGGCCAGTGCTGGATGTCTGTTACAGTGGCTCTGCCAGCACTGGCATTACGGAGGCAACGGCGGGCCTTCGCGGCCCAGCCAGTGCCCAGTGTTGCCAGGTTTGGCTATATGTAGCCAAATTGGGCTACAGAAAAATAATTTTGGCATCGAATAGGACGAGTTGGCTATGTGGCTCTATTTGGGCTACGGAAAATATGCGACTTGGCTTAGTTTGGGCTATAAGTGGCGCCATAATTAACGCTCCAGAGGGGCTCTGATCGAGTAGAAGCAAATCTCGAAGGCTATGTTTTAGCTGGAGAGCCGGCAGCGCGCCGGAGCGTGTGTACGTGCGCGAAATGCCCTCCGCCCCCCCCCCCCCTCCTCCTCCATTCTCTGTGGGGTTGTCTGAGCCGGTGGCTTTGATCTTTCATGTACTGAAACTTACATCGCGCTTCAACGTGAGACAGCCGATCCCCGGGCATCGGGATGAGCCTGGGAGTAGAGGGTTTTTCACAGCCCTCTGTACTAACATCGCTATGCTCAGAGAGCAATAAAATAGGGTTGGGCGATCGTGGCGCCGACATGAAGAAGCACGGGTAGATGACACGCTCCATGGTCATGGCTTCTTAGTGAACTATGGCGCCGGGCACAGCCTTCGACCTGCTTGACGTTTCTCACGCTATGCTTTATTGCCGTTTTCCTTTTCCTGCGATATGAGTTTCTGTTTGTGCTTACATTAGAGGTTCATTTCCATAGGTTAGACTTAAGATTGAATCCTCCTCGGAGAGGAGAATTGAACCATGGGAAAGTGGGCCATGTATGCGAGAAAGTATAAAAAGAATGGGAGCAAGACCCCGAGCCCGAAGTGCATCCTGGGCCGCGATTTTGTAGCGAGGCATTATGACTTATTCTACTCTAGTCTTATCATTCACCGCTCACGGCCGGCTGATCCCGTTGATAACGCGAGCGGACCGTCGCTCCGACCACTGACAAAGCGCGATAAGCGCGAAAAGGCATTATTACTGGAAAGGCATCGCTACAAAATACCGGCCCTGGTGCGTTTACTTGTAGATGGTTTGCCAGTAACGTGAGAGATGCAGCAGATACTTATTGTGCTAATATTGAAACATCTTTACCACGATGCCATCAGTGCGCCACTTCACATGAACATCACCCAGTGTGTTAGCTTAACAGGTGAGGTGTCGCGCTGCTGGCTCGAGGACGAGGATTAGATTCCATGCCACAGCGGCCGCATTTCGATCGAGGCGAAATGTAGGAACACCCGTGTACTTAGATTTATGTGCATGTTAAAGAACCCCAGGTGGTCAAAATTAATCCGGAGTCCCCCACTGCTTCTAGCCTCCCAATCATACCGTGGTTTTGGCACGTAATACCCCAGTAATTATTATTATATCAACATGGTTTGCTTTCTGACAGTAACCGGTTTTCACAGGATTACCACTGTTATAAATTTGTCGTTTACCTCTGCTCTTCGTGAGCCGTCACGGCTTTTGCCATAATTATTACGAGCGAGTTACGTTTGGGACGTGCTCGTCGCCGCAAACGACTGCGCGCTTCTTACACTGGAGTGTCGTCTTGCGTAGGAATAGTTTAAAGATTCGCTTACACCGATTGAAACAGCGAGTGGCATATGTTGTCTCACTTTTTTTAAGCATGTTCTTGGCTTGCTAGAGACCTAAGTTGGCGGCCAGGTTGATGTAAATGTAAACTATATAGATTCTGTGCCAGGTAACCCGGGCCAAGTTAATTAACGAGAAACCAAGATAGGACGGTGAGACAAATACCCCGAGATATCATAGCGCGAAACACTGCTTTTTGCTCGTAAAAAAGAAGCTGTGGGTGCGTCACGGTCGCAGACTGCTGGACAGCTGAAGTTTTTCTTCGCCGTAGGCGGATGTCACGTGAGAGCTCAATGATGCTGAACATTATTTTGTGTTCACGTGAGCTAAAAAGCGGAGTTCAAAGTTATTATTACTGTATAATATAACTAAAAATAATAACATACTATCTGTCATAAAATAAAAGCACTATGATTTCGCCCTCTGTAGCGATTTGCTGGAATTTCAGAGCTTCTGGGACCAACCAAAAAGTTACTTTCTTCGTGCAAAAAGTTCTGTGTGCAAGCATGATGTCGACTGTCACGGCGGCAAGGATATTAGGATATTTGGTTACAACAGGTTATGCAAAAAACGATTGCCGTAGTTGAATGTGAAAATTTATATACAAATAATGATACGGCAAATCAGAATGGCTATACTTGGCTACGCAATTATTTTGCTCTCTTTTTGTGTTTGGCTATGTTTGGGCTACGATTACTCTTTGGGCTACGCCACCTCGTCCGACCTGGCAACACTGGACCGGACTTGTGCGCCACTGAAAACGAGTATTCTTGAAGGCGCAGAGCACAACGACCAAGGCGGCCAGTAGGGTCTTTGAGCGAAGAAAGCCAACATAGGGCATGATGATCAGTTACAACGGAAAAGGTGCGGCCAAACGGGTAGAGACGAAATTTGGCGACAGCCCAGACAAGAGCAAGACACTCTCGTTCCGTTATGCAGTAATTCTTCTCCGGTGCGGACAGCAGGCGGCTAGCGTACGCAAGAACAGAGTCGTGGCCGCTCTGACGCTGAGCGAGGACGGTACCGATTCAGTGGCCGCTGGCATCTGTGCGAAGTTCCGTCGGTGGAGTCGAATCAAAATGCGCTAAAATAGGGGAAGTCGTGAGGGCATCTATAAGTGCTGAAAAGGCAGCAGCTTGGGGTGAGCCTCATGTAAAAGCAACGTCTTTTTCGAGGAGCGCAGTCACGGGACGCGCAATGTCGGCGAAATTACGAATAAAGCGTCGGAAATAGGAGCACAAGCCTATAAAACTGCGTACGTCTTTAGCCGAAGGTACAGGAAAATGCTTCACGGCGCGAGCTTTTTGAGGATCGGGCTGGACACTTGTCGCGTTGACGAAATGGCCAAGTGCGGTTATTTCACGGCGTCCGAAACGGAATTTTGAGGCGTTGAGTATTGCTGAATACCTCGAGAACGGCGGAGAGGCGCTGATGATGGCTGTCAAATGTTGGCGAAAAAACAATGACATCGTCAAGGTAGCACAAGCAGGTTCACCATTTCAAGCCACGAAGAAGCGAATCCATCATGCGCTCGAATGAGGCCGGCGCATTGCAAAGGCCGAAAGGCATCACTTTAAAATGATAGAGGCCATCGGGAGTTACGAATGCGGTTTTTTCGCGGTCCAGTGGGTCAACAGCAATCTGCAAATAACCTGAGCGAAGGTCAATTGACGAAAAATATTGGGCGCCGTGAAGACAGTCGAGTGCGTCGTCGATACGGGGCAAGGGATAGACGTCATTTTTCGTGATCTTGTTGAGGTGTCGATAATCTACACAAAATCGCCAGGTGTCCTTTTTCTTGACCAGCACAACAGAAGCGGCCCAAGGACTCGAGGACGGTTCGATGATGTTCTTGGCCAGCATTTTATCGACTTCCTTTTGGATTATGGCGCGTTCCGCAGCGTAAACGCGATAAGTGCGCCGGTGAACCGGTTGAGCGTCACCGGTGTGGATGGAGTGCTGAGCAACTGTTGTCTGGCCTAAAGGGCGATTTTCGAGATCAAAGATATCGGAATACGACAGCAAGACCCGGCGAAGATCTTCTGCTTTCGTATGCGGGAGGTCGGCTGATATCATTTTCTCGAAATTGGCACATAGCGACGAGGTGGATGTGAGAGAGCCGGAAACAGTTCGAGGGCCGTCGACGGCTAACACAGAAATCGCGCATTCCTGCAACGACGACACGGTGGCAAGCGCGATACCAGCAGGTAGCACGTGGGTAGAAAGACCAAAGTTCAAAAGCAGCAGGCAGGTTTTGTTGTCGCGTACGGTAACCACAGTGTGCGGGAGAACGACAGAGTGAATCAGGACCACGTCGAGAATCGGGGAAACAACGTATTCACCATCGCACACAGGTGGAGAGGGACTTTATGGCACGTACGTGGAGGTTTGCGGTGGCAAGTGGTGGAAATCGACAGAACATAAGCGGCTGGGAGTGTCCGATAGTACGTGGGCGTCAAAAGGGAGTTCCAGTTGAAGGACACATGTGGAGCAGTCGATAAGGGATGAGTGCGTCGAGAGAAAGTCTAGGCCGAGGATCACGTCGTGGGGACACTGCGCAAGCACGGCAAACAAACCAATGGTCTGATGGCCAGCAATGCACACTCGGGCGGTGCACATACCAAGAACGGCAGAAGAGCGGCCATCAGCGACCCGTACTGTGCTCTGAATTGCGGGCGTAATGACTTTGCGGAGCTGAGTACGGAGTCTCAGCTCCGCAAAGTCATTACGCCCGCAATTCAGTCATTCCGCAAAGTCAGTGCGGAGCTGAGTACGGAGTCATAGACACCGGAGTCTGCGCTCCGGTGTCTATGAGGGCCGTAACGGTGACGTCGTCCACTTGAATGTCCAGAAGGCTGCGGCGCGTAGGAACAGTCAACAGAGGATTTGTATATCGGGTCACTGATGCAGCGTCACCTCCGGGAGCTGCACGGCTTAGTTTTCGGGAGCGTAGGTGCCAGGCCGTGCAGGGGACGATGACCGGTATGGTCGTGGCGACCGAGATCGACGGCCTTGTGGGGACGGTGAGCGGCTAAACATGGAGTGTGGAACGGCAGCATCGGAAGCATCGGAAGCATGTGGATCAGAGCGAGAGGAAAACCGTCGAATGTTGCCTCCAGCACGACGTCTAGATCCAGTGCTCCAGTTTGAAGGCGACGACCAGCTACTGCGGCAGTGACGGGCAATGCGTCCAACGCGAGAGCAATCTAAACATATTGGTCGGTCGTCTGCCGTCGTGCAGTCAGCCGGGTTTCTCTAGCGCGAAGCGTAGACCTAGTTCTGGGTGACATTTGCAGGGGTACGTTCGGATGTACGGATGGAACAGACGGCCGATGATAATCCCATGTTCGCGAACTCCTGGCGGGCGACTGCTTGTATGAGTGACATAGTGGGCAGGTTGGCTGACTGAACGTCTGTAAGAACGGCCGTAGGAGCCAGAGCTTCGAGTTCGCGGCGGACAATGCGCGTGACATCTTCTGACGCTGTAGCCTGTACAGGCGTCGGTGGGTCTTCGCATGATGATGTGGCGGCGGTGTTAGGTAGCCGAAGGAACTGGCGGGTGATGCGGCGACTCTTCGCTTGTTCAAAGCGCTGGCATTCCTTAACTACGGCGTCAACCGCCGTACAGTCCTTACACACTACTAGATTAAACGCGTCGTCGGCTATTCCTTTTAAAATATGCGATATCTTGTCATCTTCAGCCATTTTTGTGTCAACTGTCCGACAAAGGCGCACTACGTCCTGTATGTACGAAATGTACGATTCAGTGGTCGTCTGGATACGAGTCCGAATTCCTTTTTAGCGGCCTGCTGTCGGCGAAATGATCTGCCGAACAACTCACGCAGCTTCGCCTTGCAAGCGTCCCAACTTGTAAGATCTTCATGCGTTCGGTACCACACGCGTGCCGTTCCTTTCAGATAGAATATTGCGTTGTCTAACGTAACCGTGGCCTCCCACCTGTTGCGGTTGTTGACGTGTTCGTACATGTCGATCCAGTCTTCGACATCCAAGCCATCTGTGCCAGAAAATGTTCCCGGGTCTTGTGGGTGCAAAAGAATCACAGGAGCCGGTGGCTGCTGCACCGTCGGCGCTTCACTGGTCATCGCGGAGCAACTAAGACGGCAACCGCTTCGAAGTTCCGTGCTTGGTTGACGGAGCGAGCACGTTGACAGGTTTACCCAGCACTTCCACCAAAAGATGTTACGGGGATAACGTTTATTTAGGGAGTATTGCTATATACAAGATTTGGACAAGCAGCGGCGACGGATGCAAGGCTGTCGCGCGCCTCTGGCTACTTCGTCGCCGTCGTCTTCGTCCGACCGACAGTAGCAGCTCCTTCACTGTCTCGTGGCAATATCATCGGCGTATTCTGCGTGCCTGATTCCTGGTATTGCATTGCGTTTATCGGGTAGCTTCATCATAGCAATGTTGAAAAGTGTGGGGGATAGAACGGCACCTTGTGGGGTTCCTTTGTTGCGAGTAGGTAACGTCGGGGTTATGAGTGAGCCAATGCCTACTGTGGCCGAGCGGTTAGTTAGAAAGGCGCGTACGTACTTGTAAGTATTACGACCACAGTTGGTAACACTTCGGTTTGTAAGGATGGTATGATGTGCCAAAATGTCGAAAGCGCCTTTAAGCTCTAGTGCTAAGATCGCTCCGGTGTTGTGTAGTGAGATGTGTTCAAGGAGTTATTCCTTCAGATGAAGGAGAATGTCGTGTATAGAAAGGTGGGGCCGGAATCCGAACATTGTTTCGGGCAGCAAGTCGCTGGATTCTAGGTAAGGCTGAATTCGGTCCAGAATGACGTGCTCCAGAAGCTTACCTAGGCATGAAGTCAGTGATATTGGTCTAAGATTTTCTAAGCTGGAGGGTTTGCCCGGCTTTGGAATGAGGATGATGTCCGCGTGCTTCCGAACCGCTGGTAGCGTACCCGCCTCCCAAAGATGATTAAATAGGTCAGTAAGAGATTGAATGGTGCCGTCATCCAGATTGCGCAGGAGCTTGGTATTTATTTTGTCCTTGCCTGGGGTGGTGTTTCGTGTGAGTGCATGGATTGCTTGTTGCACCTCAGAGATGGTGATCGGCTTGTCCAGGTCGTGGTTGTCGCCTCCGCTGTACGTGGGAGGTTGTCCCTGTGTGGGTTTGAAATCTCCTATGTACCGTACCCTCAATTCTTCCAGGATGTCGTCGTCAGAACCCGCATGGTTGTGGAGGAGACGTTGAATTGTTTGCTGGCTCACTGCTTTGCTTTGCGTGGGGTCAAGACAGCGTAGTAGCGACCATGTTTTGGCCGTGCTAAGAGTGCCCTGCAACTTGTTGCATAGTTGTGGCCAGTTGTGACGGGTGAGCTCCCCAGCATAAAATTCCGCGGTTGCCGTGAGTTTCGCTATGCGTAGTCTCAGTTTCCGGTTACGTTTTTGGCGCTTCCATCTCCTAACAAGGCCTCGACGAGCCTCCCACAAGTGAAGAAGGTGCGGGTCTACTGCCGTAATGTCTGTGGTGAGTGTGATGTGTTTTGAATGTCTGTCTACGTCTTGCTGGAGCTCTCGTACCCACTGTTCGCGATCCGCAATAGCCCTCGAGGAGTCATCCGCTCGCTCTTTGCAAAAAGCTGTCCAATCTGTGCGTGTTATCTTTTTTATCGGGCGGCGTGCATGCGTAATGTACAATGTGGTGGCAAGGATGCAGTGATCACTGCCAGGGCTTTCTCCGTGTTGTGCCAGGTGGCTTGTTGTATCCCTTTAGTGAGGGTGAGGTCAGGGCACGTATCCCTGGAGACGCTGTTTCCTAGAAGTGTGGGGTATGCGGGGTCTGTGAGGATGGTGAGACAGTGCTGCTGTATCATATACTGGAGTGCAGTGCCTTTTGATGTGGCTGTTGTGTAGCCCCACGACTGGTGAGCCACGTTGAAGTCGCCTACTATAACGAGCGTAGAGGCAGGAGGACAGGTAGATGGCGTGTTCCTGGATTTTGGGAAAGCCGTTGACATAGTGTCACATTCATTCTTATTTTTTAAGCTTAATACCGAAACATTGATGCAACTGTTTTTAAATAGATTTAATGTTACTTTTCCCAGAAAGACATTGTGTAATACTGAATGGAAAATGCTCCGAATATGTAGATGTTACGTCAGGAGTCCCACATAGCTCCGTTTTGGGTCCGCTATTATTTTTAATTCATCCGGAATTTCATCTTCTATACGGTTGTTTACGGATCACTGCGTTGTGTGCAAAAAATTGCTCATCTCAGTGATACAACTCAACTTCAGAACGACTATCACTTATTCTTGACTGGTGTACTAAATGGATAATGAATTTGAACATACTATAGTGTGAACATATCTCATTTACTAAAAAAGGAAACCAATTCAGTCACGGTACCATCTGAACAATGTACTGTTGAAGCAAGATAGTACGTATAAGTATCTAGGTGTGCTACTGTCGTCTGACTGCTCGTGGAAAACTCAGGTAGACATTATCATAGCCAAAACTGGTAAAGCTTTGAATTTCATTCAAAGAAACCTGCGATGTTCCCATGCGAATTTAAAACGTATGGAATATACTACTTGTGTTCGACCAATCTTAGAATATGGTTGTGTTGTGTGGGACCCACCAGAGGTAACCGTCATTGCGGTTCTATAAGAAATACAAAACCGTGCTGCCAGGTTCGTCTTGGGGCGGGACGGAAGGAGGGAGAGCTGCACTGCAATGAAGGCTGAGCTAGGATGGGAATCTCTGTCTTCCCGCCGCAATAAACTGAGATTAAAGTTTTTATATTGGATTTACTATAATAAAACTGGAATTAATAGGAAACTTTACCCACAGAAACCTCATTACATTTCAAAGCGTACAGATCATAGTTGAGAAATCCTGGAGTACCCTGCCAAGACCAACATGTATGCCAACTGATTTTTGCTCGAACAATTAAACAGTGGAATAGGCTGTCTGAAAAGCAAGTGCATTGTGTGAACGAATATGTATTTTATTCCGTGTTGTAACCCCGCTGCTGTAACGCCTTTGGGTGCTGCGGGGTATTTGTTCAATAAAGAATAAAAAATAATGTAGAGAAGAAGCTTTAGTGGTTTTGAGGGTATTGAGTAAATATGAACCTTTTATTGGAAGTCACGTGTAATTGTGAGACTTAAATATTTACGCTGATTAGTCGCCGATAACTCTGTGCCGTTGATACTATTGACCCTTTTCACGACCATCCCGTTGGCGCTGCCATGTTTGATCGCGTGGTGACGAGTCCATTGCTTGCCTCTGGTGCTTCCGTTGCCTGCGTGTTTATAATGAATGTATAGTCTGTTTCACATTTAGGGGAAATCTCGGAGCGCATTGCACCGCGATGCGGCGAGCGCTGGAGTCGGGTGCCGGAAGTAGCTCGCGCAGGCGCAGACGGTCGAGGCGCGTTATCTTGAACCGCGTCGACTGCTACGGCGGCGCGAGCTGGCTGCATCGTCGGGAAGCGTGCTACTGTCAAGGGCAGTTAATCGTTACTGCGGGCACTGAGCCGATAACGTTAGCTAAATGTTGTGCGACGCCAACCTCTGAGCCTTGATTGGCAAAAATGGGGTTCTACACATTTCTTTTGACAGCACGCTTCGTTTGTTCTTCCGAAAGGCCGAGGTACTGAGTACGTGCGCGCCTATTCACTGCGTGTGCTACCGTAATACGCAGCGACAATAAGGAGACACAAAAATGTGCGCACAACGTTTAGTTGACATTATCGGCTTAGAACCCGCAGTAACGATGAACTGCCCTTAACCGTAGCACACTTCTCGACGATGCGGCCAGCGCGCGCTGCCGTAGCAGTCGACGCAGTTTAAGAGAACGCGCCTCGACCGTCTGCGCCTGCGCGAGCTACTTCCGGCACCCGACTCCAGCGCTCGCCGCATTGCAATGCAATGCGCTCCGAGATTTCCCCTAAGTGTGAAACAGACTGTACATGATGCCCGGTAAGGCTCAGGAAAAATCTGCTTCGGGAGACATTGTAGACGCTTACAGGCTGGACAACACGAAGCTTTGGCCACAGCTTCAGAGGACATGTAAAAGCGCTTTGGGAACTGATTCAGCTTTGTCCAAACGGCACGAGCAGCGTATATGGTGCCTGTTCTAAAAGGAAGGCTAAAAAATGATTAGCGTAGCTTGAACTGGAGGCGCAATCCTAAAGGGACAGCGGAGCTCAAGGGCACCTAGCTAGTCCTGGCTTTTGGGCTAGGATAAGCACTACCAAGTCATCCCCATCATATCCCGGAATTTATTGAGAACTGCGTCGCCGTCACGGCGTTCAAGTCCTCACAATTCTCCGTCGAATGTACTTGCTGTTTCTGTCGAGGGAATATCAACTCTTGCCCTTGTTGACACTGGTGCCCCCTTTTGTGTTACAAATGAAAGACTGTCGCTCCATCCGGAAAGTGACGACGCCAGTTGCTAGTGTAGCCCTCCGTACCGCAACAGTGCAGCATGTTCAGCCGTTAGCAGCTTCTACGGCCCGAGTTGTAATTGAGGACATGATGTACATTATTGAGTTCATTGTGCTGCCATCCTGCTCTCACGACGTCATTCTTGGATGGGATTTCCTCTTACGACACAAAGCCATCATCGACTGCGAGCGGGCCGAAGTCGAACTTTCTCCTTTGTGGTATCTCCATTCCGACCATTCTCCCGAGCATCCCCTAAATTAGTCATCGCTGAGGAGACCGACATTCCTCCGCACGCCGCTGTTTTACCTGTGTCCTGTGGAAGCACCTCTGACGCCACTGTCTTGTTCGCGCCTTCTGAGACATTCATAGCAAAAAATAATGTACTGCTTCCCTTCGCGACCCTCGATTTTTCGGCTGGTTTCAGCCATATTTTCGTATGCAACCTTTTGTCTGCTCCGCTCACGTTGCTCCGTGGCCAGTGTCTCGGCCATGTCCAAGCCATTCAGTCGCTGCACATCGTCGACGTGCCAGATGCTACTTCTCGCGACGACGTTACTGACATCTGCACTCTTTCTGCTACCGACTAGTTTTGCACCGACATCTTTAACCCATCCATCGCTGACGGCCTTACACCAAAGCAGCGTTCGGAGGTTATCGCCGTCCTGTACCATTCTCGTTCTTCTTTCGACGCTATTCAGCCTTCCCTTGGACGCACGTAAACTGTCACGCCCCACATCAATACGGGCTCCCATTCACCACGGCGGCAACGACCATACCGTGCGTCCCCTACGGAGCGCCGTGTTATTAGTTAGCATCTCGACGACATGCTTCGCCGCAATATTGTTCGGCTCTCTCACGGTCCATGGGCCTCGTCGGTCGTTCTAGTTAAGAAGAAGGATAACTCTATCCGCTTCTGTATTGACTTTCGTCGCCTAAATAAGATCACCCGCAAAGACGTGTACCCTCTACCGAGAATAGATGATGCCCTTGACTGTTTACAAGGGTCTGAATTCCTTTCTTCACTCGACTTGCGCTCAAGGTATTGGCAGGTTCCCATGGCCGCCGCTGACAAGCCCAAAACTGCATTTGTTACCCCTGATGGACTTTATGAGCTCAACGCGATGCCCTTCGGCCTCTGTAATGCCCCCGCAACGTTCGAGCGAATGATGGACACTGTTTTGCGTGGCTTTAAATGGCAAACGTGTCTGTGTTACCCCGACGATATTGTAATCTTCGCTCCGAATTTTACGACAGATCTTCACCGCCTAAGGTGCGTTATGACGTCTCTTACCAATGCTGGGCTCCAACTTAATCTCAAAAAATGCCACTTTGCCGCTCGAAAGTTAACCATCCTTGGCCACGTCGTTTCTAAGCTCGGCGTCCAACCTTATCCCGTCAAATTGCGTGCCATTACTGACTTTCCCAGACCGACAATCTTAAAGAACCTTGCAGTTTCGTCGGCTTATGTTTGTACTTTCGATGTTTCATTCGCAACTTCGCGTCTATAATACGCCCTCTGACACAGCTTCTGGGTAGCTCCGGCGACCTTTCATCATGGTCTCCAGCCAGCGACGAGGCGTTCACTACTTTACGACGTCTTCTCGCTTCACCTCCTATTCTGCGTCACTTCAATCCTGCAGCTTCGACGGAGGTACACACAGACGCCAGCGGAATAGGTCTCGGCACCGTGGTAGCACAACGAAAACCAGGGTATCCTGAATACGTTGTTGCTTATGCCAGCCGTACCCTCACCAAAGCGGAGACCAACTATACTGTGACTGAAAAAGAATGCTTAGCCATCGTATAGGCCCTTAGCAAGTTCCGCCCTTACTTGTACGGCCGCCGGTTTGACGTCGTAACAGATCATCACGCCCTTTGTTGGCTATCAAATTTTAAAGACCCAGGTGGCCGCCTTGCCCGATGAGCTGTTCGACTTCAAGAGCTCGGCATCAACGTCGTCTACCGCTCTGGCCGCAAGCACTCGGATGCTGATGCGCTGTCGCGGTCTCCTCTGCCTATCGACCTTAGTTGCCTGTCAACGCTAACACCCATCGTCTCGCCTCTCACCATCGACAGAACTGCTTCAGAGCAGCGCCACGAACCCTGGATAGCGGCCCTCATCAACCTACTTTCTGACTTGCCCACGCTGCCAGCCTCTCATGCACTCCGCCGCCAAGCTGTTCACTTCACCATTCGCGACGACCTTCTGCACCGACGCAACTACGCATCTGACGACCGCAAATGGCTATCTATCATACCGCGCAGCCTGCGCTCCACTACCTGCGCATACTTTCACGTTGACCCGCAGTGCGCCCACGCTGGAGTCATCAAAACATATGAACGACTTCGTCAGCGCTAGTACTGGCGAGGAATGTTTACATACGTCCGCAAATTCGTTCGCTCATGTACGGACTGCCAACGTCGGAAATCTGCGTCTTGTCATTCAGCTGGAGCTTTGCAGCCCCTTCCTCGTCCCGCCTTTCCATTTGATTGAGTGGGTATTGATCTCTATGGTCCGCTTCCTATGACACCCGCCGGAACCGCTGGATCATCGTCGCCGTCGACCATCTTACGCGATATGCTGAAATTTCAGCACTACCTTCCGCCACGGCGCGCGACCTCGCCTCCTTCCTGCTCCGCTGTTTCATCCTCCCTCACGGCCCACCTCGTGAACTTCTCAGCGACAGAGGGCGCGTCTTTTTGTCTGAGGTTGTCGAAGCTCTTCTAGCTCAGTGCCACGTTACTCATAGGACAACCACCGCCTACCACACCCAGACGAATGGACTCACGGAACGTTTCAACCGGACCCTGGGTGACATGCTGGCCATGTACGTCGCACCTGACCACACAGATTGGGACCTTATCCTAGCATTTGTTACGTTCGCCAACACTGCAACCCAGACTACCACTGGCTTTTCTCACTACTTTTTGCTCTACGGCCGTCACCCAACCAACACCGTGGACACTCTGCTACCCTACCAGCCCGATGCTTCTGACTGTGTACCCGTTTCGACTGCAGCACGTCATGCCAAGGAGCGTCGCAAGTTGGCGCGCCACTTCACCACCGCTGCGCAAAAGCGCCAGAAAAGGCTCCAGACGCTCACTGTGAGCAAGCTGTCTTCTCTCCCGGTGAACTCGTCTGGCTGTCAGTACCTGCGCATCCTCTTGGCCTCTCTTCAAAACTTCGTCCCCGCTTCGATGGTCCTTATCGTATTGTCGAGCGCACGTCTGCGGCGAATTACGTAATCGAACCAATGACACCCCCCTCTGACCTCCGTTGTCGTGGACGTCATATTGCTCACGTCGATCGCCTTAAGCTTTACCGTGAGCCGCTCGTGATCACTACTGTTTGAGCCGCCAGGATGGCTGCTTTTTCTCCCCGGGGTGATTATGATGAAGAAGACGTACAACATGCTCTGCAGATGATGCACACCACCAATAGTAGCAGCATTACACCAGTATTATTATCATTTGGGGCCTCCACCCTCGGCTAGTGTCACAGAGACGTTTGTTGCGCAGTGTTTGAATTTTTAATTGAAGCAAGACGATTACCCTGCTAATTATTGTAACTTTATTCTACCTATCAGATCAATATTCATTTCACTGAAATTTGTTTCTTTAATTCGTTAGTAACATTTTATTTATTCTGACCTTCATTGTAACCTCATTTAAAATTCACCCTTCGGTTAGTCTGACAGCTCGTTGGCACACTTGTTTAGTTATACCAAATTTTCTTTGTGTTTGTTTTTGCTTTCTTTTACTTTTCGTTTCTGATTGTGAAAAATAATTTTTTTTGTTTAGCTACCTACTGCCGCCCGATTCTTGGCCTATCCCCCTCAATGGGTGCGAGCCATGATAAAGGATCATCATCATCAGTAGCAGCATCGTGATCGCTCCGCAAAAAAACGACGCCGAAGTCACGGCTAAGAGCGCTGCCCGACGTAACTGTTTAGCCACCCGTTCTGTGCCAGTATATTCGAAGGATCTACATCTACGCGTGTATCAATAAACCTCATTTCAATTTGTATATTATCGATTAGTTATTTATTGGCTATCAATTGGCTATCGCAAGGTATTGGCCACGTATTTGGGCTAGGCTATGCACTACCAAGTCATCCCTAGCATTTTCCGGAATTTATTCATTACTGAAAGATAATTGATTAGCTATTGATTGGCTATCGATTGGCTACCGATGACTGACTGAGCTTAAGCAGTCCCCACCATCGTGGTGCCAACCATGCTGAGGTAGACTTAGCCAGGACCAGCTCCGCTAGTCCACAGGGGTATGTGTCATTGCCCTTGGACCTTTTCTGCACTACCGCCAGGATCGGCCCACATTTTTTCCGACGCCTCACGGACTTATGACCGGCTTAAACAGCTCCGCTGTTAAAATGTATTCCAAACTACCCAAAATTTCCGCTTATGAATTGACTCCGGGTCAGTGTGCTTTCAGTAAAACTTCATTTGGGCCTAGTTGGTACATAATTCTGATCTGGAAGGGCCCCTAAACCCCCTCAGATATTCTGTGAACATTTCAATGAAACACGCGCATCGAGTTCAGAATGCCGTCACGATCAACGATGCCAAACGCTGCAGAGCTACGCGCCGCGGGCGCGCAAAAAAAAAAAAAAAGTCAATGTCGCCCTCCTCTTCTGGCCTTTGCGGTATCCCTCGCGGTCGTCGCGATATCAGCAGGGTGAATCTGGCATCGTTGACAATGCCCATTGGTCGAACAAGCATCTACGACTTCCGGTTTGTCTGCTAGCAGGTACGTGCGCTCCCTGCTCTTCCTTGTCGTGTCCCTCGCTTGTGCGCCCTTGCGAATCCGTGATTACAACCCGCAGCGCTAGTGCCAAATCGCTCGCGTGCCAACACAGTAGTGCTTATGATCAACTAATGAAAGCGTTGATTCATCATGTTTTCCTTATTTTATATTATTTTATAGTGAATTGGTTGTATTTTATCAATCTTTTGGGAAATATAATGGGAATGTTATGTCTTACGTAGACCTTGTGTTGTGCGTGACACCCAACGACGAGGGACGACATCCCGGGTCCCTAAAGTGCTCTGCACTTAAAATTTCTGCCCTGTATCTTTCACGGCATTTGGACAGCAGAGCAGCTTGCCCAAATTCTCTTGTAGAAAATTAACGTAACTGTTCAATGACTGTAGCTATCGTTTGCGTGGTTGTATTACTTTTTTGGTAATCGATATCACCGAATAATGGCTGGTAAACATTTCGCTCATTCTATTCGGTTATCTTTCTCTTTTGGCGCCACTGGTGTCGATCCATCATATTGTAAACAAAAGAGTATAAAAATGGCTTGGCGATGCGAAGCTGTAAGAGCGCACTAGTATTATCGATCGCAACACAAATGTATGCTTTTCCCTCCCCGTCAACAATACCGTATCCTAAAGTTTCGCTACTAAGGAGATCTTGTATAAAGAATAAAACTTGAGAACGTCTACGTTAAAGGAATCCGTGATTGTTAGTCGATAATGCATGCTCCGGTGGTCGCTTGTTAAATTATCGACCACTTAGGGAGCCGCATACTCCTTAACACGTCACCAGGATCTCTAGCTCTTACAAACTGCGCAGGTGGTGGAAAATCTACGGTACGCAGTTTCATTCTTTTTTTCTGTTGTGATATTTTTCTGTCTGTATGTCTGGGGTGCGCAAGCGAAAGTGCTCCCGCATTCTGAAAAACCAGTAAAATGGACGACATATTGGCACATTGATTCAGATGCAAAACAGCCTTATTCTTCACGCGGATTTCTTGCTGCGAAAAGTGCGCGGACATCTGTTTCAAGCCGAATGATGCTGAACGCGATGCTACGCCTAATTAGAGAGGCCTATGTGTATTTGGCAAGCCACTTCTGGAGTGGGATGTTGAAATTGTGTTTCAGAACATTCACATGGGTGTGCTTCTTTGTTTTTACAGTCAACAAAAATATTTGAAGATCGTAATAAAGATATCCCCACCTTTTTTACATGCAGCCCAAAGTCAAGCGCTTAGATCTAGCATAAATGACAGCACGCTTCACTAATTCATATTTTCAGGTAACGTGTGTAGTATTTCCAGCATTCGCAAGCCATGGGTCACAAAAAAAACTTCTCGATAAAATTTTAAAAAATCTGGCTTTATAATAAGCTTATCAAGTCACGAGAGGCTAACGACTGGACAGAGTTAAAGCGTTTTCGCAATGTCACGAACGAGCTGCGCAGCTCGAAAAATCGTTATCACATTGACTTGTTCAAATCATGTGAATGCGACGGCCAGAGGACAAGGAAAGAGCTGAATTTTCTGCGCAATCCCAACCACCTGTGCAGATTGTCAGCAATGGCGTTCAGATAACTGGTGAATAATTGCCTTACCCAATGAATACCTAGTTAGTAATAATGACATTCCCGTATTCATGAGTGCCTGCGATTTCATAAGAACAAGTGCTCCAGACACTATTTTTCTGCACCCAACCAATTATTCAGAATTAATATGCATTTTCTCTGAGCTGAGCACAGTCGTAGCCTCATGTAGATAGTGTGCAGATAAAGCCAATTAAGATATTATTGCCCCACCGTTGGTACACATAATGACTCGTTGCCCGAGTCTTCGCTAAAGTACGGTCCAGTAAAGTTCAGTCCAGGGCCCACTGGGGCCCTGGACTGAAGGCTCCACCCACCACGGAGATCGACGCTTCTCCGTGCCTCATCAAAATAAAGTTTTGTCTCTCTCTCTCTCTCTCTCGCTAAAGTAATTCCGTTATTCAAGCGCGGTGACAGGACTCTTACAGGCCCATATTCATTTTGCCAGTCTTCTCAAAAGGACTGTAAAAAGTTATATTCAAACGAATTTCTGCAATTATGGAAAATAATAACCTTTTAACTCACTGTCAATACGCCTTCCCTAAACGGCTGTAAACTCAGCTTGCCTTGCTGGATCAAAATTAATTTATTCTCAATAACATTGAAGAGCACTTGCTCACACTTGTAGTACTAATAGATTTTACGAAAGCGTTTGACTGTATTGAGCACGAAATTCTGATCAATAAATTGACTAACTATGGAATTTTTGGCGTTGCCCTTGATTTATTTAGGTCATATCTATGCTCCAGAGTTCAATTTACGCACGTCAATAACGTCTCCTCTCATTTAAACACAAGGATTGAAGTGCCGCAGGGGAGCCTACTTGGTCCTCTCCTCTTCAATATGGCAAAATCAGCAGTATGAAAAGAATATGTTACTCAGATCAATCATAAGATATGTGCTGATTACAGAGATGGTACAGCAAAGCTAGTATGGTGGCTTGTCTATGCTAATGACATTGTTAATATTGGCCATGACACCAAATACAATATATATGCTGATGACGCTTCACTACTGTTTTCCTCGCGTCATACCTCTGACTTATTAAGGGCTGATAGGTAAGCTAGATTAACTATATTATACTACGGAAACTAAAACCATACTATTCCAAGCCAAAAACAAAAATGCCAAGCTGCCTGCCGACATCACACTTTAACATGGATAAAATTCAACTAGTGAGCTCAGTAAAAAGCCTGGGGATCATTTTTAGACCACAATATGTCATGATATAGTCACATACTATCACTGGTCACTGAATTATCACAGATAGTGATACTTCCCTTAGGTACCTTCCACGCAATGGAAAACTGCTTATATATAACTCCCTTTTTCAACTCCCGCATTCCACGTGTTACTCCTCCCTCTGCATTAGTCATTTCAATTATTGCTGCCTTGCCTGGGGTAGCACATCTGTCACACATATAGATCGGTTATTCATCCTTCAGAAAAAAATTCTCCGTGTGATGTGTGATGTGCCTTTGGACTCCCAAAGCGAACAAACATCTGTTTCCAGAACTCGAAATACAGAAAGTGCACAGTTTATATATTTACAGGTTACCCCATGCATACATTAAAGCGTATAAATTGAATAGCTTATATTCGCTCGATAGCTAACCCTAAACAGAATGTACTACATTATCAAACACGATCTCCAGAATACTGGTATGCAACTCACCCGCGCACTCAGCACACTGATCGCAGATGATATTGATGTTTTACATTCTTCGTTAACTACTCTGTATAGTTATTATGACTGCTAGCGCTGGTTTTATGCTGAATACTTTGTACTTGTTGGCCACCATACTAGCTTTGCTGTACCATCTCTGTTATCAGCACATATCTTATGATTGATCTGAGTAACATATTCTTTTCATACTGCTGATTTTGCCATATTATCTAACCTGCTATGTAATATCTATGTTATTGTGACGGGGCGTCAAATATATAAAAGAGGGACAGTAGTTTTTATACAGGAACTGTTGACAGCGCTGGCCAAGATGGCTGAACACGCGCAGCGTTTCCCCGGCGATCGTTGTCTTCTTCCTTAATGGAAGGAGGCGGCCCGTGACATTTAACCGGCCCGGCGGGCTGAGCGCCGTCTCGGCGCAGAATAATTACACGAGGAGGCGACGGAAAAGTACGGCTTCAGTCGGGATACGTGCACTACGTCACCAGATGGCAGGGTAGATGGTAGAGAACTGTTCAGTGGGGTGTTTTCATAGTTCACGTCACTAAGTTGCCATAAAACCTAGTAAGGTCCGGTGTAACGCGATAAAAGCTTTTCGGAGAGACTGACGCGACGAGAAGGGGTCCAAGAAGCACGAGAGATCCCGGAAAAAAGCAGAGGTGCCGGTGGCTGCGGTCATAACGGTCCTTTTGGCATAATTGTGAGTCGGATAGTCGCTCATGAGCTATCTGACGTGCCAGATGGGCTCGTGCGGCAGCATCGTGGGCATACTCCGTGGTATGTTGTAGAACAGCAGGTAGGAGCGTGTCAAAAGGCAATGCAGGCTGGTGGCCATACAGAAGACAAAATGGCAAAAAACCGGTGGTGTCGTGACTGGAGGAGTTGTACGCGAACGTGACCTATGGCAAAGCGCTGTCCCAGTCCCGATAATCGTCAGACACATACATCGACAGCATATCGGTTAAGGTGCAGTTCAGCCTTCCGGTGAGCCCGTTGGTCTGCGGGTGGTACGCAGTAGTGAGCTTGTGCTCCACATAACAGGAACGCAGGAGGTCATCGACAACTTTCGACAAGAAGTAGCGGCCTCAGTCTGTGAGCAGTTGCCGAGGAGCACCATGACGAAGGATGACGTCATGAATGAGGAAATCGGCGACGTCAGTGGCGCAACTAGTCGGCAAAGCTCGCGTGATGGAAAAACGCTTAGCGTAGTCGGTTGCAACTGCGATCCAATTGTTTCCGGAAGCAGACGTAGGAAATGGACCGAGGAGGTGGAGACCGACGCGGTAGGATGGCTCCTGGGGTATGTGAATAGGATGCAGAAGGTCTGCAGGCAACCCCGAGGGCCGTTTACGTCGCTGACAAAGGTAACATGCAGCAACGTAGCGTCGAACAGATCGGTGAAGACCAGGCCAGAAAAACCGGCGCCGCACGCGATCGTATATATGAGTGGGATACGCCAAGATGGCCAGCGGTCGGAGCATCGTGGAGTTCTTGGAGAACAGTAGCACGAAGATGCTTGGGGAGAACAAGCAGAAGCTCTGGGCCGTCGCAAGTGGTACTGCGACCGTAAAGAATATCGTCGTGAAGCTCAAACAGACGAAGTTATGGGTCGGGCTCACGAGAACGGAGGCGGGCAATTATAGATTGTAACTTGTTGTCACTTTGCTGTTCAGCGGGTATGTTGGCCAGATCTGCAATAGCCATGACGAAGTCACCCGTATCCCGTTCGGTGGTGTCGGGAGGGTCGACAGGATAGCGGGATAAACAGTTAGCATCTTGGTGCATCCGGCCAGATTTGTAGAGCACGTCAAAGGTGTACTCCTGTAACCGTAACGCCCAACGGCCAAGCCCTCCTGTAGGATCCTTCAGCGACGAGAGCCAGCAAAGGGCATTGTGGTCTGTGACAACGGAAAACATTTGGCCGTACAAATAAGGGTGGAATTTTGCCACAGCCCAAACCAAAGCCAGGCATTCGCACTCAGTTATCGAATAATTCCGCTCCGAGGACGAGAGAAGGCGGCTGGCGTAGGCAATGACACGGTCCTGGTCGTTTTGGCGTTGGGCGAGTACTGCACCTATGCCGTGGCCACTAGCGTTGGTGCGAACTTCTGTAGGGGCCGACGGGTCATAATGCGCCAAAATGGACGGTGAAGTCAGTAAACTGACCAGGGTGGTGAATGCGGCAGCTTGTGCACGACCCCAGGAAAAAGAGATGTCCTTCTTGAATAGGTCAGTAAGCGGTCGGTCAATGTCGGCAAAATTGCAAGCAAAGCGGCGAAAGTAGGAACACAAGCCGACAAAGCTCCGTACATCGCTAACTGAGCGAGGAACAGGAAAGTCTCGGAAGGCACGCACCTTGTCGGGGTCAGGTTGGACACCGCTAGCACTAACAAGGTGACCGAGAACGGTGATGTGACGCTGAGCGAAACGACACTTGGAGGAGTTAAGTGGTAGGCCAGCGCAGCGAAACATATCGAGAATGGCCGATAGGCGGGCTAGATGGTCCTCAAAAGTATGCGAAAAGACAATCACGTCATCTAGATAGCATAAACACGTAGATCACTTATAGCCCCGAAGGAAAGAATCCATCATTCGCTCGAAGGTTGCGGGGGCATTACACAATCCAAAAGGCATAACCTTGAATTGGTAAAGTCCATCTGGTGTGACGAACGCAGTTTTTTTTTCACGGTCCATGGCATAACTGGTAATCTGCCAGTATCCGGAACGTAGGTCGATAGAGGAAAAGTACGTGGCGCCGTGGAGGCAGTCCAAGCCGTCATCGATTCGGGGCAGGGGGTAGACGTCCTTGCGTGTTATGCTGTTCAAGTGTCGGTAGTCAACACAAAAGCGCCAGCTGCCGTCTTTCTTTTTTACTAGCACTACAGTGGACGCCCACGGTCTGGAAGAAGGTTCAATAACGCCTTTGTGAGCATTTTGTCAAATTCGCCTTGGATCACACGATGTTCGACGAGGGAGACATGATAGGGACAGTGGCGGATAGGGCTTTCGTTCCCCGTGTCGATGCGATGTAGGACAACAGCCGTTTGGCTCAGAGAACGATCGTCGAAGTCGAAAATGTCGTGGTAAGACTCCAGGAGGCGGCGAAGGTCAGTAGCTTGATCAGAAGGAAGGTCAGCAGTAATCATTCCGACAAAGACATCGCGCGGCGAACTGCTTGTGGTGCAAATGAAGGACGAACTGGAGGGACTGGTGGGATCCAAGGCGCAAATTTCGCAGTCTTCGGTAGCAGTGATGGCGGCGAGGGACATGCCGGCCGGAATTAGTTGAGGAGAGGCGCTGAAGTTTAAAATAGGAATGGCGATGGGGTTGCCGGTGACAGTCACGAGGGTGTTAGGCACAGCGACGTTCTTGGCGAGCAGAACGTCTGTTACCGGGGATAGCACGTAATTGCCATCAGCGACAGGAGGGCTCGAGACCATAGCGATATACATGGCGGCTTGCGGGCGCATGCGCACATAGTCGAGAGAGCAGAGACGGGCTGAAGGTGTGGTTGGGGCATCGGCTAGGTCAGGTAGTTCGAGGTGCAGGAGGCCAGTTGCACAGTCAATTAGGGCATAATGAGTTGCGAGAAAGTACAGACCAAGTATAATGTCGTACGGACATTGGTCAAGAACGGCAAATAAAACAGTAGTTGGGTGACTGGCGATTGTGACGCGGGCGGTGCACATGCCAAGGATGGTGGGAGTTCGTCCATCGGCTACTCTTACAACGTGGGAAACAGCAGGTGTGACCACCTTCTTTAGGCGACGGCGAATACCAGAGCTCATCACAGAAATAGAAGCCCCGGTGTCGACAAGTGCAGAAATCATCACGCCATCAACATCAACGTCCAACACACAGCGTCGAGTCGGCAGAGTAACCAGAGGGTTTTGGGGCAGAGTCGTAGTAGCAGCGTTACCTCCGGGCGCTGCATCTTTTATCTTTCCGGAGTGAAGGAGCCACGGTTGCTCGGCGACGGGGCGCGGCGAGGTGGCGGGGAGCCGGAGGAGGGACGGCGGTACGGTTGCGAACGCGACTGGTGACCTCTAGGTGACGGCGAGCGGCTGGACCATGTCGTGGCAGCGTCAGGATTGTAAGGGTGTGCCGCAGATAGTGGCTCAAAAGGTCTGCGATCAAGGCGGCGAGCATGGCCAAAGGATGGAGTACGTTGCGGGAACGACCAGTGGTTGTGACAGTAGCGAGCAACATGCCCCACACGGCGGCAGTTAAAGCCGATAGGTCGATCGTCTTCAGTCCGCCAATCAGCAGGGTTTCGCGATCGTGGAGCGAACCGTGGATATCGAGGGAACGATGTCGGGGCCTCGGAAGCACATGTAGGGCTGACAACGGCGCAAGCAGCGTGAACCCCGAGATTCGCGAGTTCGTTTCGCACGATGGCTTGGACCAGTGAAACCGCTGGTGTGCTCGAGTCGCCAGCGTTAGAGCTGGTAAAGAGGCTAGCAGGAGCCATTGCCTCGATTTCGCGGCGGACAATCCTCGTCAATTCGGCCGATGGCGGCGAAAGGTTAGATTGCGGCCGCTCTTCACACGAAGACGTTGCAGCGGTGTTGGGAAACCGGGCCAATGGTCGTTTAATACGGCGGCTCTCAGCCTGTTCGAAGCGCTGACACTCCTCGATCATGGCATCGACGGTAGCACAATTTCTGCACATGAGCAAATTGAATGCGTCGTCCGCTATCTCTTTCAGGACGTGGCCAACTTTGTCAGACTCTGGCATGTTACTGTCAGCTTTACGGCACAGCGCCAGGACATCCTGTATGTACGACAAATATGATTCCGTGGACGTCTGGGCGTGGGTTGACAGCTGTTGCTTCGCAGCGTTTTTTTCGATTGGAGGCCTTACCGAACAGGTCACGGAGTTTTTGTTTAAATGTATCCCAGCTCCCAAAGTCCGCCTCGTGATTGTCATACCACAACTTCGCCGTTCCACTAAGATAAAACACCACATTGACCAGCATGACTGTCAGGTCCCAGTGGTGGGAATCGCTCACCCGTTCGTATAGCGTGAGCCATTCCTCAACGTTGATACCATCGGTGCCGTTGAACGTTCCAGGGTCTTGGAGTTGGACTTCTACAATCGGTGTCCGC
Organism: Dermacentor silvarum; assembly: GCF_013339745.2. Lineage (NCBI taxonomy): Eukaryota > Metazoa > Arthropoda > Arachnida > Ixodida > Ixodidae > Dermacentor > Dermacentor silvarum. The sequence continues at coordinate 21,015,370 of NC_051155.1, read as the reverse complement.
GGTGCAGAAGCAGATTCCCGTTGGTGTGCCATGGTGGTCGCACCGCAGCGGTGACCGCTTCGGAGCTCCGTCTTCTGACGAGAATACTCAGCACCTCCAACCAATATGTAACGGGGCGTCAAATAGATAAAATAGGGACAGGATTTATATACAGGGACTATTGACAGCGATGGCCAAGATGGCTGAATGTTGTTGTTCTTGTTGTTGCCTCAAAACTTGGCTGAATGCGCGCAGTGTTTCCTCGGCGATCGTCTTCTTCTTCCCTAATGCACGGAGGCGGCTCGTAACAATATTATCTAACCAAGTAACTTGCTATGGTTCATTAGTTTTTTTGTGTTGGTGTTTGTTTCTTCTTTTTGTTAACCCCTTCGGTTTTTTCGGCTTTATTGTTACTCATGTACTGTTGTGCCCCCTGCTGCTGCCATAAAACTGGTTTTAGGACTTTGTCAAGCTGTCGCAGCTTTTTTCCTGAAAACCTGTTCATAATCAAATGCATATTATTTATGGGAAATAAAGCACTTACTACTACTACTTACTTACTGCTATTTATTATCACACGAATGAAAGTGTAGCACTTCCGGCTTGTCTGCGAAGCAATTAAACACTTTTCGTTTTCACCAGAACAAGTACCCGTGACCGTGATAGACAGCGCAACAGCGCGTGCGCTAAGACCCACACCATTTGTGAAAGAAACTCATAGCTGATTTAGTGAATGCGACAAAATGACTAGAAAGAAGGGTGCCGACAAGACATGTGCTGCTCTCATAAATGAATGTTATTATTAAGCCAAATGCTTACCTACAACGAAAGCTCGCAAATGAAATAATATCAAATGAAGAGGGATATTAAGAAAGGCAGTAACTTGTGGCAGAAAAGCAAAGGCTGCTCAAAGTGATATTAGACAAACGTTGGCATGGAGTAGCGAACTAACGCATGGAGGAACTGCTCAAGTATTATTTTTTTTCAGCTATTGACACCTGAGTGATAAATCTGGCTTCGAATATGCGCGAGCAGTGACTGTTGAGCTAGGAAGTTTGAAGGACTGCTCGGTCTTTTTGGCAGTAAGTGGAAAAAAAATGTCGACGTTTCACCTGAAAGGCGAAGCATCAATTGCGATAGCAAATTTGTAGAGAGCTAAACGGAGTAATGATAGTAGCTTTATCAGCTGTATAAACTTGGACATGCAGCAGCACCGGCAACACGCAGAAGTGTTGTCGACGCCGTCGGCGTTTTGCCCGCGTTCGCACAAAATGCGTGCGGCGTTGCTGACTGTTGCCGGAGCCTCTGATATAAATAGGCACTTGGTGCCGCAGCTAAACGTCACCTCCCTCCCCCTCCCCCCCCCCCCCCCCACCGCCTTTCGCGCGTCGGAAGAAGGCGCGTTTGCTCTACATTTATGGTGATTGTGAAGGAGGAACGAGACGCCTACTTCTGCAGCCCTTAAGGAAGCACGGCGCAGAACGTGCGTTTGTTCTCCGCCGTGGGTTCACTCCCCGTGAAAGAGCGCGTCCCTCGCGCCCTTTCACTCGCACATACAGCGTTCGGCGGCGCGCGACGACGATTTCATTTCCACTGACGTCATACGGAACCTCATGGCGATGGCGACGACGACGGCGACGCCGACGGCAGAAATCTGTTTTGGAGTGTCCATATAATTGCTATCGCAATAAAATACCAGGACCTGTCGCTGAATCACTGCGAAGCTCGCTCGTATCACCGACGTCAAAATCACCGGGGCCAAAACAACAACTGCGCTTGACTTCGGCCATTGCCGCCGCGCGCGCAGGCAGAAGCAAAATAAAAAGAAATGAGAAGGATGTGACGATTTAGGTGACGTGACCTTCACCGTACACCGCTTTTCAGGCGAGAACAGTCCGCACTGCTCATGGCTGCTCGCCGCGCAGCGACACTGCTCTTGTTCTATCACTGGATGACGGCGCTCCCACACCAGTTCTACCACTGAAACACGTCGCCTCTGGAACGAGCACTTTCAGCGTGATTTTGAGTGCTCCGGTTCTCCCAGTGGAATTCGAAGTGAGATAAAAGCGATCGGTCGTTCTATGACGGTCGTTCGTTTAGCTGCGACACTTGGTGTCGCAGCTAAACGTCGCCTCCCCCCCCCCCCCCTCACGGCCTTTCGCGCGTCAGAAGAAGGCGCGTTTGCTCTACATATATATATGGTGATTGTAAAGGAGGAAAGAGACGCCTACTTCTGCAGCCCTTAAAGGAGCACGGCGCAGAACGCGCGTTTGTTCTCCGCCGTGCGTTCACTCCCCGTGAAAGCGCGCGTCCCAATTAAGCAGGCAGCCGGAAAAATGGCTGCCTGCTTAATTGAAATATATATTCAGGTTGTCTTCGAGTTCAGAATTTTCCAACAGTCTTCATAAGCGGCAGCGGTGCTCCACGAGAGGGTGATGTCTTTGAAAACCTACCTGATCTCACTGGATTTAGAGGAACGCTTGCGCGGAGGCTTGACTGACTGCGGCGGCTGGCGTAACCACCTCTCCACGCTTCAGCGGTCTGTTCCTTAGTGCCAGGCATCATTTGCTCCTGTTAGGCTTCTTTTACTAAAACTCCTATTTTGACCCAGTGTTCATATATTGCACTTCGACAGTCGTAGTAATCGTGAAATCTCTGCGACGCCTTGCGATTGACTTCCTGAATATTGGTCGCAGAGTGGCAGAGTCATTGTGATCAGCGCGATAATTTTCTTTACAACCTATATAAGCTTGCTGGCGCTACGTGACGTACCAGCAAGAGCCATAGAAACAGGCGAATTGGCCACTGTTGTACTTAGGTTAGCCACGCCTAAAAAATTAAGTCCGCCGATGTGCCTATAGTTCGCACTTTGAATACCAAGCGCAGTTTCCTTGTGTTTACATTAGCTTGGTTCCTCGCAAAAAATTATTTCCCTGTGTATCTTCTCCCAACACTGCGTAGCTGGATAGAGAATGAAAGACGGCATTCGTCTTTATCGAGATAGTTGTCATCGCCACGATCATTACATCGCTCACGTTCCTTTCAGACAACTGGCGTCACGCAATAACAAGTTATGTGGCAAGATTTGGAACACCATAATGGCGCTGCTGGCGTCCTATCCCACGAGAGTAGTGGAAATCACAATACATTTTCATCACGAGCTTCCACTCGCCGTTTGCTTTAAGTTTCTCCAATCATTCTTGATTTTGCTCACAGAGACACGCATCCAAGAAGGACACTTCAGCACTAGGCTTTTCTATTGTGAAATCCAAAAGTAGAGAATTATGGACTTGTTCTCGGGGAGCGTCATGACTTCCACGATTCGTTTGACTTTTTATTCTTTTGTTTCTGTTAATAAAAGCGAGACAGGCAGGAGAGCGCTTTGTAAGAAGGTGAATACAGTGAGATAACTGTACACAGTCCGTCGGCTGCAGATTGTGACGGGGTCAGTGGTGATTGCGTGATAGGTAGAGAGAAGGTAGCTTCGTCACCCGAACTGCCACTAGTCTTCTGCATACCTCATCGCGACGACAATTTTACATAGCCATACAAAACTATTCCCTCTCAAGGCATTCAGAATTAATTCTGTCCGCTTGCTTTTCAACCTCATATTCATTGGCTGTTTCATGTCGGCATTTTAGTGATCAGGCTGCTCGGAATTATTTGATGGCAATACTGCGGCATATATTGCTTGGAGTACAATCTGTTACTTTTTACAGGGAAGCAGATGGTCGGAAGTTTTCGTGTCCGCGTGCTCGCTCAAAAATGTGGGCCGTCATCACATCACGGGGTCAGACGATATCGTCACGTGACGACGCCGTTATCACGTAACGTAATATTTGACGAGATGGTGTCATCACACCACCTTTGGCTTGATGTCATCACGCGATGTTTGACGCGATGACAGAATCACGTTACGTCATCATGTAAAACGTGACGTCAACACTTCGTCATATGGGTTTTGGTACCATCGGATGTTAACGTCGGATTTTCGCAAATGTATCCTTTCGCAAATATAAATATTTGCGAAATATAAATATTTGCGAAATATAAATATTTGCGACAGCAGCTGTCGTTGCAGTAAGGCACAGCTTCGCTGGACTTGCGCTTTCGCAGGGCCGGGATAGCGAGTCCATTTTTTATGCTTCAGTTTTGTGCACTCTATTGTCTCGACGCAGGAAGATTTGCAAATCACATGGCACAGGCCAGAGTGAGGTCTTATTTTCGCCACTATTTACCTGTTTGTTTGGAATAGGAATTCCCATAGAAAGATTACTGTGTGCTGCAACCTCTTCGTTACTACTTTTTATGTCTATATGAAGGATGCAGTGAACAATAGTATTCTATAGATCAATCTGGATTTTGATACCAGAACTGAGAAATCCACATTACAGTGGACCAGTGGAGCCATTATAATTGATACAAATAAATAAAAACATGAAAATATAAACGCCGTCCTTGGCGCCCATATAAAATTTATCGAAACACAATTTTTTCAATATCAACAAAGATAACATTTTCACCAGAGGTTTCAACGTAGATGGTCTGTTTATTGAAATAGCCTAGATAATATTTATTTCCTGCTTACAGCTGCACTAGCAAATTTTTGAACTCCATGTGTAATAAAAAAAAGTTGTCGCAGTTTCACCCGAAAGGCGAAGCATCAATTGCGATAGCAACTTAGTAGAGAGCTATACGGAGTAAGGATAGTAGTTTTATCCGCTGTACAAACTTGGACATGCAGCAGCACCGGCAACACACAGCACTGTTGTCGACGCCGTCGGCGTTTTGCCCGCGTTCGCACAAAATGCGTGCGGCGTTGGTGACTGTTGCCGGAGCCTCTGATATAAATAGGCACTTGGTGCCGCAGCTAAACGTCGCCTCCCTTCCCTGTCCCCCCCACGGCCTTTCGTGCGTCAGAAGAAGGCGCGTTTGCTCTACATATATGGTGATTGTAAAGGAGGAAAGAGACGCCTACTTCTGCAGCCCTTAAGGGAACACGGCACAGAACGCGCGTTTGTTCTCCGCCGTGCGTTCACTCCCCGTGAAAGCGCGCGTCCCTCGCGCCCTTTCACTCGCACATACAGCGTTCGGCGGCGCGCGGCGACGATTTCATCTCCATTGACGTCATACGGAACCTCACGGCGACAGCGATGGCGAGGGCGACGGCGACGGCAACGGCGACGGCGACGCCGACGGCAGAAATCTGCTTTGGAGTGTCCATATAATTGCTATCGCAATAAAAAGCTTGCAACATTGACACCGCGTGATGTCAAGAAAGAGATAAAGACCATTTTATGCATTCGAAGAAAGAGAGTGAACGAAACACTTAAACGCTATTTGTCATTCCGTAGGCATGCAGCAACATAATCTGGGCGTCCCACCGCTCACATTGTTGTTGTATTTGTAAAATCTGTGGTTGCGCTATGCAAGTATATCATCTTTAGCTCTTAGGTTATTTGCTCCTTCTCCGAGGAGAATTCAAAGCATGCTCAACTATATATAGTGGACAGCTTTCGGACGTTTCCGCGTAACCACGATGGCTTCAGCATGCACAAGCCCTCTGTCTGCATAACGTAGCACTGTATTGAAATGCAAATCTTTGTGCGTTACTGATGAAAATTCATTGAGCTAGCGAATGAATTCATCTCATGTGCTTGCGATTACCGACTGTCATTCCCGTTGGAAGTAAATGTTGTAACCCTTTCTCTGGAAGTAATATATATCAACCGCCATGCTAACGTAGTGGCGTTGGCGTTGCGCTGCTAAGCCCGAAGGCACGGGATCGAATTCCAGCCGTGGCGACCGTATTTCGATGCGACGACATGGAACAACGTCCAGGTACCATGAACTGGCTGCACTTTAAAGGACCCCAGGTGGTCAAATAAACGAGGAGGCCCCCACTAAGACCTGCCTCATAATAATAATAAATAGAGAGAGAGAGAGAGCACTAGAGGAAGACGGCACGTATAAAACTAGTGAATACGTTGCTTCTCGGACCTCAGTACGAGAGCGGTCTTCTAGATAAACAGAGAGACCTCAGATGGGCAAAGTTTATCCTCCTTCCAGGGAAACTAGCCTACCTTTGACACCTATTTAAATATGCACACACATAATTTCGTCTGGTGTACACTCCCTTCTTCAATCGCATATTTATATGCCCCAAGGAAATGTATATCTATATGTAAATATATGATTAAAAGATGGCGCACCTACGCATAAATTACATATATATCGTTTCGGTAACAATTCGCATACATGCACAATTATTTTCCATTAAGTTGTCTGCCAGCGTCGCTATGGTGACGGTCACTTGCTTGATAGTGGCAATGTGAGGATGCTCATAGAACGACCGATCGCTTTTATCTCACTTCGAATTCCACTGGGAGAGCCGGAGCACTCAAAATCACGCTGAAAGTGCTCGTTCCAGAGGCGACGTGTTTCAGTGGTAGAACTGGTGTGGGAGCGCCGTCATCCAGTGATAGAACAAGAGCAGTGTCGCTGCGCTGCGAGCAGCCATGAGCAGTGCGGACTGTTCTCGCCTGAAAAGCGGTGTACGGTGAAGGTCACGTCACCTAAATCGTCACATCCTTCTCATTTCTTTTTATTTTGCTTCTGCCTGCGCGCGCGGCGGCAATGGCCGAAGTCAAGCGCAGTTGTTGTTTTGGCCCCGGTGATTTTGACGTCGGTGATACGAGCGAGCTTCGCAGTGATTCAGCGACAGGTCCTGGTATTTTATTGCGATAGCAATTATATGGACACTCCAAAACAGATTTCTGCCGTCGCCGTCGCCGTCGTCGTCGCCATCGCCATGAGGTTCCGTATGACGTCAGTGGAAATGAAATCGTCGTCGCGCGCGATCGATAAGTGGTTCTTGAGGGAAAGGGAAAGGTTGGCGCTATCTTCTGCCGAACGCTGTATGTGCGAGTGAAAGGGTGCGAGGGACGCGCTCTTTCACGGGGAGTGAACCCACGGCGGAGAACAAACGCGCGTTCTGCGCCGTGCTTCCTTAAGGGCTGCAGAAGTAGGCGTCTCGTTCCTCCTTCACAATCACCATATATGTAGAGCAAACGCGCCTTCTTCCGACGCGCGAAAGGCGGTGGGGGGGGGGGGGGGGGGGGGAGGGAGGTGACGTGTAGCTGCGGCACCAAGTGCCTATTTATATCAGAGGCTCCGGCCTCAAGGGCTGCAGAAGATAGCGCCAACCTTTCCCTTTCCCTCAAGAACCACTTATCATCATCATCAGCAACGCCGCACGCATTTTGTGCGAACGCGGGCAAAACGCCGACGGCGTCGACATTAGTTCTGCGTGTTGCCGGTGCTGCTGCATGTCCAAGTTTATACAGCTGATAAAGCTACTATCATTACTCCGTATAGCTCTCTACAAATTTGCTATCGCAATTGATGCTTCGCCTTTCAGGTGAAACTGCGACCACTTTTTTATAGTCCGCCTTGCTTCTCGTCGTATGCGCGAGGGACCGCGGCAGCAAAGCATCTTCTCCTTGCTGAAGTGCTTGAGACGCTCGACAGTGACAGCAGTGACAGCTGCTGGAGCCCAAGTCAAGAATCAAGTTGCAGTTTTAGATAATCTTCGCAGGCGGAAACGTTGTGGGATGCGTCGGTATTGCATAAAAGTATGTAGTACGTGGCCACAAAAGGTGACAGCGTTACGCCCGACAGATGACAACACGATAACGCGAGTTTTGCCGCTCTCCTGCAGAGAATGCTGGGACGTCGACTGCTTTATTCACATGGTGCATTTCTCCTCACACGTCCCTCCCCCACCTGCTCTCCGGATGCAGGCCGCATTCCAGTGGTGGGTCGAGTGTCCCTGTTCTCACTGCGCGGCCACCCGACTCCGCACTGTGCGGCGCACTGGTCCTGTTGTCCCAGTGGAATTCGTCATAAGAAGACCCTGCTACCGCTGAAGATATATAATAATAACTAATTTTCCGAAAATATTAAGCCAATATGGTAAACGCTGGCGCGAGTCCCATTTATGTTGTCACCGAAACGCCGCTAGTATCAGTACTCTGGATCACGTGCGGGGCCATCAGCTTTGGAGTCATAGCAGTGGTTTCAACCCTCATACGACTCACCTGATAAGAACACACCCCCTCCTATAATTAAGGGACAGAAGTAAGAAGCCAAGCTTACAAAATAACCAAACATTTCGCACTGTCTCGGATAATTACTTAACGAAGTGCCCCAATATAAACAATTACAAGGCAAAAAACAAGAAAAGCTTCCCACATACTGTCGAATTCGAATTTTATAATACCATCAGTGCGATTGCAAGATATCTAAACGTGGCGTTCTTAATATACCTGTCTTGGACCCGCCTTTAAGAGACTGACACTGAATATTATCCAAGGCTTTGTCGGTGCACTGTACAAAAGCGCTGGATAAGAGTTTTTATTCATTCAAGGTTGAGTAATTTTCTCGCCAGGACACTGCGCGCCGATGACCTGGATTAAGGAATCACGATTCGCGTAATTTCCGCGTAGAATGTTAGCTCGTGTGATTTCGAAACGTCCGCCAAGCTTTCGCAAGTTCTGAGAAAATAGCTTTCGGGTGCAGCCGGCTGTTGCTGCAACAGCTGCCCCCGATCATCCATCGCCGCTGTGCTTGCGAAAGATGCAACGGGCCGACCTCTCAGCGACGTCGCCGCCAGACGCTCTCTTCTATATCCTCATTCTATTGATGTTCTCAGTCCTGCAGTACTGGCAGGTCTATTGCAAGCCCTCACCATACAGTTCCTCGCACTCATATGACGCCCTTTTCCTCTACATTTTGCTTAGCCATGCAGTGTCTCCCGAACGAATGGCTGTTCGCAGCGCTACACAATTGGTTCTGAGTGCCTATTAGGAATGACGACGGTGTCGGTAGCAGATATTTTTTTATACGGGAATGACATGAGAGTGCCATAAAAATACTGAACACGATCGCTCGACAGATATTCGGTTGCTCCTCATTCTTATTGCAGTTACGCATGTGCCCCAGCATCTCCCATTATAATAAAAACATAGTTTTAGTATCCCTCACCTTGTCCGTTCTTTTCTAGAGTGTAGTCATAACTTTTCCGTCTAATATTGTTTATAATAACCACTCTTTCTGTGAGCAAGACACCTACTAACTGGTCTTCTTCTACCGGTAGTACACTACAGCACGTTGTCGCAGCCTAAAGTGAGGATGGTATTCGAGTAATGAAAGGGAAAGCTTGAATGTCAGAAAGCAAGACGAGGGCTAGTGGTGGTCCGAAGGCAGGGGAGGTACGTGTCATGCTGCCATACCTTCTCCCATGCACAAAACGTTGCATCCCCACTCATGGCGCGCCTCTACCTCATTCCGATCGTGCTAATCATAACCGCTGAAGGGGTTCAGCGGTAAAAATTCCACGCACAGATAAAGATGGGGCGACCGTGTGCATAAAACTTGGAGGCATTGTGGCTCCCCACCAGGCCTTCATGTCGTCGAAGAGCTTCTCATTTCTGATACTTGACCGAATTGTCGACCACGCTGAAAGCATTCTGAAAATACTGCGACTTGCTCGTCTAGAAAGTGCGTCATAAGCACCCCCCCCCCCCTGTTTTTTATTTTATTTTCGTTCCCTTGTCTCTGACTTTGTGTTAATAAACTTCAGAAGAGCTTGGTGGTAGGCTAGTTTGTACACGCTGATAAGGATGAAAACAACACAAAAAAAGAAAACGGGACGTCAAGGAAGCACATATAGAACGCTGATTTGCGCACTGCACAATATATCAAAGACGGTGGTGCTGGGCCAGGAAAGCTAAGAAACGGCCTCTACAAACAAGTGAGAGGGTAGGTAGCTGAATGGCCTCAAAGTCCATCCAGAAACAGTAATATTTAGGAATGTTAGGGGCTGCTGCGCTGTTCAACAACCCGGTGAATGCTCAAGAGTGCGACAGTGACTAACGGAAAATAACTTTAACAAGGGGAGTGGGGTGACGGGTACGAGGAGGAGGGGGATGGGGGCACACAAAAGGCGTCAAGAACGAAGTTGGCGGATAATTATGGACATAGGGAGAGAGTCTCGTCACTTCCCGATCGCTCAAGACCAGACAGCCGTGGCCAGGCTCAGACGTGCTGCTTTGAATTGAATTGAATCTGATTGTGATTGTGTCTGTGCTTCTTACTTTCTTTATCTATACTTTGCTGTCACTTTACCTCCCCCTCCCCTCTCTCCCCAGCGTAGGGTAGCAAACCGGATCTTCCCACCGTGTTAACCTCCCTGCCTTTCCCATTGCTTCTGTCTCTCTCTTTTATATTCATGTATCACACATGAAGGATGGCGGGAGTAAAAGCTGCATAATAGCAGCTTGACTAGCTCCCACTACCTACAAAAGGGCTGCAAAGCAGTGACATCTAATAGTAAACAAAACATAATATACCAAACAGGAGATATGCAAACCTTTACAATAACAATAATTCAGAATTATTACAAAAAATTAAGTTTAACAGGATACAATAGTTATAAATAAAGCATCGCAAAATAGAAGAGAAAGGGGAAATATATACTCATGGTGAAAAGACATAACTGGATTACAGTGATACAATTGGATACGTCACACATATAATGAATAGCTGGTATAAATTAGCATTAAAAGTGTAAAAACAATGCAATAGCGTCCATTGAAGTCAAATTTTCTAGGTTCATATTAACACCACTAAGATAATTTAACATCTTTGGAATAACATTGCAGTAGCATCTGGTCACCATAGTACGTGAACGAGGCACTAACCAACGATCATGCTGGCGTGTGTCATATTTACTCCCAGTGGGTTTTAGGTTGGCTAAATCTTAAATTCTTGTTCTTTGTCTAAGTTCTTTATCACCTTACAAATGTAATTGTAAAGACTCTGCATACCTATTAGCTTATATTTTTCTTGTATATAACTTACAGAATGATTAGACTCTTTTTAGCAACAATTAAAAAAAACCATTTTGATGTCTTGTAAGCTTATCAATGTTTGTGTTGTGTCACCCCATACGAGAAAACAGGAGTGAGCATAAGATAAAAACAACGAATGGTATATGATAAGTATTGCTTTCAACGGAAGTAGATAATGGTTGCAATAAATTATAATAAGTATAAGTGCAGTTTTTGTTACTACCTGCTGTACATGTGTTTCCCATAAAATGTTATTGGAAAATATGACACCTAAACTTTTAACATGATCGACAATTTGAATAATATCGTTATTAAGATACAGAGAAGAAGTTACATGCACCTGCTTGCCTTATGCTGGAAAAATAACCGCCTTAGTTTTTTCTGCATTAATTACTAGACCATTGCAGCAGGCCCAGTCATATAACTTCTGTAATATATGATTTCCTCTTTGGATTAACTGGTTAATATCTTCGTGTGCAAAAAATACACGCGTGTCACCAGCATAAACGATAAATTTTGCTGAACAACCTATGTTTACAATATCATTTATGTATAAATTGAAAAGAAAAGGCCCTAAGATACTGCCCTGAGGAACACCGAGAGAATTTTAATTTAATCGTCGAAGCAAAATTATTTGTACAGACATATTGTTTCCTTTCGCTTAAATACGAGCGAAAAATATCTAATGCGACACCGCGTACACCGTATCAATCAAATTTTTGTAAAAGCAAATTTCTCTTCAGAGAATCAAAAGACCTAATGAAATCAGAGATAGCCCATCCTAACTAAACGTCCTGGCAATTTTCAGAATATCCGGGCGTCTCGAGACACGACACTCAAATCTATCGGAGCTACTGGCCCTTATGTTACTGCGAAATATTCATGCCCGATTTTCAAGGCCCTTCTAACTTCATCGCTAGTTATAGAAGGAGCCTCTGTATCCGGTTCATCACTATTTCGAATGAAAATAGCTTGCCTGTTTTGGGCACTGTACAGGTTAGTGTAGAATTCTTCCGTTGCTTTTACAATGCCATCGAAATTGCTGATGATATTACCATGCTTATCTTTCAGTGCATACATCTTGCCTTGTCCTATGCCAAGCTTTCTTCTTACTGATTTCATGCTGCGTCCATATTTTACGGCTTGCTCAATCTTTCCCACGTTATAATTTCGAATATCCCTTACTTTCTTCTTGTTGATCAGTTTTGACAGTTCAGCAAATTCTATCTGATCTCTTGAGTTGGACATTTTCATGTTTTGTCGTTTCTTTATTAGGTCCTTTGTTTCTTGGGAGAGCTTACCTACTGGTTGCCTTGGTGCCTTACCTCCCACTTCAATTGCTGCTTCTGAGATCAACCTAGTTACAGTTTCATTCATGACGTCTATGCTGTCTTTATCGTAATTTTCTAAAGCATTATTGAGATGTAAAGAGCCAGTCTTCCTTCCATGCAGTGCGCATTATCCTAGCTTTGGCAGCACGGACTGATCGCGTCTGTCGGCGCTGTAGGCTACGCCCGGTAAATAAAGGCGTCAAAGAGCGGGGAGTACTCATTTGCCGTCACAGCACCAGCTCCACTATTGGCATCTGACGTGCCATCACGGTATCATGGGACTGCGCGTCATCCTTTTATTTCTATCAGAATTCCTTTGCCAATTTTAGGTACTTTGAATCTATTTATTAATGTGACTGGCATGCTCTGTCCACTTGGGGCGTTTTGAACCTATCTATCTATCCATATATCTATCTGCCTATCTATGTAGCTTCTTACGCAAACCCAGTGGACCAAGTTGTGTACCAGCTTGAGCCACTAAGTGTATGATCGTGATGCCGTTGTGGTCCTTACACAGCCGTGATTCCAGCTTTGTCATCTGGCTCTGATCTTGCCGTCGCCGTGACATCTTAAACACCGACCCAGTGGCCGAAGTTGTCTGACGGCTTGTAGTACTAGGTGCGTACTCATATTATTTATTTTATTTTATTTACAGATACTGCAATCCCCAAAGGGATTTTAGCAGGGTGGAAGTACAATATATGAGCATACAAATGCAGGCAACAAAGCAAAGCAATACGTAGTACATTGGCTATACAAACAACATCGCTTTAAATAAAAGTGGCAAAAAGAAATGAATGAGGTCACATTTGATCTTGAGGCCTAATCAACAGATGTTAGCAGCAAATAAAGACAACGAAGGCTGAGTAACTTCTATATTAGTCAAATTATTCCATTCTATCACAGTCCTAGGAAAAAAGGAATATTTAAAACAATTATTTTTTACGCGGAATGGTGTCACTGTTAGTTGATGCCTTTGTCTTGTGGCATACCCGGAAGAAAATGTAATTATATCAGTGATGTTAATGTTGTAGTGTCCATTTACAAGCTGATAGAAGAATTTTAGTCGGGAAACTCGATTGCGCTCTGTTAGTGCAGGCAAGTTGGCTTGTTTTAGGAGTTCTGTTACTGAGGTACGGGAGAAGTTATTATAAATGAAGCGAACTGCCTTTCTCTGTACCCGTTCGAGCTTTTTGATGTTAGTTTGCGTAAACGGATCCCAGATAATAGCTGCATAATCTAGTACTGGGCGTATAATTGTTTTATACGCTAATAAGCGAACGGGACACGTGGACAGCTTTAATGCTCTCCTAAGAAAAAACAATTTACGATAGGCATTAGTGGTTACTTTATCGATGCGCCGATTCCATTTGAGGTTGTTAGTTATCCACAGGCCAAGGTACTTGTATTCTGTTACTTCAGATAGAAAAATATTGTTAGCCGAGTAATTGAAATTAAGCTTTTTCTTTTGTGAGTAATGCACATAAAAACAGTTTTCTCAAAGTTCACTGACATCTGCCAATCTTCACACCAGGCAACTACCTTCTGAAACGCATCATTTAGTAATACTTGATCCGAGGGGTTGTCTATTACTGAATATAAAACACAGTCGTCTGCATATAATTTGATTTTAACAGGAAGATCATTTACAAGATCGTTTATATACAACAGGAAGAGGAGCGGCCCAAGAACCGAGCCCTGGGGAACGCCAGAGTCAACGGAGAGATGATTAGAGTCCTGATTCTTAAAAGTAACGAATTGTTTACGGGCAGTGAGGTAATCTGAAATCCAGTTAATCAGCTTATGATTTTTAAGAATTTTGTTTAATTTATGGAGTAGTTTATGATGAGAGACTTTATCAAAAGCTTTGGAAAAATCCATAAATATGGCGTCTGTCTGTTTAGCGTTGTTTATATTATTTGCGAAGTCATGCACTGTTTCTACCAATTGGGTTATTGTTGAATAGCCTTTTCGGAATCCATGCTGATGTGTTGTTAGAAAGTTATGTTTCTCAAGGAATTCCGAAATGTGTTTGTGAATGATGTGTTCCAAAAGTTTGCATGCAGTTGAAGTTAATGAAATAGGGCGGTAGTTCTGAATGTGCTGCTTATTCCCGGTTTTGTGGAGTGGCTTAACTCTGGCGGTCTTCCAGTCGCTCGGCACTTGGCCTAATTCCAAGGATTTCACAAACAAAACTTGTAAATATTTGGACACCCATTCCGCATAGCGTTTAAGAAAACCATTCGGAATGTCATCTGGGCCAGAAGATTTTCTAATATCTAGATTAAGTAGCATAATAAAAATGCCCTGTTCAGTTATCTTAACATCAGGTATAGGAGGCAGGACTGCGTCGTAGTACGGTGAAATGTTATTATCTCGAGTGAAGACAGACTTAAAGTGTGCATTAAATAGGTTTGCAATTTCCTTGTTATCATCAGTCAACTTGCCATTCACGTCAAAGACATCACACTCTTCTGATTTAGGACTAATGCTCCTCCAAAATTTCTCAGGAGCCGATGCGATGTAACTTGGCAATAAGTCGCCATAGTAGCGCTGCCTATCGCTACTGACTTGGTGCTTAAGCTTTGAAGTTAATTCACTGACTACGTTATCATTGCAATGCAAATTTGTGTTCTTCATTGTTTTCTTTAATCGTTTTAGCCGCCTTTTCAACTGGAGCGCTTTACGAGAAATCCAGGGGTTTTTATGTTTCTTCTTTTTTGTAATTCGTGGTACGAAAGAGTTAATACAGTCATTTATAATATTTTTAAACCTGATACAAAGCTCATTTACATCGCATCTGCTGTTTTCAAACTCATTAAAATGAAACGCAAGAGTATCAATAATTGAAACGTCGTCTGCCCGAGAGAAATCGGGGAAAGATAAACGTTGCAATTTTTTATCAAGTGCAGTATTGCTTAGGGTTAGTAGCACGGCTTGGTGGTCAGAAATTCCTGGAAATACCTCGCAGCTTGTTCGAGCATCAATGGATCCGCTGACAAAGAATAAGTCTAAAACAGATTTAGAAGGTCCCTGAATTCTGGTATAGTCCTGCACAACTTGAAGCAGATCATATGTATAGCAAATGTTTAGCATGGCTTCTCCAACAAGATCGTGCTTTGTGAGCGTGAATGTTGGCCAGTGTATGTTAGGCAGATTAAAATCCCCTGAAAGGATAATTCGGTCATTAGTCTTTATATTTTCTCGCAAATATTTATCTAGTTCATCAAACATGGAAACTGGAGTGTTCGGTGGTCTGTATATAGCACCTATAATGTACCTGATGCCATTGTAATACGCTTTACAAAAGATACCTTCAACATTGGGTATATTCGGCATTCGCAGGATGTTAAGTGATGTCTTGAAAAGGATACTGACGCCTCCACCTCTACCGTCTCGATCTTTCCTAAACGCACTGTATCCAGACGGGACAAGCTCGCTATCATATATGGAGTCATTTAGCCAGGTCTCTGTTAGAATTGTGACGGCAGGATCATGTGAAAGGACAAGAGCCTCCAACTCCGCGACCTTGTTAATTACGCTCCTACAATTAATATTTATTATCTTTAGAGACCGGATGTTAGGGTTCTGGTGTCAGTCAGTCCTTGCCTTGGTTATCTGAAATCGTACATTTTTCTTTTCATCCCAACCGAACAAGATATTATTGATGCTCAACTTATCATAAACGAGTTTTACTTTCGCGCCATTTGCTTTCTCTCCTGCCGCACTCTTCCATAACTTCTGCCTTATGTCTCGAAGCCGTTTGGAAAAGTCTTCAGATAAGGATATATGTGTCCCCTTTAGTTTATGCGCCGATTTCAATATGGCCATTTTTTCGCGATAGTCGAGAATTTTTAATATAACAGGACGTGACCTGCATGTTTCTTTTTTTCCTATTCTATGACATCTTTCAATGCCAACTACCTCCCTGCCGAAATGTTTCACAAAAATGTCTTCTTGTACTTTTTTAACTAGTTCATCGTTTGACTCAGTATTTCGCTCGTCAAGACCATATATTACCAAATTGTTTCTGCGACCTCTGTTCTCTATGTCATCCATCTGGTCCCGAAGCGCCAACACTTGAGTTTCAAGTTTCGAGACTATTGATTCCATATTCTGAACCCTCCCGGCTAGACCATTCAATTTTTGTAACTGCTCATCAATACCATCAATGCGTTCATTTATTCCGGTAAGCTTTTTTTCTATTTCCTTCTGCGCACACTCAATGCCCTCAACAGTCGAACTGATAATTTTTTGACCTTGCAATAATTAGGATAACATTTTTTTCCAGCTCAGAAGGCCCAGGATTGGCCTCGATGTCACCGCAAGATAACAGATCATTGTTGGCCGGCAAAACACAATTTAAAAACCTTTTGACGCACAGTGGGCAAGGCAACAGCACCAGGAAACGGTTGTCGCTTCGGTAACAACTCATAGGCAAATAGCCACTAACCTGGATAGCGAAGCAAAGCGGGTTTCTAAGCATGTTGCCGCCAGCGCTGTTGCCAAGCCCACTGATGAAGAGCTGGCTCGTTGGGCTTCTTATAGCCCGAGAATGGACCACGTGACATGACGTAATCGACGTCGGCATTGGAGCGGGCATCATGACGCAGGGTTCATTGGGACCACCGCAGATGTCGATAAGTGCCGATGTTGCCGTGTCGTGCCCAGGAGCGTAGTCCACGTGTGTCGCCGCCGGAGAACCGTCATGCGCCGTTTGCAGGATTCCGAGGAAAACCTGGATAGCGAAGCAAAGCGGGTTTCTAAGCATGTTGCCGCCAGCGCTGTTGCCAAGCCCACTGATGAAGAGCTGGCTCGTTGGGCTTCTTATAGCCTGAGAATGGACCACGTGACATGACGTAATCGACGTCGGCATTGGAGCGGGCATCATGACGCAGGGTTCATTGGGACCACCGCAGATGTCGATAAGTGCCGATGTTGCCGTGTCGTGCCCAGGAGCGTAGTCCACGTGTGTCGCCGCCGGGGAACCGTCATGCGCCGTTTGCAGGATTCCGAGGAAAACCTGGATAGCGAAGCAAAGCGGGTTTCTAAGCATGTTGCCGCCAGCGCTGTTGCCAAGCCCACCTCATGTTCGCGATTCCGTGGTGGTGGTCGCATCGTTGCCATTACAGCTTTTTCATCCGACACTCGTAATACCGTCATCAAGCCACAGAGAAAGAAATTCAACAAGAGGGGACACTCGGCAAAAACTGGCAGCAGGAAACACGTCACCATATGTCACGCTATAGTATTTATGCCGAGGGTTAGCTGCCGTGAGTATCGAAAAGAAGAAGGTGAAATTAAGTTAACAGACATTGATTAATTTTTAAAGTTGTTTGCCGCAAAAACAAACGTTTGGCGTATAAATTAACTTAAACTTTGCGATTTATTTTTCTTGCCTTACCTACCGACAGGCCAATGACGCGCCAGATGCATGCGTCATCTGCCAGACACTCCCCCAAGGCGAGCGAGGTCGGCAGCGCGCGCGTTTGAGCGCTCGCCCGCAGCGACCTGTCTGTTTCTCTCTCTCTTTTTTTTTTTTTAATGTAGCCTGGTTTCTTGGGCTCCCGGCGTATTCTTGCGTTCCTTCTGCACTGGGACAAGACAACACTGCACTATTGGACTAGGGCAAGGTGCTACATTTTGTTACACAGTCTACGACGCAATTAGGCTTATGGCACGGGACCGAGACTGAAGACGCAGTTAGCGAAGAACAGCTCGGCCGCCCTGGCGCAGTTAATTTGAGTTAAAGAATCGTGCTGGGACATGTTTCCAACGCTTCCTAGGGGATTGTTGTAATTTATTTCGATTCTGTTGAGGCACACTGGCCGCTCAGTGCGCTCTGACGCAGTTAGCGATAAGCAGCTCGGCGATGGTGACAAAGTTAGTTTGGTGTGTAATCCATCTTAGAGGGACAAGTTTGTGACGTTTTTTGTGGCCCCGCAACAACACATACCTTCTTTCGGTACTCGCGCCTGTCGAAAACGCGATGGGCGATTGGCAAGAGTGATAACATTGGAGTGTGTTGCTAGCGCCGGCAGAAAGCGCGAAAGATAACGCCGAGGAACATATCAGAAACTTGTAATTCAAAAATTCCGTCTTCTAATGGACTTAAAACAGGCATTGCACCTACGCATTTGTCTTGAGTGCGAGTGGAAGGCTCTCTGCGAACGTCTATAGCATGGTCCGGCTGGGGGCCTCTGTTGCGCCCGTCTGTGTGTATGTAGCGTACCGTCGCGTCGCCCGAGTCCAAGTTTTGGAAACGCGAAGTCGCCCTTGTATTTGTGCTGCTAAAGTGCAGGAAATAATGCCCGGAAATGGGGGAATGCTTGGAAATTAGATGTTCTCATATTTTTTTTATTCTTTATTCAAGAATTACCCCGCATTGCCCGAAGGCGTTATAGCAGGGGGGTTACAGGAGGGAAAAAACAAATCTTCATTCGTACAGCACACTTGCTCTTCACACAGATGATTCCACTCCACAATAGTTTTGACAAAAAAGGAATCCGCAAGCAAGTTCGTCCTGGCACGGTACTTGCGGATTTTAAGAGAGTGGTCATTACGCCTAGAAATATAATGTTGTTTCATGTAGCTTTCACTGCTAATTCCTGTGTTATTATTAAATATGAGGTGTAAAAACTTTAGTCTCAACTTTTTCCGCCAAGAGGAATGCGGTTCCCAATTCGTGTTTCATTTGAGTACAACTTTCTCTCCGCCCATATCACCCCAGGACGAGCCTAGCAGCTCGGTTTTGAATTCTTTCCAGTTTATCAATCAAGTTTTTTTGCGCGGGGTCGCAGACGGCGCAGGCGTATTCTAAAATCGGTCTCACACATGTTAATAAGCAGTTTTCTTTAGGTTCGGCTGTGAACATTTCAAGTTCCTCTGAATAAAATTGAGTGACCTACCAGCTTGTACAATGACGTCATCCACATGAGCAGACCATGAGCAGTCAGATGATAACGCCACACCTAGATACTTGTATATAGGTTTGTTTTTTATCAGGGTATTAATCTGGCAAAGACTTACAATCCGTTCGTTCTTTCTTGTAAAACATACATGAACACACTTTTTTAAATTCAAATTCATCTTACACGTGGAACACCAAGTATTAATACATTCTAAGTCTAACTGTAACATGGAAGCATCTTGTTCACTCTTAATTTTTCTATAAACAACACAATCGTCGGCAAACAACCATATACATAAAGAGATACTAATAGAAATATCACTTATATCAAGTAAAAAGAAAAGTGGCCCTAAGACTGAGCCCTGTGGGCCTCCTGACGTCACATCAGCGTATGCCGAGCTTTTGCCGTTCAAATCAACAGATTGTGGACGCCGACAAAGATAATTTTCAATCCATGCGAGCACACTTGAGTTAATATTTAACATTTTAAGTTTAGTAAGAAGTGGATGTGACACTGTGTCGAATGCCTTGCGAAAGTCTAAAAAGACACAATTTATTTGTCCTCCCTCGTCAACATCGAATGCCAATTCATGGTAAAACTCAACTAATTGAGTTGTGAAAGATAGACCTTTACAAAACTAGTGTTGTTCTTTCATTCGTATATTATTAATTGTTATATGACGCATAATTTCGGTATATAAAATATGCTCAATGATTCTGCACGAGATGGATGTAAGTGAGATAGGCCTGTAATTCGCGACATCTCTTTTCGAACCCCCTTTATGAATATGTACAACTTGAGCGGTTTTCCAATCATTAGGTAAGGGCCCTGTGGATAGCGATTTCACATAGATTAGATAAAGGTACATCGAGATTGGTGTGGCACACCGCTTTAGTGTACGTGGAGATATACCATCCGGACCGTTTTCTTTGGTTTCATGTATGACCTTTAGGAGTGCCTCGATGCCTAATTCGCTTAATTCAACTTGTTCCATTAAAGGAAGTGTGTGTGCATGTGGTGTAGGGCTATGGTTGCATTTAGGTAGGAAGACAGATTGAAAATATGTATTCAAACACGTTGCCTTTTCGCTATCGTCTGTAATTATTTGTTGATTACAAACACTTTCATCTATTCCTACAAAATCTGATCCGCATCCTTTTAAAAACCTCCAAAAATGTTCAGGATTACATTTAATGCTGTCGTTGAGTGTCTTAAAGTACTCTTACTTCGTATTTTTTATAGCAAACTTATACTCCTGTGTTACTTCAGATAACTTATTTATGTGATTCATACTTTTAGTTTTTTGTATCTATTAATGCTGTCTTTCTTTATTTAATTATTCTGAGAATACGCGAATTCACCCAGGGTTTCTTACGCTTTTTGAGTCTGGTGGAATCTATGCTTGGAACAAACTTGTCCGTAAGCTGAAGCAGTTTATCTTTAAATACCCGCCATAAATAATGGATGTCGTAATCCTCAGCAAGACATTCCAAAACCGGCAAGTGATCGAGGAGCTCCTGAGAGATACTAGAATAATCACCTTTTTCAAAAAAAACTGTCCTTGATGTGGGTGACGTTGATCGGTTAATCCCTGTTTTAATGCTTGCAATGACAGCGTGGTGATCACTTATTCCTGGTATTATATGAGCCGAGCTAATAAGCATAGGTGAGCTGCAGAACAAAAGGTCCAGAATGTTACTATTCCAAGTTGGAGCATTGACATACTGTAATAGTCCGAAGGTGTTTACAATGTTTTTCATTTTTAAGTTGATTCGGCTGTCAACTTTGCATGACAGTCACCTTCTGGACATTCCAAGTCAGGTAAGTTAAAATCACCCGCAAGCAAAATAGGCTGCCGGGATTCCTCCGAAGCAATATCTTACAAAGATTGTAATGGTTTTAAATTTGAACCCGGTGGTATGTAGAATGATCCAACACCGTACGAGGAGTTATCTGGTAGGGTGACTGAGCACCAAATTGATTCAACCTCCTATCTAGCACAAACGACTTATTAGAAGAGTGAATTAACAAAACACCCCTCCACCGAACCGGGGCCAGTCCGTCCGATAAGCAATGAATTTTTAGGGAATACTTCACTATCTGCGATAGACGGGTTCAGCAACGATTCTGTGCCAAAAACGATGTCAGCCGAATTCATCGACTTTGTTTATTGAGCTCCTACAGCACGGTGTAAGAAGATAGGTGTTCCGACGGCGCGCCCGCGCTGGGGCGAGAGAGCGGCCACTTCGTGTGACCGGAAGTGAGCGCCGCCGCTAGGGGCAGCACGTGTTCAGGAGGCCTTGGAGAAGCGGCGCAACAGTGGATAATTTACGAGCTCCATCAGCATTTAAGCACCCTTACCCAAAGATATGCAATTTTTCGTTATTTAGACGCCAAATCCTGAGCAGGTAGAAGGTTTCATGCCACTTACACTCAAAATACCGTCATTTCGAACACGAGAGAGACGCGTCGTCGTCTCGAGCAGACGGCGCGCTGCGCTTAGCGCTGCTCGCCGCGTCGGAGTCAATCGGAATGTCGGCAGAAATATAAAGGGACGTTGCTCCAACCAAGTAGAGTCGTTTTAAGCAAGCGAACAACATATATTCATACAAATAAAGCACTTCTGCCGCGCGTGCCCATAAAAGCGTCAGCAAAGCGAGCGAAAAAGTGGCCCCCAGAACAGGTGCTGCCCTTTGCGGCAGCGGCGCGCGTAGAGTCACACTAAGTGGCCGCGCCTCGCGCCGCCGTCGGATCACCTTCCTTTTTACACCGTGTCCTACAGTTTACTACAACAGCAAGGAGGTCACGGCATACTTGTTTCATTTCCTTTCTATTGCATCATTATTTCCTGAATGGAACAATTTCGTTTTTTCTCTATCCCACTTGAAGGTTTTTCCGTTAATAACGAGTTTGTCGAAGTTTAGCTTTACCTTGTTATTGCTGCCCGATTTCTTAACTTTTGCGTATTGCCACAGATACTTGCGTATTTGTCGGGTCTTGGATGAATAATCCTGATCCACACTGTAGGGTGATCCCTTGAACTTATGAGCATTTGACAAGACGCCCTGTTTTTCCTTATATGAAGAAAAATTTACTAAGACCGGCCGTTTGAACCTATCGCTGTAACGACCCACACGCTGTGCCCTTTGTACCGAGTTCAGTTTGATCCCCAGGTTAGCTTTGCAAATAGTTTTAACCAAGGTTTCTGACTGAATCCACGTTTCAGAATGGTTTCCGTCATCTATTCCATAGAAGACAAGATTAGGCCTGGGACTTCTGTTTTCAAGAACGACGTTTTTATTTCGCACGGCAGATACTTGTTGTTCAAGCGATCTCATTGCATTTGCTTGATCCGACACTAATTTATTTACCGTTTCAACCCGTTCCTCAGTTACACCAAGCCTACTGTTTACTTCCACCAGCATAGCCTGGAGTTTGGCTAACCTGGTATCGATGGTATCTAGTTTGCTCATGATTGCTGCCTTACCAGTCTGTAAACTTTTGAGTACCTCCATTGCTGCTTCGGTGAGAGCTCCAGGATTAAGCTCGACATCGCCCGATAGAAACAAAATAAAAATCAAGTACAACACTTGATTCACAAAGAGGCGGAAATTTCGACAAGACAATCGCGCGCCCCTTCGTCTGCGACGGTGCGCCGTAGCACTTATCATGGGAGGAGCCGGCAACGCACATAGCGGACCATGCACTTGCATTGGATAGTAAGTACTAACCTGCATAACCAACAGTGGTGTTAGCTGCATGTCAGCCAGCGTACCGGCTCCAAATCCCACGAAGCCAAAGCTTCGTGGGAATCTTCCTATACCTCCCATCGGTTCTCCTATAGCAGACGCCCAGTCGGCGCTAGCGCCAAGGCGCACTTCAGTTAGGCCCTAGCGGATGGGTGACGGTACTACGGTGGCGAAAAAAAAAGCCGCGCGATTTTTTTACCCTCCCCGTTTTGCTATAGCAATTTTTTCTTCCTTTATTTATGATAACGTTGTTCTGCTCGTTTCCCCTTTCTCTCTTGACTTTCTTATTCCTCTCCGATGCCTCACCTCACCCTCCCCTCCCCTCATGCCTCGCGCAATGCTCTTTTTTTTTTCTTTAGCTGTCAGCGGCGCTCTCTCTCTTTTTTTTTCTTTTTTTTTTGCCGCGGGCGTTATCAAACGCATCGCCGGACCGAAGCGCGCACTCCGCGTTCCTCTCCTGTCCAGCCGTGCTGCGTGCTTGTGCGCAGTGGATTCTATTTGCGTTTTCAAGCACACAGTCACGTTCATTGTTACAATCAAGCAAGCATGTGCCCAAATTGTATTAAAAATAATTCCACTTACGACACAACAGTTTTTTGGGCTCAGTTTATTGTATTCGTTTGCGAAAACCAGAATTGGAGCAGACAGTGCAACACACTATAGAATGCAAGAAAACGCGGACGGTGTTTCATGTACGCACATGTAAAAAACATTTATTGTAATTGCTCTAATGGCCAATGCGCAGAATAGCTTCTCACGGCCTGCTTCTCGCTCGATCCATAAAATCCACCTCCGTGAAGTGCGACGAGCATATTCTGCGGTTGTTGACCTTGTCTCTGAGCAAACCCATTAGATCCATCCTTCCAGCGTAGGTTGAAAACGCTTCCACCCTGAAGAACATTGAAGATCATAAATTATAATATCGCAGTTGGAACATACAAAACTGAGCTCGTTTCGCGTCGCGGCAGAGTACTAGTTGTAATATATCAACCTTAATTCTCAGAAACGCATTTTTAACGATGGCGACCAATTAGCTAGAAATAACTGCAAAGCGCACCCCTACACACATGTTCCTTGCGATACACACGTGGTGGTATTATATCTATAAGGAGCTTTATGTTCGCTGCTTGTTGACATAACGATTTACTGCATCGTTGTGGGGTTTTCAAATCAGCTAGCTGCTGCCTCACCACCGGACAGCCATGTACGACTGCGCACAATTACTATCACAAATAAAAACCGGGATGTAAACTGCAAAGTGCTCACCTGTTGTCTTTAGGGATGCGGTATAATTTCACGTTGCATGGCTCACTTCGTCTTGATGTGTTCGCACGCCATTGAACCACACACGAACAGCGACAGCTGCGAGACATTGCGGGGAAAAGCCGACAAACGTGTAACGGTAGCGTACCACACGGACCACACTGCTAGCGCGGAAGGCGAAAACCAAAAAACTGACCGCATAATGCCAGAAAAAAAATTGTTGCCGTTTTGTTCGTTATCAGCACGGCCGCCGACGAGCGCGGGCCGCGGATAGTTGAGGGCGAGAGAGAACCGACAAAGTTGAGAGAGCGTTGACAAGAAAAAAAAAAAAAAAAAGAAGGAAAAGCGATTCCACACACCTAGCGGGTGTGTGGAATCTACGCAGATTCAGAGATTGGGACCGCAGCAAAACTAATCTCGAGGGCTATCTTCTGGCGATTAGAAAATGTACACGCCTCCAAGATTGCTTCCGTGCGAGTGCTCGTCCCGGAGGGTATATTATGGCTATATTTTGATTTTTTTTAACGCGCTGCTTGCATGCATCGAGTAGCTTCGTGTAAGCTGTACCGCCAGAGCAGCAAGCACACGATGGCATTGTGTGTTTATGCAGGCACTTTAAATAAACATGACAAGTGTTG
This sequence comes from Dermacentor silvarum, assembly GCF_013339745.2. NCBI lineage: Eukaryota > Metazoa > Arthropoda > Arachnida > Ixodida > Ixodidae > Dermacentor > Dermacentor silvarum. The sequence continues at coordinate 20,990,586 of NC_051155.1, read as the reverse complement.
GAAGAGATGAAACTTTATTTTTCAGTCATTCTGAAAAATTAAGGTCCTGGGCATGGTCATTGGGGCTTACAGCCCACAACGAAGGGCGGAGAAAAGCGAGAGCGAAGGCAATCCTTGGCAACATTAATCGTAACGAAACGCAAGTCCTCTTCGTTGACGCGGCCAGATATTGGAATCGAGGCGCATACGCGGTCTCTGTGGTGGACGCCCATGGATCACTCGTCAACGCAGCCACGGTGGTTACCAACTTCACTCACGAAGCAGAAGAAATGGCCATCGCGGTGGCCCTTCGAAGCTGCAAAGAAGCCTCCGTCATTTACTCGGACTCAAGAACAGCCATCCGAACCTTCTCGGCAGCCCTCGTCTCTAGGAAAGCAGCTACGGTGGTCAACAAAATCTTCCAAGAAACGGGAGGAGATAACCTCACGTCCCCACACATCACATGGTTCCCGGCCCACATGGGCAACATTTCCGGACCTCCTGACTGTAATCCGAATGAGCGGGCACACCAACTGGCGCGAGAACTCACATTCCGCGTCTGCGGTCCGCCCCCTCGCTTCAACCCAGCCTGGAGGGATTTAGACAACAAAGACCCGCTTGTATCATACCACGAAATTACTTCAAATCATAGGTTAGCACGAAGAATTTTTCCTCCTCCTCACCAAAACCTCAAGAAAGCACAGGCCGTCACTTACAGACAATTGCAGACTAGGACGTACATCACACCAACAACACTAAGCAGGATCAATCCAGACTTTCCTACTGCATGCCCACACTGCGGACACGAATACAACAACTTCGAACACATGCTCTGGCTGTGCCCTGCCAACGCGGGCACGGACTTTCCTGACCAGTCCTCCTGGGACTCAGCGCTCAGAAGTACAGAGCTCATCGCTGAGCTCAAGGCTGTCCAGAGGGCCCGGGCCGTCGCCGAAGGACTATGTCTACCGGCCCCGACCTGGGTGGAGCCACCGGATAGATTGGCGGGGCCTCCGGCCCCGATTTAATTCTTTCTCCTCAGGACCTAAATAAAGTTCGTACTCACTCACTCAGTCATTCTCAGTAAGCACGGGTACACTTTTTTTTCGCAACGTTCGATGAACGCAAGCACAAAAAGATGGGTGCACTGCACAATGAGAGACATGCCAATACAGCTGCCACATGTTGAGAATAAATTTCACAAAAGGAATAAACAGGCGATATTCTGAAAAACCCCACAGAACAGTAAAACTGCAAAAGACGGCATTAGCATTAAAGAGGAAAACAACGCTCGTCCTTTGAAGCCTAACCTTTCTTATTAAGTGGTAGTTTCGGGCTGCATAGCAAACAAGGAATAAAGGTTGCTCACTGCAGTTGTCAGCCAACCACGCTCTCTCCCTGTCCTGCCGTTGTTACTGCACCTCGCAACACAGCAGTAATTCCCGTAGTACTTGACTATGGTCGGCATGACCTGAAAAAAAAGTATTGCTTATGTCTTCTCTCCCGCTTTCGCACAAATTTTCACCTACGCACTTCAGATCGCCCTTTCGCAAAAAGCGTCACGTGCAATTGTCGCAGCTAAAAAAAAAGCAACCTTCGGTGCCATGCATGCGCCACTGAGGCAGGAGTGTTTATTCAGAATACGTCGTAGCCACAGCTTACAAACATTCTTCTCAATTCGCAAGTTCTCTCTAATTGCGCTCGTAACAAAGGCTTCAAGCAATCTGTGCACGCCACGAATAACGATCCTAAGCATAACTGCATTCTTTCACACAAGTGCAACACACGTGCATTAAATTCAGATACGTATGCCGGCGTGTGCCGACTCACTTTCTCGCGCCCAGAAATTATTTTCTCGCAAACGTGCTGCGCAGCATTCCAAATTGCTGTTTCTTACATAATGTGAAGCAATCCACGAACATCATGCGCGAAGTGAAGAACACAAAAAGCTCTCTGCGCCGAACACCACAATGCGACAAATGTTGACTTACGGCTGAAGTGACAAATACATAAGCAATTTGCAAAGTAATGAAGGGAAAAAAGAACGTAATACAGGCCTTCTTACCAAGCAGCAGCCAAGCAGACAGACACGTTCTGGCAGGCGAACCCAGCAAAGAGCACGCAGACGTTATCGCATATCTTTTATAGCGTCACCTTGCCTGATCACACTATGGCCGATATTTTGTAGCGATGCGTTATTCTTTATACTAGTCTTATCATCCACCGCTCACGGCCGGCTGATCCCGTTGATAACGTCTACGTCTACAGTCACATAGACAAGTAGACGTATAGTGCACTATAGAAAAGTTACTACAATAGTTAAGTAGTACGCGCGTTCCCTTGGAGACAGGGAGTGTTGTATTGCCCTCTAGCGGGCGGCATGAAGCTGCGTAGCTCGGCCGCTTTTAGGCTCGAGTGGCCACTCTTGTAATCCGTATGTTACTCTATGCTGGTAGTTCGTCGTAGACGAGCGCCTCCTCCAAACGGTGATGTAAGCCGGTGATGACTGGCAATCGGCTGTAGAACTTTGTTGTCGCCGTGGCCCATCCGATTTCACTTGATGACGACGGTTTCGGCGATAGTGGGAGCTGTGCCCGCTCGTCGTCCACGCCAAGGAGGACCTGCATAACCAACATGTCAGCCAGCGTACCGACTCCAAATCCCGCGGTATTGTTTGGGATGAGTCGGATATTTTCTACGCCATGTATGTAAAAGCGAATTGCGTTTGTTTGTAATGCCACCCATTGACCGCTTTGGCACGTTTCGCCTCTACACGCAGTATTCCTATATCTAAATGCCAAATGACACATGCTTGTAACGTGCTGTTACATGCTTGTAAATGTAACATGCTTTTAATTTACTTTTTCCAGCTGATGCCGTCCGGTGGAGCTTCATACTGGAACTACTGCTTACCTGGGGTCACAACGTTGCATGAACGCACAAAAAGCGCGGAACGAGCTTTTATATAGAGCAAAATAAATATTTCCTCATTTCGCAAGGAGTCTTGCGTCTACTTTGTGAAGTTGCACGTGGCACAGATTCGATGGGACGTGACAAGATCGTTCGCAATAATTCTTACCAAATAATAAACTGATTCTGCGCGAAGACCCTGCGCGGTCGGGCAAAAAAAAAGCGCAGCCGGCGTGCTAGCTATCGTTCAAAATGCGCGCGGCCAAAACCGAAAGACGGGAGTGATTGATGCCGAACGCTTGGCGCGCTGCCGTCAATTCGGCCGCTGGGCTCTATGGGAGTGTCCGCTCTTGTTGAATTCCTTTCTCTATGGTCAAGCCATTGTCGTCATGTAGTCGTTAGGCATTCATTGTGGCACCTTCGTCGGTATCGGGTCGTGGTCGTTTCACTTCGTGACCGAAGCGGCAAAATCATGACACGCGGCCCAAGTGACTGGTGGCCGGAGCGGTACATGCCATTTTCTAAAGCAGGGGTGGCCACCAGAAAGCGTGTCGTGATTTTGCAGCTCCGGGAACCAGTCACTTGTGCTATTCGATTTCCGTTATGACTGTACATCAACAGAAACAGAAGCATGTAGTACAATGTGGAATACCATCATTGTCATTGCATCATCGTCAGAAAGTCAATGCCATGAATTCGTTGTCATACCGTCATCGTGACGCCGACTTGGCCACCATTTCTGTCATAGATTCACAATGCTATCGACACGTGTTGTTCATGTTTATCTTTCACCGGTGACCGCTTTTCACCAGCTAACAAATGTTAAACGTCATCGCTAGGCACAGGTGCATGTATCGGAAGAGTTTCGAACGTTATCGATGCTTTTATCCATTGTCTGTTGTCACCGACGCTTATGTAATCTGATTGTATGAGCGACACGAATTCTCTAGTACTTTCTGGAAGACACGCGGGCACAAGGGATTACTCGGGATCCTTCGATGACTAGTGTGTAAAATCCAGCGCATTTCGCCGCTGATCATATTTCGACGATCGCTCACTGTGTTCGCCGCTATCGTTGTCCGTCAAGTGTAGCTTGCTTTTGTGGGCACAAGTTCGCCCAATAAAGAATTAGTTTCGTCATACACAATTTTACGACTGTTTTCTTCACCGTCACTACTACGTGACATCTGGTGGAGGTGCGGGGTATGCGTCCTTTTTCGTCATTTTTTTGAGGCGACGATAATCGACGAAGAAACGCAGGGTTCCATCCTTCTTCACTAACACCACGGGGGACGCCCATGGACTCTTGGACGGCTGGATGATGTCGTCGCGTAGCATTTCGTCGACTTGTTGCCTTATGGCCTCGCGTTTGCGCGCCGAAACTCGGTACGGGCCCCGACGGAGTGGGCGGACATATTCGTCGGTTATATATAATGCCGTGCTTGGCCACAGGGGTTTGTCGAATTTTTGATGAACGCGAGAAGCACTCCTTGTATTGGAGGAGCAGGGCTTTTAGCTGTTCTTTCTTATGCCTGGGAAGGTTCTCATTTACGCCGAAAGCTCGTTCAGGTACTACAGTCATCGTTGCAGGTTCTCTAGAGTCCGTGAAGGCGAAATCACTGCTGGCTTGTACTATTTCATCAATGTAGGCGACCTTCGTGCCTTTGTTAATGTGTTTGTATTCGTGGCTGAAGTTTGTGAGCATCACTCTTGCTTACCCTTTACGTAGCTCAGCTATGCCTCTAGCGACGCAAATCTCACGGTCGAGCAGTAAGTGATATGACCGCCCTCGACGACGCCATCAATGTCTGCAGGCACTTCGGTACCGACGGATATCATTACGCTTGAGCGAGGCGGAATGGTGACATGTTCTTCAAGCACATTCAAGGCATGGTAACTGATATTTGTATCCGGCGGTATCGCTTTGTGCGTTGAAAGCTTTATCGACTTGGACCTTAAGTCGATGACTGCACCATGTTGGTTTAGAAAGTCCATGCCTAGGATGATGTCCCTGGAGCAGTGCTGCATGATTACGAAGCTCGCCGGGTAAGTGCGATTGTTAACCGTGACTCACGCTGTGTTCATTCCAGCCGGCGTTATTAGGTGGCCTCCCGCTGTCCGGATATCGGGTCCTTGCCAAACCGTCTTCCCCTTCTTCAACTTGGCGGCGAACGGGCCACTAAAGACGGAAAAGTCGGCTCCAGTGTCGACGAGAGTGGTGACGTTATGACCATCGATTAGCATGTCTAGGTCAGCAGACTGTCATCCAGCGTTGCGGTTAAGGCATGGCGTTGGATGACGGCTACGTCGGCTTGCTCCGCTATTGCTACGTCGCATCGGCAGGTCTTCTTTCGGCGGCGAAGTGTTGTCCTCAGGGCTCCTGCCAGGCGGTGTGCTGATACCTAGTTGTGATGATGCGCGAATCATCGTCGTAGGCGGCGGAGGATCTTCGGTATTGCGTAGTAGAGCAACCGCACCTCCATCGGTTGCTGCTTTTAGTTCCCGGATAGGGGCTCATGGACCGGCCTCGGGTTGGGCCAGTGTATGGTAGGCGCTGCGACAGATAGCGTCCTGGCGATGGCGAACGCGAAGGACTTCGGGTTCTCCATTGCGTTCCGGCGATGTCACGTGGCCGCTCGCCAAGCTGTGGACATGGCGCGTTGACGATGAACCCTCGTAGGCCCATCTCGCGGTATGCGCATCGGCGGTACACATGGACGGCTTCCCCGCAGTGATAGCAGAGTGGGCGGTGGTTATGGGCGCGCCAAATGTCCGTCTTTCTCGGGTGGCTGCGCTGGACGACGGGCGGGCGTACTGGCGGTGGTGGACGACAGAACTACGTCGACTCTACAACCCCAAAGTATTTTTCGTCGATGGACCTCAAGACCGGCTACTGTCAAATAGAAGTCGACGAGAGGGACCGAGAGAAAGATGCTTTTATAACACCAGACGGACTGTCGAGTTCAAGGTCATGCCGCCTGGTCTTTTTTTGTTCGGCACCTGAGACTTTCTAACGCGTCCTGGATACAGTACTGGCAGACTTGCCTCGTCTACTTGGACGACGTCGTTGTGTTTGCCTCAAGTTTCGAAGATCACCTCCAGCGCCTTGAAACAGTTCTTCAAGCAATCAAGAGCTCACATTGAAGCCAGAAAGTGCCGCTTCGCATACTAGGACCTCTTGTTTTTGAACCACGCCATCAAGAAGTCTGGAGTGCCCCCTGACCCTCAGAAAACTGCGGCCATCTGTGACTTTCCTTTGCCCGCCGACAAGAAGGCAGTGCGTAGATTACTTGGACTGTGCACCTGGCTTCGTCAAGGACCTTTCACGAATCGCCGAGCCACTGACGTACCTCACGAAGGCCCACGTCGAATTCAAGTGGGAGACGCCGCAAGTCGAAGCATTTGAAGAACTGAAGCGACGCCTGCAATCGCCGCAAATACTTGCGCATTTCGACGAAAACGCCGATACTGAAGTCCACAACGACGCAAGCAGCGTACGACTCGGCGTCGTGCTTGTGCAGAGGACTGACAGACAATAAAAGGTTTTAGGTTACGCTAGCCGGTCGCAGTCAAAGGCGCAAGCTAATTATTCTACAACAGAAAAGGAGTGCCCCGCCATCATCTGGGCTGCATCAATGTTTCGCTCGTACCTCTGTGGCAGGCCGTGGCAGTTGTGTGCGACCACCACGCTTTGTATTGGCTAACTAACTTGTAAGATCCTTCAGGTCGCCTCGCACGATGGAGTCTGAGACTTCAAGCATTCGACATCACCGTCGTTTACAGGTCCGGGTGGAAGCAGTCTGAAGCCGACTTATTGTCTCGCGCCCCCGTCGAAGCCCGGCCACAGGACGACCAGGATGACGACACTTTCTTGGGACCCATCAGTGCCGATGAATTCGCCAAACAACAGCGAGCCGAAACGGAACTAAGGGGCCTTGTAGACTACCTGGAAGGCAAGAGAGTCGTTGTGCCGAAGGTGTTCAGGCGAGAATTAGCTTCGTTTTTCTTGCAAAACGACATTCTACTAAAGAACTTCTCGCCACTACGAACCAACTACCTCCTCTGCATTGCGTCCAGAGGTTCTGCAAGCTGTCCATGACGACCCAATGGCTGGACACCTCGGTTTTTCGCGCACGCTCGCTAGGATACAAGAAAAGTACTTCTGGCCTCGCCTCACTGCCGGCATCGCCCATTACGTAAGGCTTGCCGAGACTGTCAGATACGAAGAACACCGCCGACACGGTCAGGCGGGTTTGTACAGCCGATCGAACCACCTCGCCAACCACTCCAGCAGATCTGGATAGACTTAGTGGGGTCTTTCCGGACTTGGACGCCCGGGAATAAATGGATCGTCGTAGCTACGGACTACCTCACCCACTTCGCCGAAACAAAAGCCTTGCCCAAGGGCAGTGCCGCCGAGGTAGCCAGATTCTTCGTTGAGAACATCCTCCTGCGTCACGGTACCCCAGAAGTCCTCATTACCGACAGAGGTACGGCCTTTACGGCAGAACTAACTCAAGCTATCCTGCAATACAGCCAGACAAGCCATCGCCGGACCACCGCCTACCACCCGCAGGCGAATGGCCTCACCGAGCGTCTAAATAAGACCATCGCCGACATGCTGCCAACAAGACATGGGATGCCATCCTTCCGTACGGGACTTTCGCATGCAACACAGCCGTGAAAAAAAAAAAACTTACACCATCTTCCCGTAGGGGAACCCTGAGTAGTATGCGAAGCAGCCATGGGGTCGACTCAAGTTCCCATTAGTTTTCAGATCGGCCTGTCGCCGCTGCCGTTTCGTGGCAGCGGCTCGAGCCCTCTTCTCCGCGGCCCTGTCCACGGCGCTGACTCTGGCGTTGACGCTGGCACTGTCCGTGGCACTCATCGCGGCGTTGCGGGAGGAGATTGAGAGGAGTGGAGCGCGCGTCATTATACCCCGAGTTACAGTGGCGCCCCCCAGTGGAGTATGCAGCGCCTTCCGTCGCGCCTCTAACCTAAGCTGCTTCGCATTGTCGCGCGCGGAGCCGCACGTGTTGCCATTCGTTGCGCAATCCGCAGAGGAGAGGAGCGTCGGAGAGGAGAGGAGGAGAGCCGATAGGAGTGGAGATGAGACAAGGAGAGGAGGGGGGAGGAGGATGCGCATGAATGCCGAGAGGAGAGGAGATGAGAGATTTCCAAGGCAGCCCTCCTCGGCCTGCAGAGGCCAGAAAGCGCCAGCCTTGGAGTCGCACTGCTGTCTACCCGGCTGACAGCGCTGCAGGACGCAGGCCACCCGGTGTCCCTGCACTGGATCCCCGCCCACGTAGGGATCCCGGGCAACGAGGCAGCCGACACCCTGGCGAAGGACGCCCACCACACCACTGTGCCCCTCAGTCGGGCCGTGACGGAGGGCGACTTCACAGGACTGAGGCTGCGGCGACACCTGGCGACCCACCACCCAGACAAACGGGTGGCACTGGGATGCCCCCCACGACCACTCCCCCAGCGAGGCCTGGCTCGCAGGGAGACCTCGCTCCTTCTCCGGCTCCGCATCGGCTGCAGCTGGACGGCAGCACGCAGCTACCGACTGGGACGAGCGATGTCCCCGGCCTGCAGCTCCTGCGGGGAGCCGGAGACGATCGAACATCTCCTGCTGGCCTGCCCGGCGTACCTCCAGCAGCGGGGCCCACTCCTGCAGGAGTTCCGCCGCCTGGGCCTCCCCTCTGGCAAGGAGGAAGATCTCCTCTTCCCCGGCCAACACCACCTTTCTGCACTTCGAGACGTCGTGGAGTTCCTTGACTCGTCAGGGCTCTCCGCACGCTTCTAAGGACATTTCTACAAGCGGGAAGGCCTCACGGCCTCCCACCCCACCCCGGGCCTGACCGGCCTGGCACAACACCCCTGCAGACTCTGCAGCACACCAAGGCCTTCCATCTCGGCCTGATACGTGCCGCCTATGCCTGCCGGTTTTGCTTCGCCCAGCCATGGCGACTCCACTCTATCCCTTCTTTCGCTCCCACTTACCCCTCCCCGTTGGCGCTGAGCCGTGCTCCCTCAAGGGCTGGAGAAGATAGCGCCAACCTTTCCATTTCCCTCAAGAACCACTTATCATCAGGAGATGAGACAAGGAGAGGCGAGGAGGATGCGCATGCGCAGTAGAGGTGTGGCCGCCGCACGGCGGATGGAGGGAGGCCCGACCATAAGGGACATAGCCCCGACCATAAGATGCTTCGCATCTAAAAAAACGACGCACCTGGCGCCGTGTAACCTGGTCTACGGCAGGAACCCGACAACGACGCTTGACGCCATGCTACCGGACGTCACCGACGAAGACAATCTCGACGTTGCCGCCTACTTGCAGCACGCCAAAGATGTCGACAGCTCGCCCGCCGGCGCATCAAGAGCCAGCGGAGAAGCGATAGCCGGCACTAGAATCTTCGACGGCGCTACGTCGAATACCAGCCCGGCGACCGTGTTTGGGTTAGGACTCCGATACGCTGACGAGGACTTAGCGCGAAACTGTTACGACGCTATTTCCGGACCCTATACGATCATCCGAAGTCTTAGCACACTGGACTATGAGGTCGTGCCAGACGGCATTTCGCAATCACAGTGGCGGCGCGCACGACCTGAAGTCATCACCGTGGTGCGTCTTAAGCCTTTCTACGCCCGCTGACGAACTTAGGGACTTTGTTGCTTTGTTATTGTTTATTTTATTTTTGTTTCTTTCTGTGCTTTTGTTTTCGCTTCCGTGTTTGTAGCATCGGGACGATGCTTTTTAAGGGGAGAGTATTGAGACGTGTACATGTTTATCTTTCACCGGTGACCGCTTTTCACCGGCTAACAAATGTTAAACGTTATCGATGCTTCTATCTGTTGTCTGTTGTCACCGAAGCTTATGTAATCTGATTGTGAGCGACGTGAATTGTCTAGTACTTTCTGGAAGACACGCGGGCACCAGGGATTACTCTGGAACCTTCGATGACTCGTGTATAAAAGCCGACTGTGTTTCCCGCTATCGTCGTGCTTCGAGTGCAGCTTGCTTTTCTGGGCACAGGTTCGCCCACTAAAGAATCAGTTTCGTCATACACAGTTTTACGACTGTTTTCTTCACTATTTTCTTCAATGAAGGAATGAAGACAATGACATCCCGGGCTCAGCGATCATCATCACGAGCTGAAGGCACGAGATCGGCGTTCGAACATCACCATCTTGTTCTCCCTGCGTATGTTTCCGAGCTACCACCTGTTTATTAGACGCGCCCAATAAACCTCTTTATATTTGGTGGAGGTGCTGGGTACGCACGTTGCCGGCACCCTTGAACTCCGATGCCGCACGTTGCACTCGACCATGCAAGCTGACGCTGCTCAGCAGACGCCAGGTCTCGCGGCCACAGTTTGCCGCGGCCCGGTTCGCCAGCGAGACGCCCCGGTATTTTCGGGCACGGAAGAACAGGACGTCGAGGACTGGCTGTCGTCCTACGAAAAAGTTAGTGGACCCAAGAAGTAGGATGACGCTGCTAAGTTGAGTACGGTGAACTTTAACCTGGCTAGCGTGGCGAAGCTGTGGTATACGAACCACGAATCTGAATTTGAAAACTGGAAGATAAAGCTATTCCAAACTTTTCTATTCCAATTCTGCAATCAACCCACCGCGATTGGTCAAAACATTTTCGGGCCACTCCCAAATCCGCCTGTCTGTCACACGACGTTACGAAAACCGCGACAGCTCCCCATCTGATGTAATGTGCATGCACTGATTAGGCGTGATTAAACCACACAAAAGAAAAATAAATATTCCTTATTCGACGCCCTTTCGTCATTAGCCCTCTGCTATTGGTGCAATGTTTTCGGGCTGTGCCCACTTCGCCTGTCTGTCACGCGACCTCAGAAAACCGCGAAAACTGACCACGTCAAAGTGACGTGTACGCGAAAAAAACCCCGTTAATATGCAGAACAAGACTGCTAAGTCTTCTGAACAGCCAGAGACTGCCCCTTTCCGAAAGGAATAGAAGATGGCCGCCAGCCAATCGCTAAGGCCCTCGCTACTTGCACCTGCCGGTGAGCATGTATTTGCGCATGATAAACCTTTATGCATGACAGTAAAACGTTATCGAGCCCTTTCGGCACGTATACGACATCGCTGTGCCAACTCTTCCGTGCTGAGGATCCGTTGTAGCGGCATTCTTGTCCTTCCGTTGCACGCCGCGGCGGCGGCGAGGCAAGCCCTCGACGTCCCCTCATGGGAGTCTTAGGCCCGGACATCATAAAGTGCTGGTTCTACAATAAAAGTTTATTCCTGCTCCTCCTGACGATTTCAACGTTCAATCTCCTCAACTTTGTTCAGATGTAATTCTACTGCAAGAAACTTGGTTACCTCCTGAAAAATAATTTTGTTTACGTAATTTTCGATCTTTTTGCCTAGATCACCCGTACAGTGGAGGGGGCTTGTTAATTATGGTTTCAAGCAAGTTTTGCCACAGGGCAAATATATCCTTCCAGCTGATGTCTCCAGAATGTGAAATTTTAGCGAAAAAATTCTTCTTTGGCAGTAGGCCTTTCTCGGTGGCTAATGTATGCTTTCCTTCTGGTGTGCAGGCTACACGCCAAGTAGACTGATTTCTGGCGAAATGCGGTAGAGAAACTGTATTGGCTAGAGACTCGCATCATGTATCATAGGGATCCAGATCAAACCAGTGTGGGAAGCGTCAGGGGGACTAGGCAACAAGCAATAAAATTATATGTCAAAATTTCGGTTCATTTACATTTCTTCGTGGACAGTTTAGATCTGTACTGGATGTTAAACTCTCGGGTCCGATTCTTTACATATCCTCATGGGAAACAGTGGATGTTGGGACAAACAGCGATCATGTTCCAATTATGTTTGAAGTTATAGAATAAGTTCTTCTTGGGCGAGCTGGTGTTTACTGAACAGGATACTTCGTAGCGCAAAACTCGAAATAAAAGACAACAGTGAGAGACGAGAGGAAAGGGAAGACGAACGCTACTCACAACTGTTTATTCCGAAGCAGGGCTTGCTATATGCACGAACATGCGCATGCGCAAACGCATAAAACACACAAAGGGCTGCGTCAAGGACCGAATGAGAAAGCACGCAAATCTTTTAAAGAAGGCTACCACCGCGCACTTGTCTGCGCATTGCATGTCTTGTCCTGACTGTGAACCGCTGTTTTTATTGCGATACCAATTATATGGACACTTCAACGGGATTTATGCCGTCGGCCTCGCCGTCGCCGTGAGGTTCCGTATAGATTCCAAGGGCGATAAAATCGTCGCCGCGCGCCGTATACGCGAGTAAAAGCGCGCGGGGGACACGCGCAATCACGGAGAGCCAACGCACGGCGGAAAGCAAACGCGATTGTCGCCCAAAAGGCCGTGGGGGTATGGGGGGGGAGGGAGGCGGGGCGACGCTGTGCTACGGCACCAAATGCTTATCTTGCAACCCAGCGCAAGGAGAACTGGCAACGCAATCTCCCACGCGAAAGCATAAAAAAAAGCGGGGAGGCAGCGCGGGAGGGACGGGAGGAGCAGCTTCTACTCTGCCAAAAAATACGCTTTGTTGCGAATGTCGACGGTCCGAGCGGCCACGAAGGTTCCATGTATGGTGCCGTGCCAGGTGCCGAGAGGAGGAGTTATCCAGGGAGATTAGAAAACTGTTTTATATACACTGTACATGGTATATTACAAGATGGGCTCCATGATATTAGAGCCGTCTACGTGCTAACATCTTTGCATGTGGTAGCGTTTACATCTCCGAGCGTTCTCCATGGTCGAGCGTGCTCTACATGGTCAAACCTCAAGCGATCCCTCACAACACTCAAGTCCCCTGTTTTATCCCTTCTGTTTCCCTCTTTCACTCGACGAGGGAATACACTGTAGTTCTTTTAGCCAATCAGCATCTTGGATCAGGTGGCCATATCCCGCACGTGATGTGTCGTCGTTTCCCGCCGGGCTCCGTCTCCAGTCTTGCTAGGTCGTCCCCGAACACAGGCAGCGGTTGACACCCTGGGAACCGAACGTTGATGTCGTTCCCCCGGGATTGCCAGACACTGGCCCCTTTCAAGATTCGCCTCTCCATAGCGGTCAGTTCGCGGAACCAGGTAGGGCGGTGGCTGTCTCGAAAGGCAGCAGTCGGCGTAGCGTCGTCGTGGTTCGGGCGGCGCTGGTAATTCACGGGACCGCACTAAGGGGCGACGCTGCCGTTTAGCCACGCATGAGGTAGCCCGGAGACCAACTGCTAATCCCTCAGTCCCAGGTGACAATTCTCGGCCGCGAGAAAGGGGCGCCAAGTTGGCGCGTCTGAGTCGGCGCCGGCCTCCTGTGTCCCGAAGGACCGCCAGACACAACAGCACCCCCGCCGCCAGATGATGCATCGGGAGGTCGAGTTGTTCCATGCAGCTCGGCCGGTTTGATGCCTGCTTCGCTCAAAGCCATGGGACCACTGCTTCCAGGAATGATGATCTTCCCGCCAAAGGCCTCTTCATAGGTGGGCTCTGACTGGGCTGCAGAAATGACAAGCTCCAAGCTCCAAGGAGCGACCTTTGTCAGCCACACACAATGCTGCAAGCGCCACTGCAAGCCACTCTCATCGCCAGACTCTACCAATTCCAAAAATCTGACAACCCCCTATCTAAAGAAAACCCTGAAACACAAGGTGCTCGTTGATCCGGACAAGTACCAAAAAACTTCCGATGATGTGTCTTCGGAAACAGACACCATCTGGGTTAATGTAATGAAGCTAAGTTATTATGAATTAGAGCTTCCACAGATCAGGAAGGCGAAGGGAGAGCTGGCCTTCAGTAATTCATAGTCCGTAACACTTAGCACAAAAAAGCTACACAATCATTACATAATGCCGAGATACTAAATCAACAAATAAGAAAACCATCTATCCCGTGCCCAAAGTGGCTCACAAGGCCTAACTTATTCTGCATTTTCCCCTGCGCACTTCGAAATTGTGCCGCTTTAATGCTATAAGCTCCATCTGAGCAGGTGGCCGTATTCATATGACATACCCCTTTGTAAGACGTTGAAGACAAAATAAATCTATCGCTAAAGGCGATCCGCGCAACCAGTTTCTAACGCGCGGTCCTCTCCACGTGCGTGCGGGAACAACCATCCGACGCTTTCCAAAATCAGCTGTCACGTTTTCATGAAAGCAAACAAAACATTACGCGACACTAACTCGCGCGAAAACTCTGGTCATCAACTTGCGCAACCTGCGCGTGACCTTCTAAACTTTTTGTAACTCTGACACTGTTTGCAATACAATTCTTTATGCCTGTCAAACTTTCAAAACTGAACTCAATCTCGGGCAGACAGAATACAAAAGAAGAAAAAATCCTACCCGTCTTCCTGTTTTCTCTGTTTTCGGGCCTCAAACGCACCCCTTTCTTTCAAACGCACTCGAGGGGGTCGCGCATTCCGGGGATTTCGCAAGGCGCCATCGCGAAGAAGGCAAAAGCCACTAATTCGCCTGACACATCCGGTAGCTGTGACTTTAGGACAACCGCCTCCAAGTACGGGGAGGGAGATACATTGACAGACCCGTGCGCGCACTTTCCAGTTATCTGCTCGGCAGACTCCTTTCTTTTCCCCTGCGAGTGATCGGCCATGGTAACAGCCTACAGGACGCTTCCCTTTGTCCCTCTGCCTACTATGCGTTGTACGAGATGCGGTTAGGCGACGTTCACCACGCCTGAATCTTCGCGAAACTCTCCTTTTCGCGACGTGCGTCACGCCGGTCCCTGACCGCAGCAAACGCCTAAGCTTGGGGTTTACCATGCTTCGCTTTTTCACGCTATCTGTCTGGACTCTGACCCTAGCGAATTTGCCCCTGTCGCTTTGGCGCTTCGCATGTTTGATTCCAAGCGCCTCGACCGCGTCCGCCGTTCTCGTTTTGCGCCTACGCCTTTTCTGTTTGGCATGCTTCGTAGAGTCTGCAGTTTCGGCACACGCGCTTGAAATTTCCTTGCCCCTTTGGGTTTCACAGCGCGACTGCCGTTCTAATAGAGCAGGACCAGATTTGACCTTTGAGAAAGTTAGCTCGTCATTAAGTTTATCTTCAGGTGGCCTAGCTCCATCACTGCCGTCGATAGCATGCCAAACTTCTCGCGGGCCTTCGAAGTCGGCCTCTGTTTTCAAAACAGCCTTACTAAATGGCGAAACAAGCGTTTCTTCGCGCTTGTCACTGTTTCCGTCAACTACTGGTGCCACAGCCCTCTCAGCGCTGTCTGAACTAGCTTTGTTGTTCTCATCCTGGCCTCCGCATTCGGCCACAAATTCTAGGGCGGGAAAACCACCGCTCTCTTCGGTGACCGCATTCACCTCGCTTCCGGCTACTAACCCGTCTAACTCATCACTGCTTACAGCTGCCTCTGGAATCGTTCCATGGTCCTGTGACCGCTGCTCAATAGGGAATGCGCCTATCAGTCTTTGAGTCTCCTCACGTGCTTTCGCCCTGAAAGCTCCCTTGCTGGTGGTGGATTTTCCCGGTTCCCTCAGCATTTGCTCCGACCTATTCGAGAAGCAATGCGTGACCTTGTCTGGCAGGCTGGCCGAAATTACCGCCGCCGTACACACTTGGCCTAAAGGGCCTTCCGTTTCTGGTGCGGGAAAACCGCCGCTCTCTTCGCTTTGTGTGTGTGCCACTTGCCTCACACCTTTTCCAGAGCTTTCTACACTAGTCATCTCAGTGCTACTGTTACTTTCGACAGGCTCGACTTTTTCACTTTCATTTGGGCCTTCGAAGTCGGCCTGCCATGCTACCCCAAAGCGCCTGAACAAAGCCCTCTTAGCCCTGTCGTAGTCGCGCGCTTTCTCCTCGGACAAGCAATGCATAAAACACGCGCCGACACTAAACGGGAGAAGTGCCCCTAATCGCTCGGCCCACCAGTCCCGGCTGACACCCTCTTTCTCACACACTCGTTCAAAACCGGCGAGGAAATTAACAATACCCTCGTCCGTCTCGAAAGTGTGGAGCTGGCGTCGCGCTGTCCGCCATCTGAGCATCTGATCTTCCCGTTCGAGCTCTTTCATCCTAAGAGCGTGCCGTTGCGCTGCCTCTTGCTCGCGCCTCTCGCGAATTTCGGCATCGTGCCTGCGCCTTTCCGCTTCTTCACGCTCGCGCCTCTCGCGCTTCTCTACAGCTTCAAGCTCGCGCCTCCTGCACTCCTCTGCCTTTTGCTTTCTTTCCAAAATTGTCTCCCAAGCCTCATCAGCTTCCTCGACCGTCACCTCTTCTACCTTCATGACGTCGAGAACCGCTTCTTTTGTTTTTGCGGAGTCGACCGAAATGCCTAACTCCTCGCAAATTAGAAGGAGGTCCTGCACTCTGAATTTCTCCATAGCGATCTCGTTTGCCTTCAAAATTCACCCTTCCTAAAATTCACTATTTAAAGAAGGTGAATTTCCCAAAATGGTGCCCGCCAGAAAACACACAGTTACTCTCCTAGCAACTAGCTACTTGTACTAGAGAGTTCTGGCGACATGAAGCGCAAACTCAGGCCCTAAGCCCGTCCTTATCGCTACCACATCGGGAGATCGCAGAATTTCCTCTCTTCGCTTGCGAAACAATTTTCCTGGCCTCTCCGGCCTTCTCCCAACTCACTTCCTCATTCTGTAAAAGCTCCAATTGTTGACTTTTGCCTACCGCAGGGCCAACCAAAATGCCCATCGGCTCACAACTTTTGAGGAGTTCCTGGATTTCAAACTTATCCGTATTTACAGTTCACCCTGTGTTTCTTCCCCACTAGTAATTCAGCCCACGAGACACTGTATTCTTGGTCTATGAGACAAAATCACTAACAACATCAAACACCATTAACGACTTAGTCACCTGCGCTAATGAGTCTGGCGAAAAGAGAAGCAAACACGTCGCACTCACCACACCGATGTCGCCAACGCCGGCCGATCCCATAAGCTGCCAGCCACTGTTGCGAATGGTGATTGTCCGTGGGTCCACGAAGGGTTCCATGTATGGTGCCGTGCCAGGTGCCGAGAGGAGGAGTTATCCAGGGAGATTAGAAAACTGTTTTATATACACTGTACATGGTATATTACAAGATGGGCTCCATGATATTAGAGCCGTCTACGTGCTAACATCTTTGCATGTGGTAGCGTTTACATCTCCGAGCGTTCTCCATGGTCGAGCGTGCTCTACATGGTCAAACCTCAAGCGATCCCTCACAACACTCAAGTCCCCTGTTTTATCCCTTCTGTTTCCCTCTTTCACTCGACGAGGGAATACACTGTAGTTCTTTTAGCCAATCAGCATCTTGGATCAGGTGGCCATATCCCGCACGTGATGTGTCGTCGTTTCCCGCCGGGCTCCGTCTCCAGTCTTGCTAGGTCGTCCCCGAACACAGGCAGCGGTTGACACCCTGGGAACCGAACGTTGATGTCGTTCCCCCGGGATTGCCAGACACTGGCCCCTTTCAAGATTCGCCTCTCCATAGCGGTCAGTTCGCGGAACCAGGTAGGGCGGTGGCTGTCTCGAAAGGCAGCAGTCGGCGTAGCGTCGTCGTGGTTCGGGCGGCGCTGGTAATTCACGGGACCGCACCAAGGGGCGACGCTGCCGTTTAGCCACGCATGAGGTAGCCCGGAGACCAACTGCTAATCCCTCAGTCCCAGGTGACAATTCTCGGCCGCGAGAAAGGGGCGCCAAGTTGGCGCGTCTGAGTCGGCGCCGGCCTCCTGTGTCCCGAAGGACCGCCAGACACAACAGCTTGCACTGGCTGTGGTGGCCGTCGCCCGCACCGTCTCTTTATCTCCACCACGGCCGGGCTCGACTGGCGCGCGCACTCGCTTCTTAAGAAGGGAGCGAGCACGCGCGCCAGTAGAGCCCGGCCGTACACGGCTCTGACTTTTATGCGCTGTCCATTCGCCGCTCAGTTTCCGTTGAAGCGTTAGACCGCACGATTCTTCGCCCGCTGCAGCGGCCGCGCCAGCATTTTGACAGTCGTAAAGCCCCGATATATAAAAAATGTCACAATTTCGCCCTAAGGGCGAAGCAATGAATGCGATAGCAACACAGCAATGCCATACGAAGTAAGGTGAACGGCTTTGGTAGCAATATGAATTGTAGTAAACATGAGCTGATTAAGTAAGCAGGTGTGCTGCGCCGTAAGTAGACCGACATGAAGAGAGACTCGATGACCAAAAGAAGGCGCCTGTGAAACGGTGGTGTTCATGAGAAGCGCTTCCGTGGGCAGCGCGTGCGAAGGGACACACCTGTAGCGCTGCACTGCCGATCCGGGCAGCATTGCATGTGTAGCGTGCGTTGGAAAATGTGGCCCGACTATTACTAACTGAATGAACAAGCGTGGTGTGAGCGCGCACAAACAAACATGAATAGATCACTCTGAATGACTGCAGACAACGACTGTCGAAACGCTGGCAGCAAGCAGCGGGCGAAGGTACGTGCGGTCTATCGCTTCAACGGAAACTGAGCGGCGAATGCACGGCGCATAAAGGTCAGAGCCGTGTGGAGATAAGCGACGGTGCGAGCGAGCGACGAGCGCGGTTGCTGGCAGAGTAGAAGTGCGGTCATTGAGTGTGATCTATTCATATTTGCTTGTGCGCGATGACACCACGCTTGTCAATTCAGTTAGAAAGCGAATGGGTCGAAGTTTATGCGGCCGATAAAACTACTCTACTATCCCTACTCCGAATAGCTCTCTACCAATTTGCTATTGCAATTGATGCTTCGCCTTTCGGGCGAAACTGCGACATTTTTTTTAATGTCAGAATCCTAGGCAAAAGCAAAAACAAAACCGCTCGTGAACTGTTAGAGGCCTACCACATCCGAATCACTGGTCTAGCCTGCGTTGTTCAAACGACTGTGACACTTTATGATTCGGAAATAAGATTGATAAACAATAATGTGAGTACACTGCCTTCGGCTGACTGGTGCCCTTTGTGTGTTTTATGAGTTTGCGCATGCGTATGTTTGTGCATATATGGCAAGCCCTGCTTCGCAATAAACAGTTGTGATTGTAACGCTCGTGTTTCCTTTCGTCTCGTCTCTCACTGTTGTCTTTTATTTCAAGTTTGCGTTATTAGGTATCATGTTTGAAGTTATAGGTCCGCAGCCCACCGGGAGCTGCGAGATGACCGTGCCGAGCTGTACCAACCAGAGCCCATACCATTCACCTACACGCACATCCTACAACACTATCGCATTTCACGAAGAACACTACCCCCCCCCCCCCTCCGCATAATGCTCTGACGCGAGAGGAAGCCGTAATATGGCGAAAACGCCAAGCAAACACATATCCACATTTGAGTCTTTACCACGTCATACACCCTGCGCTGTATTCGTATAAATGTCTACACTGCGATCAATGGGCAACGCTTTACCACATGGTATGGGCTTGCGCAAACACACCACAGCTCACACCCATAACACACCCCACCACACGGCAATGGGAGGCAGCGCTGCCGAGCTCCGACTCGACGGTCCAGCTCAACCTGGTCAACCGAGCGAGAAGGGCAGCTAAGGCCGCTGGACTCCTGGACTGAGGGGATCACCCACTGCAGAGCGGAGGAGCTACCTACGCTCGCGTGCTTTTTTGATTAAAGTTTATTCTCGCTCTCTCCACCGTCGAGGCTCCAATACACTCATTCGTGGATTACCATAGAGTTAGAAAGTGATTCCAGAGCACTTTCAAATCAATTGAGAATTGTTCTTTGAACGGTGATGATATTTGGTCAATCCTAGAGACTTCGCGCAAAAGAGCAGCATTCCAGTTAAAGGCAAGCAAGGACACTACTTCTACAAATTGGTGGAATTACGACTGCTTGCGGCATTACAGGTGACGGGAAGCTGCGTGGAAACAACTCATGCAGAACCCGTCTCCGAGAAATTGGAATAACTATAAATTGGTGGCTGGGGCATTTAATAGAACGGTATCTAAGGCAAAAGATGATTACAATGTCCGTCGTTTCGCATTTCTTTCGAAGTCAAATAATAAGCAGGCTATGTTTCGGTTTTTAAGATCACAAAAAGTTTTTCCGCTTCCCTTGAACTTGGAGTCAATTGTTTTACCCACAGTGATAAAGCAGATTCTCTAGAGGTGCCTCTAGCACTCTGTCGTGTGTGTTCCTCATCTGTGTCTCTCGTCTAAAATGTTGCGCATTCCAACCTCTAGTACTCTAGAGGTAATAGCAAGAGTTTGGAGACCTGACTCGCGGTCTGCCTTCACTCCTCTCCCCAAAGACAGGGCACATTTGAAGATTTCGAAAAGATTTTTTTGTCAGAATCGTTCCATGCTGCTTCATGTTTACCAGCTGCCACCCCAGGTCCTCCTGATGGACTCACTGCTAAGATGCTTAAACGTCTGTTTGTACGTCGCTCCTAACGTTTTGTTAGATATAGTAAATCACACTATACAATATGCATGGATCCCTCCTGCGTGGAGAATCGCGATCGAAGGTGATTCCACTGCTTAGAGACCAAAGCAATGGGAATGCACTAGGCAAAATTCGGTTGATTTCTCTATCGTCAAATTTTGTAAAATTATTAGAAAGATTATTACACACGCATACGATTGAATATGTGACCACAAGAGCATATTTGAGCCCCTGTCTAATTGGATTTAGGGCAGGGATGTCAATCTAGTGTGCGCACGTCGACCTAGAAAGCAGAATTCAGTTGGCTCGTTACCACAACCAATGTGCAGCTCTAGTTACATTAGACATTTCAAAATCATTCGATAGTGTGGAATACCCTATTTTTAACAGAAAGAATGCAGGATATGGGATTACCTGAATACTTGGTAACGTAGACTGCTGAGCCGTAGACTACCGCAGCCGTGGCCTAGTGGTAGAACGCCCGCCTCGGCTGCGGGAGGCTTTGGGTTCGATTCCCACTCCGCCGGGCACCCACTGGTTCAAAAGGGTACAAGCGTACCCCGTCGGCTTCCTTCAGGGGTGATACGCTTGGGAAAGGAGCCTGTGCCCTGAATTCCCGTCGAAACCAACAAAAAAAGTGGTGTCTGGGCCGCTCCCATGGCGGTCATTTCCCATGTGGTACCGCAGCGCACGTTGGTTTCGACGGGAATTCAGGGCGCGGCTCCTTTCCCAAGCGTATCACCCCTGAAGGAAGCCGAACGCCAGGCCGGGCTACGCTTGTACCCTTTTGAACCAGTGGGTGCCCGGCGGCGGTGGGAATCGAACCCACAGCCTCCCGCAGCCGACTCGGGCGTTCTACCACTAGGCCACAGCTGCGGTAGGGCATATTACTGTGCACAAAGTGGAATTTGGTCAGGAAAATTCAGACAAATGCGTGAGGTTCCACAAGGATACGTGTTATCCCCGCTGTTTATTTAATATCTTGCTAAGCTCCATCCTTGTCATCAGAATGTATGTACGTACGTTTTGCGCTGATGATATAGCATTTCTTGCTTCGGAAAACGATATTCAGTCACTGTACGAGCATTTACGGGAATAGTTATGCGAGTTGGAAGCTTGGCTGGATGGTGTCCACTTGTCTTTTAATGTAAATAAGATCTCTGTTCTTGTATTTCCGCTACAATACCCAGTTATATCCCTTTTGTGCCACCATTCCACTAGTCCACAAGTGGAAAAAGTCAGGTATCTTGGAATTATGTGTGATGGAAATCTTAACTGGCATCAACATATTGAACATACAACTTCAAAAGCTTCCCGTGCAATGGGTATATTGAGAAGGATAAGCATTAATCGATGGGGCATGCGCAGAGACACACTTAAAATGATTTACCGCATGTATATCCCACCTATACTAGAGTTCGGCTGTGTGTTATTCTGCGGCTCGCCTGCTTATAAACTACGTCCACTAGTTTTGATGAAACGCGGAGCGCTTCGCTGCGTCTGTGGCTGCCAAAGTTTGTAGCTAACGCCGTGCTCTGCAAGGCATCACGACTTCCTTCCCTAGAAATGAGAGTAATACTCACCGCTCAAACATTCATAAGTCTCTATTTTTCTCCAATAAGAAGGTCTCAGTCGATCTTTATCACTCAACGAGCTTTATTTTTTGGAGTCTCGTGCCCACGGTTTCACATGCCACAAGTGAATATAATACAATGGTTATTTATTGCATTAGGTATACGTGTAAATGATATAATCACAGCAAGCAGTATTCCAAATTCATTGGTCGTTACGTTATTTGGTCCATTAGGTGTACGTATAAATGATATAATAATGGCAAGCAGTATTCCAAATTCATTGGTTATTACGTATAATGACATATACCCCAACCATGCGAAGCAACGTGTTTGGCATATTCTTAATGGCATACTCCAAGATCACTTGAATCAGCTCCACACAAACGTTATTATAGCAACAGATGCTTAACTGAGTGAGCAAAAGGCCGAAGTTGGAATTTTGTCATCGTCATTAGATTGATCTTTTTCTGTTCGGATCCCCGACTACACTCCAATATTCCTAGCGGAATTCATAGCTGCTGTCCTAGCTTTGCGTAAGATACAGCCTTCCACAACAACCGCGGTTAACAGACTGTGTATCCTTGTACACCTCACTAACTACTCCCGGCGCGTCACATAGAGTAAAAAGTTTCACTCATATGCTCCAAGTCATTTTTGTAGTTTGGGATTACTATGGGCACCTGGTCACAAAGCCATATTTATGAATGAAGCGGTAGATAGCTTGGCAAATGCTTTTATCACAGGCCCTGTGTTTTCCCTGCTTCCAACGACGGCTTTTATAACGTCTGTCAGGTTTAGAACATACACCCCTATGGCAACAAACTCAAATCTAGCATCATCCACCGAACTGCACCACTTGCAATTCCCTTGGAGCAGGAAATTTTGCAAAACCAGACAGACAGAACTGACATTAACGAGACTGCGATGTCGAGTCCCACGCCTAAATTTCTACATGCACCGATCTGCTCTGGCAATTTCCCCTTTGTGCCATTTCTGTAACGCATTAGAAACGATCAACCATTACTCACTGGAATGCCGGCGTTTCTCCTCCCTAAGAAAAAGGACAATGCAAATTGCAATGCGACTGCTCGGCCTGCCATTGAACACTCCGGTACTGCTTTCTTTCCGAGCTTCTCTACTTGGACATTCACGCAGGAATGTATGCATCGCCATAGATAAATTCATTGTTCAATCAAAGCGGTTTCATTGTTAATCATAATACTCCATTTATCTTTACCTTATTGCCTCATGCACAAATATGTATATTTTTATATATTTATTGAATAGCTGTCCACTGAATCGTCTTAGAATTTACCCGCTTTAATTTATTTACCAAAATTATACAGTGGTAAATTTATTCACTTGACTCATATATAAAATATGCACGATTCTTGGCCAATCCCCGTGAGTGGGTATGTGCCAAAGACGTTAAGGTCATCGACATCAACATCAATAAATGGCAGACAACCCCGTAGCGCCGACACTTTCAAACCGTCTAATTCAACCTCCAAGTGGTTTCGATTTTTGGGCACGGTCAAAAAAGGATTTTCGAATCAGCAGGCAATGCAGCAGCACCTGCGGGCGCTGCATTCTTCAGTTTTCCAAGAAGCGTCCGGAAGAGTTGGGCGATGGGGACCCACAAAGTAGCGGGGAGCGTGTTCGAAAATTACGCGGTGACGGTGAACGGCTGGAACTCCGTGAGGGCAACGTTGCGCCATTATGGTCCAATTGATAGCCCTCCCCAAACGCTGGGTATGTGGACTCCTGTCGGTTGGCGTTGAAGAAGGACCAATACGGTGGATACGTCCGATTGCGGTAGGGGCAAGCCCATCGGCCTGTCATCATGTGTAGGCCATTCTGCCGGGTCGCGATGTCGGCGATAAGTGGGCTTCAAGAGTAGAATGAGTGACGGGCCCACGGCCGCATGAGTGAGTGCACAAACAGGACAACCACCAGCGTCTTCCAACTCCTGGCACAAAACCGCTTGAAATAGCGCAATGCTTAATTGAGATACATGAATGCGGCTATGAAAATCGGCAGGCGAAGCAGCCTCTATCATGCGTCGGACGATGCGAACTACGTCTGCTGTTGGAGAAGCTTGGCGAGGCACCGGGAGACCCTCGCAAGATGAAGCAGCGGCGGTGCGCAGAAATCGGACGAACATCGACTGAATTCAGCGACTTTTCACTTGCTCAAACCGCCGGCACTCTGCAGCAACGTCAGACACTGTGGTACATTTCTTGAAAATGAGCAAATTAAAGGCATCGTCAGTGATACCGTTCAATATTTTGTAGCGTTAGCTACACTGGCCTAGCCAAGCCCGTTTCGATCTGCACATCAAGAGCCGTGCTGCGCATGCGCAAGGATCAGTGATGTCACACGGCTTGCGCACCGGAGCCACCGGAGCCGGCACCTCTCGCGCACTCCGCCGCCGCGGCGCGCGACTCACCGCCGCCGGTCTGCGCATTCCAAAGGAGTGACGTCGTAGCCGTGGTAGACGCACTGGCGCCGGCACGCGCTCGCTGTGCAATCGCTGTCTGACACTGCGCTGGAGCCGCTGCGCTTCTGACTGGCGTTTGCCAGTGTGGTATAGCCATGGAGAAGGAGAGCGCAAATGCTGCTCAACAGCGCAGAAGAACGGAGAAGCTTGACTCATAAGAATAATCTTATCTTAAGAATAATCTTAAGAATAAGCTAAGAATAATCAGCTGAACCTTTGCTAACGCTACGTATATCCTGGCATAGCCGAGCTAAGCCACTGCAACTTTTTCCAACCTTGTGCGATTCCGACATCTTTTAAACGACCTTCCGACAAAGGACCAAAATGTCCAGAATGTAGGTGATGTACGATTCAAGATTGTTTGCGCTCGACTGGCGAGTTAGTGGTTCGCGGCGCAGAACTCGCCAGTCGAAGCTACTGCTTGCAAAGGTCCCAGCTTGTGAGCGCCACTTCGCGCGTTTCGTACTACACACGCGCTGTGCCTTGCAGGTAGAATACAAGGTATGCCAGCCTCAACGGCGGGACCCAGCGGATGGCGGCACTGGCGCGTTCGTACCAGTTCAACCAGTCTTCTACGTAGACACTGCCAGTTCAGGTAAACGTACCGAGGTCACGAACTTGCGCTAAGGGAACCGATGGCGTTGCAGTCTGCGAAGCAACAGCAGATGACTCAGGTTGACTATTCAGTAGTTCAGTCTGCGTCGCAATTGGCTTGGGTCACACCAGGAGTCCACTACGGAGTTCTATGTTGCCGGGGCGTTACCCAACACTTCCCCCAAAATGCAGCAAGGAAGGCGAGAGGAGATATATGTATTTACAGTAGCATATGAACAACAGGCGATATGGCGAAATCCAAACACGAGCTGAGGCTCGCCTTCATCGCCTTCCTTTCACTACGTCCTCGTGAGCGTGCTTGGATAACTGTCTCG
Organism: Dermacentor silvarum; assembly: GCF_013339745.2. NCBI lineage: Eukaryota > Metazoa > Arthropoda > Arachnida > Ixodida > Ixodidae > Dermacentor > Dermacentor silvarum. Next base: position 20,965,340 of record NC_051155.1, on the reverse strand, counting down.
TGACAATATGAAGTTCAAAATTCTCTATCTCTGCGTCCGGACCAACTGTCACACATTGCGGGATTGTCAGAGAAGGGAGTTGAATGACGCCTGCGTACCATTCTTTCCACTGGGTCTTTATCTCTGTAGACAGCTCTTCATTCCATGGGCTCCCATAAGCACTGAAACAGCAGCTTTGCGCTCAAAGTTAACGGGGAGACTATGCCAAGGGCTATGAACATTCCAGAAGCAGTTTATTAGAGTGCGTTTCGTGTCGTCGTTGTCTTGATTTATGTATTGAAATAGGTAATTTGAAAACAATTCGAATAGGTTATTTGCTTTGTCCAAGGGTGTACCTCAAACGAACTTTTTTGTGCACTATCTACTTTTCCTTCATCGTGATTAAACACCTCTTGCAGTCATTTGTCATTAATTTTTCGCTTACGGAGGTTCATGCCTGTGTCTCTTAAGATTGTCTTCGAACTGTCGTAGATGTCTAGACCTTCAAAATTATCTGCACTAACGAGCAGATCATCTACATAATTCACGAAGCACGATAATGCCTTGTCTACATCAGGTACGGTGTTCAAGTGATGATGGATAGTTTCCATTAGCAGGAACGGACTAGACCCAAAGGTTACCCGAGTCATGCGCCATTCTACGATGATCTTCGTATGATGTTCTTCGATGATCGCCATTCCGATGATATAGTCCTCGTGCTACCGAGGACTGTATCAAACCAAAGAAAACGGAATGCATCTCAATCAAATTCCTGGATCTTGATTTGGAGAAACGCCTTCTCAATGCTCGAGTTAATGAATATGGAGTACCAGCGAATGCGTATCAAAATCTGCAACAGTTCTGGATTCAAATTTTCCTCTTGTCGAAACAGCTATTAAAGAATGCAAGACCTAGTACATGCGACGACGTGTCAAACACTATTCTCAGCTTCGTAGTCAGTGATTTTCTCTCTTATCAGTTCTCTATGAGAATTTAGTTGACAGCTCATCCATTTGGAACATTTTTGGGCAATAAATACAGGTGTCCGAGAAAGGGATATTGGCTTATGACCATGTCGTATCGCTGTAGCTGTCCTTCACATAGCTATGGCTTTTAACCAGCTTGCACAAATGCGTGAGAGCTGTATCACGGTCATCTCTGAGTAAATGCTTGCGCTCTTCTTTCCGCTGTAGAGAACTGGAATACCTGTCATTAGATATGCTGATCGTCTCGTGCAATCACTATAGACACATGTACGCAACTGAATCGCTTTAGGAGTGGTACCATTGCTTCGAATTTCAAAATATGCGAGGTTGCTTCGCGTCAGAAATACTCTCCACTTGTAGCATACAGACTATCAAATTCGTATCGCGTTCTATGAATGCTTTGTCTCGAGTTGGTCCTTGGAGTGTCAATCCGAAGATGGAATTTATTGCGAGTAAACCTTGCATATGTGTGCTGCGTTCTATTTCTCCGGTTCGAACATTCTAGAGATGATCTGATCCGATCATTCGGATTAGACGTCTATTCTAGGAAAGCACCGTTCGTCTGCTAGAAATGTGCTTTCAAGTCGCAGCTGTCTTACTAAATTGTCGACGGATGGTGCAAAAACGTCGTGGCAGATAAATGGCACCATTATTTCTTGCGCATTGCAGACTTGAGCGTTGTGCTGACACGCAAGGGAACATCCCTGATTTTACGCTTTTCAGCATTTGACGGCGTCACACTTTCAAACGAGTTAAAATCAATCCTTGCCTCACCAACAATCTTCAGTCGTAACCTGCTTGCCAGATTTTCTTTCATAAATGATCGTTGGCTGCCACCATCCAAGGTACATCTGAAGCATCTTGAGTGAGCGGCGTGCCTGGCCCAAGGACTGGAAGTCTGAAGAAATACTTCGTTCGTCATGCTAGAAATAATGCACCATGGCTTGTTACTTCGGAGTATTGCACTTCACGACACAAATGCCGTCATGCTTTTAGAGAATTTCGCTGTACTCTCTTATTTCTTGCAGTACGGGTCACAAATGTTGGATGCATGTCTGCCGTGGCAATACACCGTGGCAATACAAAAAAATTAGCCTTACATGATAAGACCTTGACTCAGTACCTGGTGACGTACACCTGAAGCAAGGATTGTCCTTAACTAGCGGTTGCTTTTTCTCTGCCAGAGAAAGCTTAGCGTCACAGGTGCTGGTTCTATGCTTATTCGAGTGCCATGAGAAAGACACGCGTCTTGCCCAATACGCCTACTAATGCAGAAGAGAAGTGGTACAGCGGTTTCGTGACTTTTAGATGTGCGCCTTTTTGATACCTGGGGTCGATGTGAAACACTGCTCCCGGCTTTTTAATTCTATCCTAGGGAAGTTGAGATCTTTCGAGTCGGCTTCTGAAGACGCAGTCGCCATAGTTTGTCCCACAACAATTTTCGGAGGGTTGGCAATGGTAGGTTCCGTTAGCGCTTCTCTCCGCTTCTCGCGTGCACAACCAAGGACGATGTAACATAGCAAGACGTTCCGTATGACGTCTACCAGCATTGCCGAAAAAACTAAGGGCTGGCACGTTTGACGCAGTCAGGCAACGAATATGCAGTTGTGGGACATCGTGCAACTACCGGAGACCTCTTACATCATTTCCTGGCACTACGGGGTGAAGGTTTCTTAATGATACTGTTCGATCTTTTTTCAATCACCGAGCCTTTCCTTAAGTTCGACGTTGTCCGCATAACAAGGTTCTGTGGTCGGTAGCCCTGGATCGACGCTGCCCCCTATCCTGCGAGGCAATTCCGGAAGTAGTAGAACTTGGTCGTGTACGATAGTATCTCGTTCAGATCAGCAATTTTCTCAAACTGTATCCAAAATCCAGAGCATTGGTAAATGTCTCCTTAAAGTTGGATATGTTGATTGAGCGTAGGCAATCGTAATCTCAAATGCAAAGCTACCGCGTTAGTTGCCGCCGGATTGGTTGAGCGGGAACTGTGGGTTGCGGCTCGCTTTCAGCTGGTTGCGAAGTGGCTATCTGACAACACAATTCGGCCAGTACGCCTATGACCTTATCGTCATAATCTGCTGCAGCGTTAAATTCTGCTTCAAGCTTGTTGTCGGGAATTTCCCCTTCTATAGCGGCATTATTACTTGAAAGTTAGAGACCGCTAGAATAGAATTCAGGCGGTCGAGGATACCTGCGCGCTTGGCAATGTCGGCGTTCGGATCGTTAAGCAGCGCTCGGGCCTCCTGCAGCAGTTGGTGTTCTGTCTGTGTATGCCTAGCTCCCCGCTTGGTCTTGAGGCGGTCCATCACTGAAACTCTTAAGCTGTGAGTAGGCAGGCACCCGGCTTCCATAGTGATGCTCGGCGAAGCGTTGGTGGTTCTGTCAATCTTGGCCACCCGCTACGTGAAGTGGTCGCTTAGAAGGTGTCTCGAGTCATGCAAAGAAACGAAATGTTCCGCACGGGGTATTCGGCTACGTAAACATAAGAAAACCATGAGCCAACACGAGAAGTCAAGGACCATTGGGCTCCCAACTTCCTATTCATTCGGTTCAGTAATAGCTTGCGGACGTTTATTCTTCTTTTTCTACAGTCGTCATTCCTTCACCGTGATTCTAGCGTAATTATGGTGTCGTCTTTCAATCCTGATTATGCCGCCGTAGTTATGTCACAGCCGTCTTTGCGGCGGCTTCAGAGAGTCGCTGACAAGCATCCGTTGTCCTACCGTCGTGGCCGCGCCACCGTCGTCATTCGAGCTTTGAAATCTGCTAGTCGCCATACAAGCGTAGCTATCCTAACGTCCTCATGCCCTCGTTTTCACGCTGCCATCGTTATACTATCGTCATCCAAATGGTGTCTTGCCATCGTCATTATACCGCCTTTGTTGTTTCATTGACGACATTCTTCGAGATTCAATTGTTGTCAATGCGTCGTCTTTATACAGTCGTTGTCATGCCGTGATGGTCATGGGTGACCTCGGCAAGCGAGTGTCATGTCAAAGTTGGCCTATAGCGGAGACCGTGTATGTCACATATACCTGAAGCAACGAAAATTTCAGAATGACCACTGCATATTTTAAATAAACGAGACTTCAACCATAGGGTATGTCGCTACATTGCTTGAATGCTAATCGCATTACCCTCGACAGTCTTCATGAGATTCTATCTATCGGTCTATATAACCTCTTCCGCCGATGAACTGACCCAAGTTGTCTACTACCTTGGGCCATTAGGTCGTGGTCGGTACGCCATTGTGGTCATAGCATCGTCGTCAATCCAGCTCCACCATCAGATCTCATCTTCTTTATACAGTCGCCGTCATGCTGTCATCTTCCTGTTGTCATAATTTCAGAAACGTCAGCCTATTGTCGGCATGTGGTCATTGTCATAGCGCCTTCGCAGTTCCATCGAAGTAATTGCTTCATCATTTCAGCGTAAAAATGTTGATATCACTCAGTGAGCATTATACCGCCGTCGTCATGTCATAGTCGTCAATGCGTCGCGGTCGTACAGTCGTTTACATGAATTAGTTGTCATACCTCCACGTATGCCATGGAGGTGATTCCGTCTTCGTCATTCCTGCTTCCTTATTCGTTTCTCGTAACACCGTCGTCTTCACTTCTTTGTCCTCAGGCCATCGTTGCCATACGGTCGTCATCATCCCATTGTCGTTGTGCCGGCTTCGTCAGACTGCCTCCGATATAAGGTTGTCATCACTGCATAATCATCATCCCATTTTCATTCTGTCATCGTCTGTCCTTATTAGACCGTATTTGTCCTTCTATAGACATCAATCGTTCTTTGTCATTGCATTGTTGTCACTACGTCATAGTCATACAGTCGTCGTCATGCCGTCAATCTCATGGCTGACCTTGACAAGCAAGGGCCGTAGCAAAGTGGGCCGATCCCAGAGACATTTCCAGAAACAGATCCAGAGACAGACCCCTGAAGCTACTGCAACGGGTAGATGCGACAGCATCTACCCGTTGCATTTCTTGATTTCTTGATTACACATGTGTAATCATTTCTTGATTACACATGAGAAGAATCTGGGCATAGTGATTTTGTATGTGCACCAAAAGATGTCTTTTTTATTGTGTAAAGCGAATTTTGCTTACCGTGTTTCGACAAAAGTCAAATATTTATCATCATCAGCCTATATTTATGTCCACTGCAGGACAAAGGCCTGTCACTGCGATCTCCAATTACCCCTGTCTTGCGCTATCTCATTCCAACTTGCGCCTGCAAATTTCCTAGCTTCATCACCCCACCATGTTTTCTGCCGTCCTCGACTGCTCTTTCCTTCTCCTGGTATCGATTCTGTAACTCTAATGGTCCACCTGTTATCCATCCTACGCATTACATGGCCGGCCCACCTCCATTTCTTTTCTGTTAATGTCCAATAGAATATCGCCTATTCCCGTTTGTTCTCTGATCTACATCGCTCTCTTCCTGTATCTTAAGGTTAGTCCTAAGATTTTTCGTTCCATCGATCTTTGTGTGGTCCTTAACTTGTTCTCGAGCTTCTTTCTTAACCTCCAAGTTTCTGCCCCATATGTTAGCACCGGTAGAATGCAATGATTGTGCAATTTTCTTTTCAGCGAGAGTGGTAAGCTCCCAGTCAGGATTTGGCAAAGCCTGCCGTATGCACTCCAACCCAATGTTATTCTTCTGTAAATTTTGAGTAAATGACCTAGATAAACGTACTCCTTTGCAGATTCTAGAGACTGACTGGAGATGCTGAATTCTTGTTCCCTTACAAGGCTACTGAATTTTATCTTTGTCTTCTGCATATTAATGTTCAACCCCACTCTTACACTTTCTCGGTTAAGGTTCTCAATCATTCGTTGTAATTCATCCCCATTGTTGCTGAACAAGAAAATGTCATCTGCAACCCGAAGGTTGCTGACATATTCGCCGTTGATCCTCACTCCTAAGTCTTCCCAGTCTATGAGCTTGAATGGAGTGAATAGCATTGGAGGGATTGTCTCCTTGCATGAGCCCGTTCTTTATAGGTAACTTTCTACTTTTCTTGTTGAGAACCAAGGTAGCTGTGGAATCTTTGTAGATATTTGCCAAGATATTCACGTATGCCTCCTGTACTCCTTTATTAAAATACTTTACCTGAATATATAAGTACATTTTTACAAATACTTTCTAATTTAATTTAATACACTCTTTCTTACACATCGCGGCCATAGTTATGACCTCGTGCTCCCTTTCACAGCAGCAGGCTCTCCAGCAGCTGTAAACATAAAACAAATATGTGCAGCAAATGCGAAAAAAAAAAGAACAGCAGGTGAGAAATTGCACAATGACTTTAAAATACACAAAGCAGCATCATGTCCGGCGGGCACACGTTATCAAAATCATTTCTGCATTGCGAAAGTTCAATTTCATAAGAGACAGGTCTCTCACTTTGTTTGGTTTCTTGGCTTTGTTGCGCTCAATCACTATGGCAGCACTCTCTCTTTCCTGAAAAAAACTTTCAAACAAGCGGCACGATGCTGCCTTCAAGCGTCTTTCTTTGTCTCCATCCTCAATATGTGGTTTTGCCTCACCGCTGCGGCCATCGCGTTTGCTCCTGTACTTGCTTTTCGTGGTTTTACGATTCGCATTGTGCATCAGAACCATGCACGAATCTTTACAATCCGGGTGCTGCCACTTTCCACGGGGTGCTTTCGCAATGATGGGCTTTGCTGGAATGCAAGCATTCTGATCTCTCTTGAAATGGTTGCGTCAAGCTGCCTATCACAAACTATAAGATTTCTGTTTCGATAATTTTTTTTTGCTTTGAAGACGCTGCTGTCTCTGGATGGCTTCGTGTCTCCATTGAAAGGCGTCCTGTTGGAATAGCGTTCCTTACACTACAAAGCCAACAAGAGCACAAACAATTCGACAAGGAGCTGAAACGCAATGTTCAAGCATGCAAAATTGTATACCGATCAAGTTTGGTTTACCTTGCTGTCGTGCCGAAGGCTTTATTGGACGAAAGGAGATTTCCGCGTGACATGTTTACTTTCTAGCTACCAACTACCATTGTTATTCTTTCATTCTTTGTTCTCTTGTGCTTGCCAAGCATGTGCACTTTTTAACGCGCACTACAACTAATGTTTGATGGTTGAAGACATGGTAGGATGACGCTTGCTCCATGAAGCCGGCATAAGATACGGTTTTCACGGGAACTGTTTTCTGAACATCGAAGAACGTCGTCGAAATTTTAAGAAAGCAAGATTTTCTTTTTGTAGGGTAAATAACTTTTTCCTTTAAAATTGCTGTGAAGAAAACGTTTGCTTCGAAAATAATATCGAACGACACAAAAATATGTAGGTACAACATAAGCGGCAAAGCAAAATCATATCAATACGCGTCGTTTGGAAGGCTTTGTAATGAACCGACGTTCTATATGGTAGTAAGCTCGCCAAAATGCCGTAGAAACAGAGAAACAGACAAAATTTTTCATACATGGTATGCAAGTTCCGTGCACATACTTTCCCAGGTAGCACAAAAGAGATGCATGACGTTTTCGTAGTGTTTATTCAAGACGATAAAAAGAGTTTACAGAAGAAACCAGTGAGGCAACTTTGTTGGTAAAACGCCGTATATGGCTGCTAAAGTCTTGCTTAAGTACTTGTCTGAGACGATCTATAACAGGTCTTAAAGACGTATTCGGAAAGCTCGTCTAGGAATAGGATTGGGAAAGACACAAATAATCTATTTGCCTAAGCTATTCATATCCAATTTCTAAAAGTTTATAAGACGTTATCAAAAGCTGTTATCGAAATAAGAGTACCCCAACGATGACTAAAGCTCGCAGAAACAATTCTTAATAAACTAGAAACTGATAAACATTGACTAGTACATACAAACGAAATTCGTAAAGTTTCTTATTTGCAAAGTAAACAGCCCATGCTGTCAGATGAAGACACTAGAGTTATTTAGAAATTGATATTACAGCAACTGCACGAAACAGGGTGAAAAATGTTAGATTTAGTCGCATGGTAGCTGCCTAAAAGCAATGTTACCAACAATCTAGGAGCGTGAATAAAACACAATATAGAATAACGCCGCATGCCATCAAAAACAAACACGGGGAACATGTCAGTATCAAATATATTGCCTTTAGGATACATCAAATATTGTAATCGTGTGAGAATTAAAAGAGCCATAAAACCAAAAAGCAACAATCAAGTGAAAATAGTATAGACTACTCAAACGGGGAAATCAGTGTCACAAGTGAGCACCACTGTAATGCAGTGTACCATGAGACTGAGTAATGCTACATAAATAAAATGATCTTAGCATTCTAGTACACGAGAAATAAATCTATAAGCGTCATATTACAAACTTATAAAAACTGGAAAATTAGCTGGAATGCATTGGAAGCTGCATTTAAGTAACCAAGGAAGTAATCCCTGGTTTCTCTGAAAAGCATTGTACAAGAGACACATAGGCACCACTCCGAAAAAAAAAAACAGGCATACGGTCGCAATGAATCATCTGCCAACAGTTGCCTAAAGTAAAGAAAAAACACTGAATGACAAAATTCATTTACACATGTAACCCCGGGCAAACACTTCACCAGTTCACCCTCTAGAAGCCATCTTCCTCGGCCGCTTTTTATAAAGGGTGGTTCGCGTAACTTGGGCCAAACTTTAAAATAGGCAAATGCCACGTAGCTGGACAGAACCAAGGTAATGTTTGTTGTCGCTTGGAGATACTCAGATTATTTTTTGCATTCCGCCTAATTAGATAAGTAGTTTTCATTATTATGAAGACTAATGAGGGCTCGTGCTCGGCATGCACTCGCGCCACTGCTCCCGCGTCCGTCGTCGTCTTCTTCCACAGCTGGCTGCGTTGCCACTAATCATTCCAGTGTAGAATTTCACTTCTCTTGTGTCGTCGTAATGGGGAGGCCTCGCTTACGGGGGTATGAACAATTTAGTGTGTCCATCTTACGTAACGGACACATTTAATTTTGAAGCAATTTAATTTCGTGTGTCCACACAATCTTCACGGAGTGGAAGGAAAGAAGAATTTTTAGTTGTGGTGACGTTTGTTTATTTCCTAACTCCTACACAAAATACAGGAACGAACATTTCAATCAAACTAGTTGAACCAAAGAAAATTCACCGTAGATTACGATTTGCCAATGTGAAATTTGATCGTAGCTCTATACGTGTTTTTACCACCTAAGCTGTTGTGGGCTCATTCGAATAGCTGTTTCGGGTCGCGATGATGCGGCCGCCGGTGGCGTCCGCCGCGTAACCGCTATCGCAGCAAACGCGAAAAAAATACCCGATTCCCGCCGGGATCGAACCCGCACCCGCTGAGTGGGAGCTGGATACTCTACCACTGAGCCACGCAAGCGCTTGCTATCGTGGCGCGGAAAATACCCTATAAGGCAACACGCAGGAGTAGACGACTTGAGCCTCCACCAGTATGGTGGCGCCATCCAGGGAAGATGCCTGCAAACGCAGTGTCCGCAGGTGCAGACGACGATATGCGATTCAGACGGGGCGCGCAATTACCGCGCTCCCGAGCTGCCGAGCCTCCGCCAGTAAAGTGGCGCCATCTAGTTAAGGTGCCTGCAAACGCGGCGCGCCCGACATTTAGGTTGCAGTTGTAAGGCTTGATCGGGCTCAGCAGCAAGCCGTAGCTCGCCGTCGGCGCCGGGCGGACAGTTCAGATAGTTCTCGTCAAAACGAGGCGAACAGACTGCCGCGAAGACCCGGTTGTGCATGGTGCCCAAATTGGAGCTACGCTTAAGCCGCTCCACCGGCTTCCGCTGTGACTGTTCTGCGTGTGTCTGGCAGGTCTGTGACTTCTTATTTCGCTATATATTGCCTGGCGCGGGCAATCAGTCTCGTGCGGCATGTTGCAAACGGAGCGAAGTATGGTGCGACTGTTTGCTAATCGAGATATCGCGAGAGGCAGCACGTGGGTGACGCGTGGCAGCCGCGATTCACAGCGGCCGCCGCAGGCAAGCCTCCGATCATGCAGCGCTTTGTTTCCCTACAGACGAAGTGCGCCTATATGGTGCAATATCGTAGCCATCGTCGCCGCAAATGTTGTCTTGCACGGCACTACGCTTTTTATCTCGAACTTTTGCCATACCCTCCTCCTCCACTTTTCGCCTGATGGTTCTGCTTCACCCTCCACCTCCGCTTTCCTCCTCACGCTCTCTTTGCTATTGCGGTTTTCCATCTGCCACTACGCTCCGTGTTCGCTTTCATCCTTCGCTGTGCTCGTTCGCTCGGTAACGAGGGACAACGCCGACGCAGACGCTCACTGCAGGAACGGGCACCTAAGAGCTGTGCTCCTAAAATTGCCTGCAGAGCACACTGTGACTAGAGTGTACTAGATTGGGGGAGTGGGTCCAACGAGGGCTCTGCGCTGAGGCATTTTTCATGGAAAATCCAGGTGGCGCCACCATCACTTCCGAATGAGCAGCCCCGCTCACCGGCCGGACTCTTGTCGCGTCGGAGACCCTACCACAGCTGCATGGATCTTTGACAGGCGGATACTCGGTGGCGGTAACACTGAGATTGTTCCTCACCAATCTATTGTAACAAAACGGCAAAAGACCGACGGAAATAACGCAAACGACGCAACAACGACGGTGCGTCGAGCAGACTCCCCCATTCTTGTACACTCTACCGTGACTACGCACTTAAATCTCCTTTGAAGCCGAAACGCTAAGCGGTAGGCGTTGTTATCGCGTATAGTTACAAGTTTCGTGGGAAGTGTGGCGCCGCGGAGACGGTAAAATATTGATTTCAACACCTTGATCATAGAGTTCTACTACGCTGTCTACAAAGCAGACCGGTGCGCTTTGTAATCTTAGCAAGGCAACACCTGAGTGTTGGGCTGCTAAGCGCGGGCAAAACTATAGCAGGGGTACGCCAACTTTATATTTTGTGGTGGGCCAATTTTAAATTTGCGATGGCCAACTTGAAATTTTGGGGTGGGCTATCCTAAATTTTTGTTACGTCCACCTAAAACTTGGGCCTGAGCCAACTTAAGTTGATTAGTGGGCTGGGCCAACTACTGTTTGGGGGCGGCCCAACTTAAAATTTAGCAGAGGGTCAACTTGAGATTAGGGGTTTGGCCTGCTTAAATTTGGGGGAGCGCGAACGGACATTTGGGGGTGGGCCAACTTGAAATTTGGGTGTAGACCAACCTAAATCTGGGAAGCAAAAGCCAAGTAACAGCCGAGCCAAAGAATGCTTATGCATTTGTGGGCAATTCTCAAAATTTCTGTATAACTTTTCCTTGAGTAACACATCAAGGGATCAAAATAGACCCTTATATTAACAACAGTTGCTATATCGCATTGTTTTAAATAGTTACATGACTTACAATTTGTACCAACCAGTGTACCTTTGATATACATAATCTGTATTAGTACTAGTGATATTTAAACAGCACGTAATACTTACTTACCATGTTGTTATTCTTAGCATATTAACTAGCAATATTTTATGCTTAAAATGTCGTGGATATATTTTGTGTAGTCACGTTTGTACTTATTGGTACAGTATGAACTTTTTCGGTATGTATTCAGGTGACCTTTGCACATGCACTTTCTAGTATAATCCCCGAATCGACAAAGTAAATGAAGAAATATAGAAAGTAAAGTAATTCATTCATTGTCAGTTGGTCTTTCTTTCAAACTTGGTGCAATACTGTTAAGACACCATCCGTCCACCATCAGCATAAATTCGAACGCAAAGGTGAAATAACTAATCAGAAAGCCTGTTGCACATAATTACAAAGATGTGTGATCGCTCTGTAACCTCTTTCCAAGCATCAAGTTGTTCGAAGCATACGTATTGGAGTCTTAAATAAGCCACTGTTAAATATGCCGTTAAACCTTCTAACGGACCACCCTTTGGAGTCGTTTCAGTATTGCTGACGTCTGAATTTTTGGTGACAGTACTTATACGAACATGCATCATGGGATCGGTTCAGATGAAGTAGAAAAATTAACAGCCACTTTAGCATATGTCAAGGATGGTGAAGGTCAAAGCCTACGCACTCAAGATACATTAATTAAATTCCTTGACATTCTCATTCGAATGGGTTGTTACTTCTTGTTACTTCTTTTTCCGACGAAAGGTCTCGGGATCCAGTGTCTTATTTGATGCTACCTTAATTAACTGTGCCTTAATTTACCTCGCCCATATTAACACCAAAGGTCGTGCCTTCAACATACACCAAAGGTCGAGGCTGCGACTCCCACCAAAGGTCATGGGTTTGAGTGACTCAATGAGCTCTACATTGTTACGTGGAACCACAGTAGGGAAACTATTTACAGGGTGTATTTACAAGGAGTAGCAAGCACCGGATTACATGGAAGTCAGCCGACATCGAAGAAGGCACGTTGTCGTCCTCAAATCAGCCAGAGGCCGCCTATGGGTCCGTCTCACTACATCGGAGTGTCAACATCGTCTTCTTCGATTAGCACGTAGCACAATGCCCGGCGGGAGAAGCGCCGGCCCGGCGCCAATAAGGACCCAGAGCAGAGGAAGGGCGGTAGTGGTTGAGTCTCGAAACCTGGACGACGCCGTTGGTCAACGGAACAGAAGATGTCGTTGGACTGGCGGGCCTAATCTCGTACGTGACACAAGTCGGTTGTCGAAGGACGTGGTATGGGCCCGTGTAGCCAGAAAGGAGCTTTTCAGAAAGGCCTACGCGTCGGGAGAGGGTCCAAAGTAGCACGACGACGCCCGGAGCAAAACGTAATCGTGGTGTCGCTGGTCGTAAAGGCACTTCTGATTGTCTTGGGAAGCAGCAATTCTACTGCGGGCTAACTGCCACGTGTAATCAACCCGTGCAATGGCATCGCGTGCATATTCGCTAGTCGAAGTTGCAGGGTAAGGAAGAAATACATTCAATGGTGAAGATGGTTCACGCCCGAACATAAGAGTAATATGGACAGTATCGAACATTGTCGTGGCGGGAGGAATTATATGCGAAGGTCACCTATGGCAGTACAAGGTCCCAATCAGGGTGACCAGCGGACACGTACTTGGAAAGCATTTCTTTTAAGGTCCGATGCAAGCGCTCGGTGACCCTGCTGGTCGGGAGACGGTAGGACGCGGTGATCTGGTGCTGCGTGAAGCAGAAGCGCAGGACATCGTCGATCACTTTTCGCAAGAAGGTACGGCCTCGGTCAGTCAGCAATTGACGTGGGGACTCTGTACTAAAATTATATCACGGAGGAGAAAGTCCGCCATGTACGTAGCACAGCTGGTCGCCAACGCTCGCGGTATTGCGTAGCGCGTCGTGTAAACAGTAGCGACGGCATCCCATTTGTTTCCTGAAGCAGATGTAGGAAAGCAGATGTAGGAGAAGGTACAAACCGACACGGAAGAAGGGCTCAGGTGGGACGTCGATGGGTTGAAGATACCCAGCAGGAAGCGTAGACGGTTTCGTTCGATGTGGACCGAGCTCGCAGGTGCTGACGTAACGCCGCAGTGAACGGGCTAGGCCAGGCCAATAGAAGCTACAGCGCATGCGGTTATGTGTGCGAGTAACACCAAGGTGGCCAGCGGTTGGGGCGTCGTGAAACTCACGAAGAACTGTGGAGCGCAGGTGAGATGGTATAACCAACGTTACTAGATTACCTCCTTCAGTTTGCAAACTCCGGCGCCGCGGATGTCACCCTTCCCTGTACCGCCGAGCATTCTAGTAACGTTGCCGCCGAGCGGGGGTACATCCACATGTTTGGCGCGCTCGTCGCCGTTTGACCAGGTATAGTATACCTGTATACCATGTGTGAACATGTATAGTATACCTGATTAAATCAAGCAGGCTAGGTGACTATTTGTCACCGCCCCGTTTCAAAGGGGATGCCAATAAATCATCATCATCGACCGGTTTGATGGAGGTAACGGAGGTGTCTGCCGGTGTTGGTGGTGCCTACGGCTTCTTGGCCGCTACGCTGTCGTAGTCAACGCAGGCGTGGTATTGCGCCGGGTGTTTTTATTTGCCTTCAACAAATCTAGTAACATTGCGTTCAACTTTGTTGTGTAGTGATCGCAATCCCTCAGTCCCAGCGAGATATATCGACGCAGCTCGTGCGGCGTGTGTTTCCCGCTGCAACTTGTGACAAGAATGCACTTTTTCTGCCAAGATGTTAACCATCGATTAGAAAGCAAGGAAAAGATGGCTGCAGCAAACTAAAAAGCGCGTCTTTCGTAACTTTGGCTTTTGAAATGTGATTCCCAGTTGATGTTTGTTGCAATGTTTAAAAACTTGACAGTGACTTTAGCATACGCTAAAGAGAATGAATGCGAATGCGTGCGCGCTCACGAGAAATTCATTGTATAACTTGACATTCTCATTCGAATGCGTCGGGAGTTTAAAAAATCAAATTAAATTTTGGTGTTCATGTGTTCCAAAACCACGATATGATTATGAGGCACGCCGTAGTGGGGACCCCGGGTTAATTTTGACCACCTTTAAGGTGCAATTACTTCCTATTGCTTGTTCTTTCCCACCAAAGGTCGTGGGTTCGAGTAACTTAATTAAGTGTACCATAATGAACTTCTCCCTAATTAAACCAAATGTCATGGGTTCGAGTGTCTTAATTACCTACATCTTGATTAAATGCGCCCTAATTACCATCGCCCTAATTAATACCAATGGTTGAGGATTCGAGTATACCCCAACGGTCTTGGGCCCGCGTGCTATGAATAACTAAATCCTAATTAACTGTGCCCTAATTAACTTTGCCTTAAGTAACACCAAAGGTCGTGGGTTCGAGTGCCTTAATGAACTCTATGTTAATTAAAGTAGAGTTAACTGAGGCATTCGAAACCACGACCTTTGTTGGTGGCACCATGAATTTAGGTGCCGTAACACTGGGCGTCGGATTTTTCGGCCCATGGGCCATCTACGCTTTTCGCCTTAATAAATTGCTTTCAATTTGACTTGTGTTGTTCTCGTCGTCTTTCGCGTTTTATAGCCTTAAAAACGGCGAGCTTTCACTGAAGTACTTCGGTATCTTGCTTCCAGAAATCGCGTATCCTTACATTGACTGTTCTCGAACAAACGAGTGGTTCTAGGTTTCAATATTTTCGGCGGCATCAGATACTTATGTTCCGTGACCCACCGTAAACACGTAATCTTATATAAGACTGAATTAAAACGAAATGAACCCGAATAATCTTCACAGCTGAATGGGTAAGAGTCCCGCATAGCACTAGATAGATTGAGGCACGAGGTCGCGGGATTGAATCCCGGCCGTGGCGGCCGCATTTCGATGGACGCAAAATGCAAAAACGCCCGTATGCTTGTATTGTAGTGCACGTTAAAGAACCCCAGGTGGTCAAAATTATTCCAGAGCCCTCCACTACGGCGTGCCCCATAATCAGAACTGGTTTTGGCACGTAAAACCCCAGAAAGAAGAAAAAGAAGAAGGCGCATCTCAGTCACATCTATGCCATATGGAATCGCTCTAGTGGCTGAAACGATACTCCAATTGCACAATCTAAATAATGTTTGCTCACAATCTCGGAATTAACTCCCCTTACACAGAATTAACTGCGTGAATTGTGTTTAATGCAGCGCGCAGGCTCCGTAACCATGACGCGACCGTGCCAATGGCGTCGGAAGCGCCACCTCGCGAAAGGGAACCGAAAGGGACCACGTTTCGCCGCTGCATCCCGGCGGAGTTTGCAAACTGGCAAAGTAATCTAGTAACGTTGGGTATAACTAGAAGGCCAGGACCGTCAGGGTTACATGTTACGCCGATATAAGGTACAAATCCTTCAGGATGAACATTCGCACAGAGGCGTCACTGGGGCAGTATTCCAGGCGCTCGATTATTTCTCGTAAGTGGGCATCTTGACGCTGTTCGACGGCGATGTTAAGAAACCAACTCACGGAAAAGAAGAAATCGAGCGATTAAGTGCCCGAAGAGTCACAGTCAGCCACAGGGTAGCGGGACAAACAATCCGCATGTTTGTGCAGGCCGGTTGTATACGGTTGTATACGACCGTGTAGGTATACTCATGCAGGCGGAGTGCCCATCGTGCGAGTCTGCCTGTAGGATCTTTCAAAGAGGCAAGCTAACAGAGGGCATGGTGGCCGGAAACTACAGTGTATGATCGGCGGAATCGATAAGGGCGAAATTTTGCAACTGCCCATACAAGAGCGAGGCAATCACGTTCTGTAATTCAGTAATTTCGCTCCGATCAGCTGGCATTTAGCGATGACGCAGTTCGCTCCACGTGGACGTTGGACAATGATAGCGCCTATTCCATAACCACTCGTGTCAGTGCGGACTTCGGTTTGGGCTGATGGGTCGAAGTGGGCCAAAATGGGAGGCGTTGTGAGGAAGGCGGCTATCCCGGAGAAAGCCGTGGTTTGTACGGGTCCCCAGGTAAGGGGGGCGTCTTGGTTAAGAATAACTGTGAGCGGTTTCGAAATCACTGCAAAGTTCTTCACAAACCGGCGAAAAGAGGAGCATAGCCCCACAAGGCTGCGAACTTCTTGGGCAAACTTGGGCACATGGAAGTCTTTCCCGGCTCGAATGTTCTTCGGGTCAGGTTGCACGCCGGCAGCGTCCACAATCTGGCCAAATACTGCAATGCGGCAACGTCCATAACAGCACTTCGACGAATTCAGCTGAAGTCTAGCATGGCGGAACACATCAATAATCGCTGCGAGGCGTTCGAAGTGGGTTCAAACGAAGGCGAACACACAATTACATCGTGTACATAACGCAAGCATGTATACCACTTGAACCCGTGAAGCAGAGAGTCCATCATTCGCTCGAATGTGGCTGGGGCATTGCACAGACCAAAAGGCATGATCTTGAAGTGGTAAAGCCTAGCAGGAGCGAAAAAAGCCGTTTTCGCTCGGTCGATTGGGTGCACAGCAATCTGCCAATATCCAGATCTAAGCTCAATAGAAGAGAAAGAATCGGCACTATGCAGACAATCGAGAACATCATCAATGCGCGGTATCGGGTAATCGTCTTTCTTCGCAATGTTGCTGAGGTGGTGATAGTGCTTGCAAAAGCGCCACGATCCATCCTTCTTCTTAACTACAACAACCGGTTTTAAAAGAATTGAATGTTGGGCTAGTTGGTATTTTCACATAAGAACCATCTTAAAATGCAGCGAAAGGGGACGACACAACAGAGAGGAACACGAACACAGGCCCTATAGTTGTGCCGTCCCGTTGCGCTGCATTTCAAGATACAACAACAGGAGAAGGGACTATCCTTCGCAAGCATCTTGTTGATTTCCTGGTGGATGACGCTTCGCTCAGACGTAGACACAACGATAGGGGTGGCGGTGGACAGGGCTGGCATAGCCTGTGTGTATACGATGTGCGACTACGGACGGCTGGCCCAAAGACCACTTACCGAAGTCGAAAATATCTCGATACGACTCGAGAATACGTCCAAGAGTTTCAGTGTGCTCAGGCGGAAGGTTATTGGCAATCATGCTGTGAATTCCGCGGCCGCCACAAGTTGTCGGCGTCAGAGTGCCCTTCTCAATAGATGTAGCATCAAGTGAAAATGCTTCTTGCTGAAACTCTTGCAGGGTACAAAAGTGGGCTACGGAAAGCCCCTGTGGAAGTACTTGCTTGATGAAGCCAAAATTCACTATTGGAAGGCAGGTTCTGTTTGCGGCAATCGTGTGTGAGCAGTACGTCATAAGAGACGTCAAGTAGTAGGCGCCATCTTGAACAACTGGCGAACATGACAGTTAGACATACGTCACGGTTGTCGATGGCAGGCGATCAAAGTCGCTGCTCTGTAAGCGAGACAGAGGAGGTTGGCTGCTGCGATCACAGAGAAGCGAGTTTGTCAGAAAGAAAATCAATTCCAAGTATGAGGTCGTGAGGGCACTGCGCAAGGGCCATGAAAATAACTCTCACCTGATGACCAGCGAAGGAAACGCGAGCTGTGCACAACCTTATACCAGCGACCATCGCACCGTCAGCGACACGTACGACTGGGGTCGTGGGAGGTGTAAGGATCTTATTCATGCGACGACAAAACTGGCACTCATGACAGAGACGTGCGCCCCAGTACCAACCAAAGCTATGACAGGGACGCCATCAGTGTGGACTTCAAGAATGTTCCGATGGTCACGTAGAGGCAACAGAGGATCTTGGGTCAAGGTCAACAGTGTAGCTTCACCTTCAGAAGTTGCGCATTCTAGTTTTCTGGCGAGACGCGACGGCGAAAGAGCGGCGAGTCAGTGAACGAGATGGACGGAGATGCGGCCGAGGCGAGTGGGAGTAGCGGGTACCTTGACTACCTTCCTCAGGGACACTGGGTGCACATGATTCTGTGTGGGGCGAATAGGGTCTTGCAGTACGGAAGGGACCAGAGTAAGTGGGAAATGGGCTAGAGGGCTGAGGGCCACTGGCAGCGACAATAGCGTGCAATGCGTCCAGCTCGGCTGCAGCTGAAACAGACAGGCTTGTCATCCTCTGTCCTCCATTCCGGCGAGTTTCTCGATCGATGAAAGGCGTACGGTCCGTAACGATGCCTGTCCGCGAAGACTTGGGCGGCATCAGGAGTCTTCAACGCAAAGGCAGTAGAGAAGAGGTCAAGGTTCGCAAATTCCTGGCGAACAACGGCTTGGATTAACGAGACATCCGGCGTAGAACCTAGGGTACCATGTGTTTATAAACAGCCTGATATGCGGCCTCGAGCTTTTGGCGGACGGTGTGCGTCACGTCGTCTGATGTGGATGGTTGGCAAGGAGTTGCCTCGCAGGACGAGGTTGCAGCGGTATTCGGTAAACGCTCGAACAGCGGCGAGATGCGACAACAGTTAGCTTGCTCTAGACGACGGTACTCATTGATGATCCTGCCAACGGTGGTCACGTTGGTGAAGACGAGCACAATATCTGCCATCCCTTTCAAAATGTGGGCGATCTTGTCAGCCTCGGACATCTGGTCAGCTTGTAGACACAAGGCCAGCACGTCCGGTATGTATGACCAGTACGGTTCAGTTGACGTCTGGTTGCGTACCGGCAGTTGTTGCTTGGCAGCCAGCTGTCGACCAAACGGGTTGCCGAAAAGGTCGCCGATCTGTTGCTTGAACGTGTCGCAGCCGGTGAGATCGTCCTCGTTGGCCCGAAACAGACGCGAGGGGTTCCGCGGAGGTAAAATATGACGTAGGCTGGCATTACAGTTGGACCTCCGCCATTCTGTTTACTGACACGATCGTACATACTGAGCCACTCATACCACGCCCACGCTGTTTCAAAGCTGTTGCGTGAGCGTTGATTGCTTACTGATACATGACGATGACGACGGTGACCCACACACCACGAAAATTGTTGCGTGAACGGTCGCATATGAGTAACACATGATGCCGGATTGGTATAATAAATTGCTACACCGTCCCGCAGGGCCGTCTGCGTCAGCAGGCGTTTGGTGTGTTGCGACACCACGGACCCGAGCACATGGGGGTTGGACCCTCCCGCGTGTAGCCGTGCGCGGCTTAGCCGTGTCTGGGGAAAGGGGGACCCTGGGGGTTGAGCCGATGCCGGGTGTTTGGACCTTTAAGGCCCCCCGGCGGAGGCAACACACCTTTTCGGCCTCTGCTTCACATAGACGGCACCCCTGGGCTGACCCACCCAGGGGAAATCGGCTGGTCGCCTTTTCCTATCCCCCTCTCTGACCTTTTTCTTTCCTATCTTCTTTCTTTACTGTCCTGTCTTCTCTTCTCTTCTCTTACTTCCACGTTTTTCATAGGCGGCTTGGGTTAACCTTGTGTACCTGTCCTCCCATGGGCATAATACATTCGGTTATAGTAGCGATGTACGGCTGGCGTATGCTGTCTTAAACATTAAGAACTGCAGCGTCCCCAAGTTGGGCTCCATGGTGGGTGGCCGCCATTGCTGCCGAACACAAAACAAATTACATGGGAACCCCTACATTTCCCCGTCTTGATCGCCAGCCTCAGAAGAGGGGGCGCACCGATGAATCCTTGTATATGTTTACAAAGCCAACTGAAACTTTCCCGCGATTCCACGTGATCCACAGTGAGAAAACCGAAAAATCAGCTCGAATAATTTCACCATTTGTTGTCGCAAAATCTCTGACCGAAAACCTTGGACCTGGCTACAAGATCACCAGAATGGCCAGCGGTGACCTTCTGTTGGAGGTTAAAGATCACCAACAATACCAAAAGCTCACCAGTCTTCAATCACTCGGACAGCACCCGGTAACTGTTACGCCACATCGAACCATGAATACCTCACGCGGAGTAGTATCTGACGTAGACCTCCTAGAATTGACTGAAACCGAGCTTCTAGAAGGCTGGAGCGACCAAAATGTCATCAATGTGCAACGCATAAAAATCAGGCGGGACAATAAAGAAATACCAACACAACACCTAATTCTGACATTTTCATCAAGCATTCTGCCCCAGACGATCCTAACAGGCTACATCAAACTGAACGTGCGACCTTACATCCCAAATCCGAGACGATGCTACCAGTGCCAAAGGTTCGGACACGGTTCGCAGAGTTGCCGTGGTCGACTCACCTGCGCCAAGTGCGGAGTGCAAGGCCATGCCTCAGATAGTTGTGAGGCCACGCCTCACTGTGTAAATTGTGATGGCGAGCATCCGGCGTATTCTCGCTCTTGTCCAGGCTGGAAAAGAGAAAAAGAAATAATAACTATAAAGGTCCGTGAGAACATCTCGTTCAGGGAAGCACGCAAAAGGTGCTCGCCTTTTCACAACACTACATACGCTGATGCGGCACGTCAGGGGGCACGGTCGCATCGGCTTCCGCCACCAGCCCAGCCTGCACGTAGCGAGCCGTCGGCTGGGGCAACCGCCCCTACGGTAGGAGCAGCCAAGGCTGCCCTACCCTCCCTCGACTCGGCCACACCAGTGGCCTCTACAAACCTTGGCAGCAGCCAGGGCCGCACAGAGGCAAAGGAGGGTCCATCAACCTCCGCACTGGTGGGGGCAAAGACTTTGTCCTCAAAGACGAAGCCTGTACGGACACATCGCTCGTTGGAGCGAGTGTCCAAAGCCCCGGATGAGGCAATGGACACTACCACATGCGAGATGGCGCATGGAGCGCCTAGGGTGCGACGAGGCTCTCTCGAGCACCCCAAAAAGGGAAAAACTCCAATTACAGGGCCTGAAAAGGCTCTGTAGGATAAGTCCAAGTACTCGACCAAGACACACAGCACCTTTCCTTCCAACATGAACACAATAATTCAGTGGAATATAAGGGGACTACTGCACAACCTAGACGACATTCAAGAACTTTTACACAAATTTAATCCAAAAGTGCTGTGTGTCCAGGAAACTCATCTTAACTCTAGAAACAGCAGCTTTCTCCGTCAGTATAATATTTTCCGAAGGGATCGCGAGGATGCTGCCGCATCATCTGGAGGTGTGGCCATAATACTCGATAGAACTGTAGCCTGTCAGCATTTTCCACTGCAAACTGCACTGGAGGCCGTGGCTGTTCGTGCTGTCCTTTCAGATAAACTGGTAACCATTTGCTCGCTCTATATACCGCCAAACTACCAGCTGCACAAACAAGAATTTCAGTCTTTCATTGATGAGCTCCCCGAACCCTACCTTGTTCTTGGGGACCTCAATGCACACAGCGGTCTGTGGGGCGACTCTCGCATCGATGCGCGAGGCCATTTAATTGAAGACTTTCTTTTCTCATCCGGTGCGTGTCTACTAAACAAAAAAGAACCTACATATTATTGTCTCGCAAACAAAACCTTTTCCTCCATAGATCTCAGCATAGCTTCTCCATCCATATTACCTGAACTCGAATGGGAAGTTATAAAAAACCCTTATGGGAGCGACCATTTCCTCATACTGCTGCGCCAAATCTCCACCACATGCCCCCCAGTGGAAGGTCGATGCAGGGAACTGGGAGAAATTCCAGACACTTACCAGTACGATCTCGTGGGCTGAGATGTCTGTGCTTGGAGTTGACGGTGCCGTCGAATATTTTACCAACTTCATAATTGATGCAGCATCTAAGTGTATTCCCCAAACAAGTGGACTTTCTAGTAAACCTCGTGTTCCGTGGTGGAATGAACAATGCCGGAATGCGCGTAGGCAGCAGAACAAAGCATGGAGGCAGCTTCGCGATTCTCCTACTGCTGAAAACCTTGTCAATTTCAAGCAAATTAAGTCCCAAGGTAGGAGAACGCGCAGACAAGCCAGGAGAGACAGCTGGAAAAAAATTCTTATCAAGCATCAATTCGTACACGGATGAGGCCAAGGTTTGGAACAGGGTCAATAGAGTAAGAAGACGACAAACACATCCGCCTCCCCTGATACACACGCAGGGAGACAGCCTGGAGGACCAAGCAAATGATCTGGGTGCTCATTTTGAACATGTGTCCAGTTCATCACATTATTCTCCAGCATTTACAAAATACAAAGCAGCAATAGAAAAGCAAAACCTAGACCGAAAGAGCACCGGGAACGAGCCATATAACTTACCTTTCTCTCTAGCAGAGCTGTATGCATCACTCACCTGTTGCAACCGATCTGCCCCAGGCTCTGACCGCATACTATACGAAATGTTAAAAAACCTGTCCTCTGAAACAAAGAAAACCCTTCTCTGTCTGTATAACTCTATTTGGACCTCCGGCGAGATCCCCTCTGCCTGGAAAGAGGCCATAGTGATCCCTATCCTTAAGCAGGGCAAGGATCCATCGTCCGTATCCAGCTATCGGCCCATAGCTCTAACAAGCTGCATCTGCAAAGTCTTCGAGAAGATGATAAAACGGCGTCTAATACATTTCCTAGAATCAAGCAAGCTGCTTGACCCATACCAGTGTGGGTTTCGCGATGGCCGATCCACCACTGACCATCTGATACGCATAGAGGCTCAGATTCGTGAAGCCTTTGTCCACAAGCAATTCTTCCTGTCTGTTTTCCTCGATATGGAAAAGGCATACGACACCACGTGGTGGTTCGGAATACTGAGAGACCTCGCACACTTTGGAATACGTGGCAATATGCTGAATATCATTGAAAGTTATCTGTCCAACCGCAGATTCCGTGTTAGTGTGGGTAATGCCCTATCAAGACCATATGTGCAGGAAACTGGAGTACCACAGGGCGGTGTGCTTAGTTGCACCCTCTTTATCATAAAAATGAACTCTCTGCGTCTGTACATCCCACGCAACCTATTTTATTCAGTATATGTCGACGATGTGCAGATAGGGTTCACCTCATGTAACCTTGCAATCTGTGAGCGGCAGGTTCAGCTTGGTTTGAACAAACTATGTAAGTGGGCAGACGAGAATGGATTTAGGCTTAACCCACAAAAGTCCACATGCGTCCTCTTCTCCAGAAAGAGAGGTCTGCACCCTGATCCCAACATCGAGATGCAAGGTGAGGGTCTACCTGTAAAAACTGAACACAAATTTCTAGGCATAATTCTGGACGCGAAGTTAACATTTATCCCAAATCTAAAGTATCTAAGAAACAAGTGCATGAAGACAATGAGCATCTTGAAAGTGTTGTCTCGCACTACGTGGCCTACTGACACAAAATGTCTACTGAATCTCTATAAGAGCCTGATTCGATCACGTATAGACTACGGTTCCATTATATACCACTCCGCGACTCCGAGCTCCTTGAAGATGTTGGACCCTGTCCACCATCTGGGCATCTGCCTCTCTACGGGTGCATTCAGAACAAGCCCCGTAGAAAGCCTATATGCAGAATCAAATGAATGGTCACTCCATCTGCAGAGAACGTACTTGTCCTTCATGTATTTCCTGAAAGTAAACTCAAGCAAAACACACCCTACCTACACAACTATAAATGACCTGTCCAGTGCCCAAACCTTTCAGAACCGCCCTAGCGTAAGAAAGCCCTACGCACTGCGAGTAAGAAGTCTTGCCGAAGAGATGGATGTGTCGCTCCACGAACACGATGTCATGTCCTCTCCTGTACAGCTGCCGCCATGGCAGTGGCAGCTGATTGACTGTGATCTGTCCTTCGTTGATGTTACAAAGTATGCGCCGGTCGCACATATCCGTATGCACTTCCTCGAATTGCAGCACAAATACTCTTGTCCGGAATATTTTACTGATGCCTCAAAGTCACACACTGGCGTGTCTTACGCGGCGGTCGGTCCATCCTTTTGGGCTGCCGGAGTTCTACACCCAAACACAACCATCTTTACAGCGGAGGCCTACGCCATCCTGGCGGCGGTTAAACACATCAAACGGTTAGACATACCCAAGGCAATCATCTTTACTGACTCTTTATCCGTGTTGAAATGTTTAAAAACTCTCAGTAGGCACAGAAACCCCGTCATTATAGCTCTTTATTCCATAATTTGCACCGCGTATGCATCTAAGCAACAAATTGTGCTGTGCTGGGTGCCAGGGCACCGCGAGATCGAAGGGAATGAGTTGGCCGACAAGCTAGCCACATCTGCTCATACAGACGCTGCCACTTCGCCCATAGCCGTCCCTGTAATGGACCTAAAGCCATTTATCAAGAAAAAGGTCAGAGCCTACTGGCAACGTCTGTGGGACAGAGAAACGAACAACAAACTACATACTATCAAGCCTCATCTCGCTCATTGGCCGTCAGAATCGAAAACACGCTACACACAGGTTACACTTTGCAGACTCAGGATAGGACACACATACAGTACACACGCATACTTATTGTCCGGTGGCGATCCGCCTGTGTGTGACGAATGTGGCGAGCCACTCAGTGTACTTCATGTCCTCTTACAGTGCCCTTAGTTGGAGCCTCAGAGGAAAAAACATTTTCCATTACCATCACGGCTAAATCTCCTATTACATCCTTCTATGTTTTTGGGCAATGAATCTCTTTTTAAATATCAATCACTTCTCGCGCTTTTAAAGGGCATATATAATTTTCGTGTTATCTATCCAGGTGACGTGTAGCACGGCCTCTCTGCAGAGGCCGGTGCTGCAGTATCTTATTAAATAAAGCACATGCCTCGTGATCTTTGTCCACAAAGGCCTTCGGTAGGCATCGTGTTACTTTTATATTCTTAATTTTAACACCATGACCACTTTTCATACATTCACGACCCACAGATCACTCCACACGTCACTACCATAATCCTATTCGATGTATGTTTTACGCTTATATACCGCGATTTGTTCTTAGGCCCCTTTACAGCCACATAGCATCCTATCATCGGAACTCACCGATCATCGCAAACATACCATTCATTGTCTTGGCGCTCTTTGGCCACATTTGGCCCTTGCGCCACAAAACACCAAATATCATCATCATCATCAAATTGCTACACCGAGTCGTCATCGTGTACGATTCCGCGTCGACGACATCGTTTTCGCTCAAGGACAGGTCGACTGAACGCTCAGACATATAAGGCTTTCGCCTTAATCATTAAACAGTTCTTTTGGCTTGTAGCACAATTCTCTCACGTGAGCTCTAGCAGTTCGTAGAGCGCGTCCTGTTTTGCGTGAAATATTTTGCAGCGCCCCCTTAAAAATAGTAAAATGGTTAAAATAATAACTTTCTAATGACATATTGCCGCGTCGGTATTCGTGCACAAGTGCGCCCTGGCGCCGACAAAGACGACGACCGGGCTGCTCGAGATTCCGGAAGGCATCTAGAGAAGAAGAAGAAGAGATTCTTGTTGTTGGCGCCTCTCTGGTTCCTTCTCCCGAGTACGGCGTGGTGCTTCTATAATAAAGCTCCTGAGCTTTGTGCATCGCGACAATATTTCAGGCAAATATATCACAACAGCGGAATGAAGCGCGATAATTAATCGAGACAAAATAATTTGTAGAAATCCTGTCTTTAGCACGGGCTCGAGATATACGTCATCGATTCCTGTGACGAAATGTATTCATATACTACTTGACATTTGTTGGCATTACGAAAAAACTTGTAAGTGCCGGTAAGTGCCAGCTGAACCACCGCCGCCATTTCCCACATTTCGCCGCAGGTTTGAGCACGTATTTCTCCGTGCTTTTTCTTAGCGTACGATTTCGCCTAAAAAGTACAAGACAAAGCTCATAAGGGCCACTTGTTGATTTGGTGACACTACATTACGATTTTCCGTGGCAGTATCATGTCTTCATGTTTAGTAATTCAGTAGAATTAAGAATGTGCTACCTGGCGTGAAAAAATTCTAAAAGTCTGTTTCCAATAAAAATTACTTGCTGTTTGTATATTCCTGTATCACTTGGTATTTGTGTCCACCTCTATGTCTGTCTCACTGCACGTGTGTACATCTGTACGTAAATATGTATGTGTGTGTGTGTGAGTGCTTAGATAAGGAAGCTATTGCTGCAAACAATATATGACATTAAAGTCACCTGATACATCACTTCATACATGTGCCTTCTATGTGGAGAACAAGTTTTATATGTTTTAGATGTCTGTACGTTTATATCTTATGCATCCAGCATATCAAGGAAACAGAGGAGATACCTCACCTCATTAGATATCATATCTCTATTTCACCCATTCCGAAGAAATGCATTCTAGCAGACTCATGCATACAAGACAGGTCTGAATCAAGGCGCTCCCCAACATGTACACCTGGCAACAAAATATGACGGGGCATGAAATCTGAGCAAAAGCTCCGCAACCTGTAGTAGCAAATAAAATTGTATACGACAATGTTGTTGGCATATTACAGTCGAAGCCCGAAATGCAAATACCAGTCTGCAATATGAGGCTGCGAAGATATTCAGCTTTTTCTCAGACATCATGCCCCGTAATATTTTGTCGTCGCGTGCACAAGGATGATCATGACGTAATATCGTATTGGCATAATAAATTTGTATCGTAAAAATTTAATGCCACAAAAGCATTCCTAACTTTCCCCTAAATATAAGTGGCGGGAAAAGCAAGTGATAACGACAGGCTGTTGTGTTCCGCTTTCCCTCATGTTTCCTTTAAAAGACTTTGCGTTATGTGTTCCAGTTGCTGTCCTTACGGTCTTCCCCAACAACGTCCGTGAGAGTACATAATCCGAATAACAGGGTCTATACCTTGACTGAAGCTGCTTCGTTGAGGCGAACAGCTTCGACCAGTTTCTGTTCTTTCCTGTTTCTTCCGTACGGCGCACTGCAGGTCCTCTTTAGCGAAGTTTAGGTACCTTATTTCGTCCGAAATGATGAGGACGGTTTTCCCAACAGCTTAGACAGTGCAGTATGCTCAAAGCTTAGCATAATCCTCCCACTTATGTTTCGGCCTACACCCGCCTTAGGCTCCGGCATTACTGGCCTGGCATGTACAAGTTCGTTCGCAAGTACATCCGCTGCTGCCTCGACTGTGAGCGCCGAAAGTCGGTCCCTACTTCGACCAGTTACCCCAAGCTTCCCTTCCGATTCATTGGTTTGGCTTTGGGTTCCACCTTTGGCTCCCGGCCTTTATTCTAAGCTGCTCCCAAGATATCATGGACCTTACCGTGTAATTGCACAAACTTCTCCCGTGAATTATGTCGTCGAGCCTGTGTCACCAACCAGTTTCTGTTCTTTCCTGTTTCTTCCGTACGGCGCATTGCAGGTCCTCACGAGTTTCGAAAATAAAGGTCGTAATTTGCAATTTATCTGCGCTAAAATGTCTGGAAATGCCACTCCATTGCCACTATGTCGCTCCACAGCTCCTGCACATAAGACGCCGTCTACCACTTACGTGTTTGAAAATCCCCATTAGCATGGAACTCTTTCAGAATAAAATTGGACTTCGTTAATACTATGTGGTATGCATTTACTAGGCCGCATGCAAACAAACTAGAAACAGGTTGTGTACAGGAAACGCGGATATATCTACTACAGTAACAAGAGAATTAGTGACTGGAAAAGATCAGTAACTTCTCATTTAACCAGTCAGCTTACACATGAAAATTAACGAAACTCTATATATACGTCCTGGCCTTGTAAAAAAGACTAACCAAAAATTATTTTTTGTTATTAGCCATCAGTTAAAGAATAACCTATGTCTTTTGTGTACTGAAAGCAGCAGTCCACGAATTCATATAAGCCTATTACGATAAATAAAGACGATGGTATTAGATGCTCCATTTACTCAATTTTTAATAACAAATCTATTCATTATTATACCTACAGGCCTGTATATGCTTCGTTTAAATGAACATATCTCAATATATTCGACATTTTATTGACGTGTAAATTTTTTATGCTACGATCCGGTGCAGTGTTTGCAGCATTCAAAAGTAAATAAATTGTGAATAAGCAAATAAATAAGGATATAATCTAGACACATCACACGAGCTGCATTTTTTTTCTGCCCACCTTCTTCTAGGGCCTTTCATCTCCTTCATCCCATTCTCTGCAGAGTATCATGTAGGCGAAAACACGCAGGTTAAATAAACACTCTGCATTTTCAATAAAGAACTTTCTCTTTCTCACTCTTGCGTAGCTAGCTAGAGCCAAGGTAAAACGTCCTGTTGTGCCGGCAGGTGCAACAGCGTGAAATGACCCCGGATAAGAGGAAATGAAATGTACTCTGCGTGTGGCTCTTAAGGCGAGTTTTTGTATATGATGATTTCGACCTTCAATGCCATACATCAGTATCACACCTCGAATACAAAGCAAGAACTGCACTGCATTTTCAATAAACAGCTTTCTCTCCTTCACTCTCGCGTAGCTTGCTAGAGTCGGCCTTCGTCGGCCTTCATTGCAACCTACGTCGTCCTTCATTGCAACGAGGAAGCCAGCGCCCTAACCCGAGCACTTTCTAACCGAGCAGGATAGATGATCGTATTGTCACACTCATATCCCCACTTCTAGCAGAGACATCCTCACATACCAGAGCCTCGACCGACAGACATTCCGTACACCTTACAAATGACTGAACAGTACGAAAGCCAACTATCTCTGGAAAATACAAACCAGCGTATTCTAGAATCCTAACTTACTCAACAAAATGCTCCCCAGAGTGCACAAGGCTCAGTACCCTTGTGGAAAGCCAATTCTGTTTGACATCTAAACGGATTGTCCTAACAAACCCGTCAAGGCTGGCAAACACCTACATACGAAATAAACACACGAAATAAAGAGCAGTGGGAGGTGCTACTCGACCGCTCGGATCGAGGAGATCAACGAGCCCTTATCCAACTGCTCCGGCGAGCCGCAAGGTCGAGGACATAGGGCCACGACCACATAGACTCCGACTTTTTTCAGCAAGTAAAGTTTTGTGAATGAATTATTTAATTATTTATTCTTACTTTATACGTTGTGCAAAAGCGGGCAGCGACATGCTTTTATGGCATATGAGGTCCATCACGCGGACTGCGTGAGCGAAATCGTTAAAAGGAGGCTTCTTCTATAAACCAGAGAGAGCGCAGTATAGGTAATGTTATGACTTTCTGCAGAACGGTACCTTTCAATTGTCAAAGCTCTTATCATAATTAAATATTAAGGCTTTGGAGCACATCGTAAAAATTTTTTGAGCATTGGTATTTTCGCACCTTTTTATAGAAAACATGAGTATATTCCGAACTAGATACACAACTAAGTGCGATCGCTGTATCGCATGATGCCCACAAGTACTTAGGCACAAATTCGTCAGGAACAAAAACGAAAAAATCTTATTAAAGCCGAAACATATCTGGGATGATTATGCTAAGCTTTGAGCATACTGCACTCTCTAAGCTGTTGGCAAAACCGTCCTCGTCATTTCGGACGAAATAGAGTACCGAAACTTCGCTCATGAGGACCTGCTATGCGCCGTACGGAAGAAACGGGAAAGAACAGAAACTGGTCGATGATGTTCGCCTCAATGAAGCAGCTTCGGTGAAGGAATCGACCCTGTTATTCGGATTATGTACTCGTACGGACGTCGTTCGGAAAAACCATAAGGACAGCAACTGGAACACATAACGCAAAGTCTTCAAAGTAAACACGAAGGAAAGCGGAACACAACATCCTGTCACTGTCACTAGCTTTTCCCGCTTTAGATTTGGGGGAAAGTTAGGAATGCTTTTGTGTCATTAAATTTTTACGAAACAAATAAACAAACCGCAAGAAATTATCGCTCTCCCGCACATAGTGTATGAGGACGTACCAGTACTGTGATATTTTTTGCGGATTCCTTCCTGGTCGGATACCTTTCAAGCTGATGAGAACTACAGCAGGTTCTGGAAACACGCTAAATGATATTCTTTTCATTGAGCTGTTCGAACGGACAAACTGCTCAGTAAGCAGGAGTTAAACAAAGGAAATTGCGGCGAAATCAGATTTAAAAAAGTTATAATAATAATAATGCGAATACTTTTGTTGACGTGACGAGTGGGCTTTCCATTGATTCATGATGGTACTTTTCTAGTTCCTGCTTTTAATTCCAGGTGTGATAATGATGTATGACATTGAAGGTCGAAATCATCATATACAAAACCTTGCCTTAAGAGCCACACGCTGAGTACATTTCATTTCCTCTTTTATCCGGGGTCATTTCACGCTGTTGCACCTGTCGGCACAACAGGACGTTTTACCTTGGCTCTAGCTAGCTACGCGAGAGTGAGAGAGAGAAAGTTCTTTATTGAAAATGCAGAGTGTTTATTTAAACTGCATGTTTTCGCCTACATGATACTCTGCAGAGAATGGGACGAAGGAGAAGAAAGGCCCTAGAAGAAGGTGGGCAGAAAGAAAATGCAGGCCGTGTGATGTGTCTACATTATTTATTTATTTATTTATTTATTTATACTACAATCCCGGTATCGGGATTATAGTAGGGTGGGAATGAAGAATTAAGCAGTTTCACAAAAACTGGCAAAATGTAAACAAAAGTAATAAGGGAGCAGGTTGAAGCGCTGCAGCCAGCATTAGTAATACAACATTTCAGCAAGATATCAAACAGTAAAAATAAAATACACAATAGCGCAGTAAAGTGATCAAATGCAGTAACACACACTAAGCAATATGTTCTGCGAATAACGTCAGTGAAGGTTGCAACACTTCATTGTTAGTGAGGTTATTCCAATCGGTAATCGTTCGTGGAGGAAATGAGTATTTAAAACAGTTATTACGGGTGCGAAAAGGAGTTAAAGATAGCTGATGTCGTTGTCGGGTCGCATACCCAGAAGAAAAATGAAATAAATGGGTGAGTTCAGTTCTGTAATGACCTTTAATTAATTGGTGCATCAACTTAAGTCTTGAACGATTTCGTTCATTTATTGTCGGCATACCAGCTTTGATTAAAATATGTGTTACCGATATACGTCGGTAAGTATTATATATGTATCGAGCAGCCCTCTTTTGAACCCTCTCTACTTTGTTTATATTAGTCTTAGTGAATGGGTCCCAGATGACAGCAGCATAATCTAAGGTAGGCAAAACAATACATTTATAAGCAAGCAGGCGCACAGATGGAGTGGATAACCGCAATGCCCGTCTTAAGAAAAACAATTTACGAGAAGCGTTACACGTAATAAAATCAATGTGTTTGTTCCAGCTGAGATTGTTAGTGACCCAGAGCCCTAGATATTTATATTCTGTTACTTCTGCAAGTGTCACATTATTAATACTGTAATCAAACGGTAAGGCATTCTTTTTATGAGTAATCCTCATCAATACAGTTTTTTCAAAAGTAATGGACATTTGCCATGATTCACACCATGCAGAAACTTTTTGCAATGCGCTATTTATTTGCTTATTCAAATTTATTTACTTTTGAATGCAGCAAACACTGCGCCAGATCGTAGCAGAAAAAACGTTCACGTCAATAAAATGTCGGATATATTGAGATATGTTCATTTAAACGCAGCATATAAAGGCCTATAGGTATAATAATTATTAGATTTGTTACTAAAAATTGAGTAAATGGAGCATCTAATACGGTCGTGTTTATTCTATCGTAATAGACTGATGGGAATTCATGGACTGCTACTTTCAGTAAACAAAAGACTTACGTTATTCTTTAACTGATGGCTAATAACAAAAAATATTGTTTGGTTAGTCTTTTTTACAAGGACAGGACGTATAGAGTTTCGTTAATTTTCATGTGTAAGCTGACTGGTTAAATGAGAAGTTACTGATCTTTTCCAGTCACTAATTCTTATTTGAATGTAGTAGATATATCCGCGTTTCCTGTACACACCCTCTTTCTAGTTTGTTTGCATGCGGCCTAGTAAATGCACACCACATAGTATTAACGAAGTCCAATTTTATTCTGAAAGAGTTCCATGCTAATAGGGATTTTCAAACACGGAAGTGGTAGACGGCGTCTTATGCGCAGGAGCTGTGGAGTGACATAGTGGCAATGGAGTGGCATTTCCAGACGTTTTAGCGCAGATAAATTGCAAATTACGACCTTTACTTTCGAAACTAGTAACGACGTAGTATGAAATTAGGAATAATAGTCAAGCAATATAAATACGTAGGTGTGTACATAAACGAAAGATAAACCTGATGATAATGAAGGATGGGGAACCGGAGTGCAGCTATAACAAGACAGAGCGCTTCGAAGCTGCAATAGATAAGAGGTAATCTGAAGAATTCGGAAAGGTCTAATGATTCTAGCACTAACGTTTTCAAATGGCATTCTGTGCCTAAATTTAGTTATAAATCTTGAGGGGCTTGGAAGTTAGGTAATTGTTGCTGGAGCAATTGGGTTTCACGTTAAAAGCACCAATCATACAGGGCATGGTGATGGGTTGGGTCTCTTTTGGAGTCAGAGAAACGCAGACCAAAAGCAGCTTGAAGAAAAACTCCGGAACAAGAATGAAAAAGTGCAGAAATATCGGCACCTGAAAAATCGTGGACACCCAGTGGAGGAAAAAGTGAGGAAAATTGGGAACCTCGTACAGGTTACTTGAAATTGCAGATAGTCCCGAGTCATCAAAAAGAGTGTAATAGCAAGAGAGACGGTAAATTAGATGCAAAGTTCAGCGTCAGCTAAAAAATGCTCGCGCTCACTCTTTATAAGTAAATTTTGCTATGCGATGCGCTTTACGCGTAAAGCGTCTGAAAGCGCTGGCTTGCACGAAAGAAGTTCGTAAATGTATTTTTATTTATTCTTTGAGGGCGTGTGTCAATGCCTAATGGCATTGAGTTTCTCTGCTGGACCAAATGGGTTAGAAAGGAACCACCGAAAACATCATTGTCATCATCATTATCAGCCCATTTTTAAGTCCACTGCTGGACGAAAGCCTATCCCTGTGATCTCCAATGCCCCTGTCTTGCGCTAGCTGATTCCAACTTGCACCGGCAAACTTCCTAACTTCATCGCCCTTCCTAGTTTTCTGCCATCCTCGACTGCACTTCTCTTGGTACCAATTCTGTAACTCTAATGGTCCACCGGTTATCCATCCTGCGCACTACATGGCCTGCTAAGCTGCGTTGTTTTCTCTTCATGTTAATTAGAATATCAGCTATCACTGTTTGCTCTCTGATCCACACCGCTCTCTCGCTGTCTCTTATCGTTAGGCTTAACCTTTTTCGTTCGATCACTCTTTGTGCAGTCCTCAACTTGTTATCGAGCTTGTTTGCTAAGCTCCAAATTTATGCGCCATATGTTAGCACAGGAAGAATGCAATAATTGTATACTTTTCTTTTCAACAACAGTGGTAAGCGCACAGTCAGGATTTGGCAATGCCTGCCGTATGCACTCCAACCTAATTTTGTTTTTCTGTAAATTTTCTTCGCATATTAAGGGTCCCCTGGCAGTAATTGACCTAGATAAACGTACTCCTTTACAGACTCTAGAGGCTGACATGTGATCCTGAATTCTTGTTCCCTTGAGAGGCTATTGAACATTATGTGTCTTCTGCATATTTATCTTCAACCCCACTCTTACACTTTGTCGGTTAGGGGCCTCAATCATTTGTTGTAATTCGTCCCCATTGTTACTGAACAGGACAATGTCATCTGGATCCGAAGGTTGGTGAGATATTCGCCGTTGATCCTCAGTCCTAAGCCTTCCCAGTCTAAGAGCTTGAATACTTGTAAACATGCAGTGAATAGCATTGTAGACATTGTGGCTCCTTGCCTGACCCCTTTCTTGATAGGTAACTTTCTACTTTTCTTGTGGACAACCAATGTGGCTATGGAATGTTTGTAGATATTTCCCAAGATATTCACGTATGCTTTCTGTACTCCTTGATTACGCAATGCCTCTATGGCTGGTGGTATTTCTACTGAATCAAATGTATTTTCCTAATCTATGAAAGCCATCTAGAGAGTTATATTGTACTCCGCAGATTTCTCGATTACCTGATTGTTGACATGTATGGGATCCATTGTAGAATATTCCTTCCTGAAGCCAACGTGTTCTCCTGTTTGATTGAAATGAAGTGTTGCCAAGATTCTACTGGAAATTATCTTGGTGAATATTTAATACAATACTGAAAGCAAGCTGTGCGCCTATCATTTGTCAATTCCTATGGATTAGTACAATGTTGGCATTGTTTAAGTTCTGTGGTAGAGTTGAAGTCGTAAGGCTTTGCGTATAAAGGGCCGCAACCTTTTCAAGCATGATATCTCCTCCATCCGTGATTAAATCGACTGTTATTCCATCTTCTCCAACCGCTTTTCGCCGGGTCATGTCTGATAAGGCCATTATAGCTTAATCGCTAATTTTAGAAGGAGCCTCTGTATCCTGTACAACCCTACTTTGAATAAAAGTAGCTTGGTTGCTCTAAGTATAAAAGAAGTCAGAATGGAATTCTTCCACTACTTTTACTATGTCTTCAAAGTTGCTGATGAAACAGCCCTGCTAAGCTAGCCTTGCTCGAGAGGGTTCGTGTGTTGAACATTGCCAGGTTCAGTTTCCAGTGGCGGCTTGTCCGGATATAGAGATTCTTAGCAGACTTTGCCGCGTCGCAGGTCTGACCGTCACCTTAGTCAGGTGCTCCGCAGCCAGTGGGGACTGAAGGCCATAGATTAATTGCAGGGGTCGTGAGGGAGGTAGTGGCTGAATACTATACCAGGTGGCCAAATCCTGTTCTGGTGAGAACGTGCCTTTGTTTTAGCTTAGTGGGCCTTCGTAATTTGGTTGCACCTGGACTAGTATAGCCCCAGTGGCTCTCGACAACTTTTTTCCAGGTGTCAGTCGCCCCTCCAAGCCTGACAGTGTAGTGGACTGGAGGTGAATTCAAACCTACGACCTTCAGTTTAGAATCCCGGTGTTCAATTTCGGCTCCACGCCACCACCCCCTGTACTCATATTCAGGTGCACGTTAAAGAATTTCATGCGAACAAAATTGAAATGTAGTCCCCCACTGCTGCATGCCTCATTATAAGATTGTGGGCTTGGCGCATAAATATCCATAATTAAATGAATGATTAACACCTCTGCAACAATGCATTGTTTTCTGTGAGGCAATGGCAGTGCTAAGCGTCTCAGAAGCAATGAGTAATGAGGCACAATTGTCCCTCAAGCAAACATGTTTCGCAGTTTGTTCCGTATACTACCTAGACAAACAAGTGGTGCACGCAAGTAACCATGAATTCACCACTTTGAAATCGTACTAAACGCTGAAAAACGTTACACATTCGCCGTAAGCATCACTTATCGTCAATCGACACAAACAGCCCAGAAATCTTCGCTTATATCAATTCCCACAGTGTGTAGGATCCGCATGGTTCTTTGTCCAGGTCACCCACTTAATATTGTTACTGGGAGATGTCATATAGGGTTCATATACAATATTTACAAATAACAACGAGTGGCACCACAAGAACAAAGATGGCGGGCCAGGATACAGCTCGTCCTCTTTCTCGTCTGCTAAGCCACTTCTATTTCGTCCGCAAGATAGGTGCATGGCTCATAACATTATCCTCCGGCGGCGAAAGCACGGACTCAGTGCATTTGAATTACGACGGCATGGAAAGGGATCATTGCACACAGGATTAATCAGTGTCTGGGAAATGGTAGGGCTTCATGCGGACGACGTGTACAATGTGGGTGCGGGGTTGGGTCGATGGGGACGTAGACAATGCAGCGATTTCGTACGTTACGCCGGTCACTTGGTGACACGCTCGATATAGACTTGTGTACGGCAAGAGCAGCTTTTCAGAAAGCCTGACACGGAGCGCTGACGACCAGAGGAGAACAAGAGACCCTGGGGCTATGTGTGTAGTCCTGTGATAGCTATTGTATCAAAATTTCTGGTCGATCTGCGACTCGCTGAATCCAGCGCGGGCAACTGGACGTGCAAGGTCAGCACGGGCATACTCGGTCATACTCCGTACCGGGGAACGCACGAGTGGCGCCAGCATGTCCTTGGGAAACGTAGGATTTCGGCCGAATAAGACAAAAGAAACGCGAATAACCAGCGGTCTCATGTCTCGACGTGTTTTACGCGAATGTCACAAAAGGCAATGCAGTGTCCCAATCCTGGTGGTCGGCGGACACGTACATTGCTAACATGTCGGTAATCACTCGGCTGAGTCGCTACGTCAACCCATTGGTCTGTGGTTAGTAGGCCGTGGTCAGTTTGTCGTGCGTCGATCAAGACCGTAGAATGTCATCGATCACCTTCGAAAGACCCTGTCTGCCCCGGTCAGTTATGAGTTGCCGAGGTGCACCATGCTGCAGAATGACGTTAAGGAGTAAGTCCACAAAGTCGGTCGTGCAGCTTGCGGGAAGAGCACGGGTGATCGCGAATCGCTATGCATAATCTGTAGCGACGGCGACCCATCTATTTCCTGAGACAGAAGAAACGGGCGAAGTAATTCGAGGCCAACGCGATGAAGCGGCCCATAAAGAAAGTCGCGAGGCTGAAGATGACCAGCAGGCGGGAGTGGCGGCCTTTCCGCCACTGACAAAGGTGACAAGAGGCCACGTAAGGGCGCACCGAGCGGGACATGCCTGTCCAGTAGAACCGACGGCGTGTGTGATCGTATGTGCGTGAAACGCCGAGGTGACCCGCTGTTGGCACATCATGAAGCTGGGCCAGAGCCGTCGAGTGGAGGTCTGCCGGAATCACAAGTAAGAGGTCAGGACCGCCAGGAAGCAAACTTCGGCGATGTAAAGTGTCATCGTGTAGCACGAAAAGTCGGAGGGAGGCATCATGAGCCTCGGAGTTGAGACGGTCAATAATCTTGCGTAGGCCCGTGTCCCGGCGTTGTTCAGCAGCATTGTTGAAGAGTTCAGAGATGCAAAGCACACAAGGCATGCATTTGACCGTTGCAGGTTCCGGTTGTCGATGGGGTACCGGGAAAAGCAGTCGGTATCCCGATGAAAACGGCCAGATTTCTAGATTACCGCATATGAATATTCTTGAAGTTGTAATGCCCAGCACCCAAGGTGACCTGTGGGATTTTTGAGCCAAGATAGCTAGCAGAGAGCGTGATGGTCGCTAACGACGGTAAAGGTTCTGCCACACTGATAAGGGCGAACTTTGGTTACGGCCCAAACTAGAGGCGAGGCGCTCTCTCTCTGTAATCAATTATTTCCGCTCAGTGCGGGAAAGGAGGCGCCTGGCATGCGCAATAACACAGTCCTGACCAAGTTGACATTGAGCTAGAACAGCACCGATGTCATGGCCACTGGCGTTTGTACGGAGTTCCGTGGGAGCACAATCGTGAAAGTTAGCCAACACAGGTGGCGTATTGAGTAGTGTAAGAGCTGCGAAAAGGCAGACGTTTGGGCAGGATCCCAGGTAAAAGGAACGTTTTTCTTGAGCAGGAGGAGGAGTGGACCACGCCGTCTCCTCCCCCTCCTCCTGGTTGCCATGGCTACGGCGCAGCAGTTTTTTGATACGAACCACGAACCACAAGTTACGGCTTGCTTTCAACAGTTTGGCTGTTAAAAACGACGACGTCGTCAAGATAACATAAACAAGTAGGCCACTTGAACCCGAGAAGAGGGAGTCATCATTCTTTTAAATGTTGCTGGGGCATTATAAAACCGAATGTACATGACTTTTCGGTGGTCTTCTTGCGATCCTGCTCGTCAACGGCAATTTGCCAATAGCTGGACCGAAGAAAAAAAATAGAAGGACGCTTAGGCTTCGGCTTTAAGAGTGGAACGCGATAGCATTATTGGGACCCGTTCGCATCGCAATTGTCATGAGTAGGCTTCACTGCAACCTACAACGTAGGAAACCAGCTTACAAAGACCAAGCTTACACCGACATCGTTAAAGTCGGTTTCACTTACAAACACTAATGCATTGCTGGGAATAAATTTTTACGCGGGCAATATCATCATCATCATCATCACCATCATCATCATCAGCCTATATTTATATCCGCTGCAGGACGAAGGCCTCTCCCTGCGATCTCCAATTACCCATGTCTTGCGCTAGCTGATTCCAACTTGCGCCGGCGAATTCCCTAACTTCATTTTTCCACCTAGTTTTCTGCCGTCCTCGACCGCACTTCCCTTCTCTTGGTATCCATTCTTTAATTCTAATGGCAGTTCGACTTAACAATAAGAAAGGAGAATTATAAAACATTGCAAACATACATTTGGGATTAGGTACGTATATGAGAATTACAAGGTAGCTTATAAAGCATGATTTTATTAGGATAAATAAATAAATGAAAATAAAAATAAAAAACAGGTAATCATAGACTTTGTAAACATATAACGGAAACTTAAGCTTTGATTTTACAGTCTAAATCTTTCTGACCCTGCAATTTAATCCTGGATAGCATCGCCAACCTTCCTGTCGCTGTGTCCAAGGGTCGAGGCCCCCAAAGATAGTAAATTTTGAACATTTAATTGTAATATAAGAATTCGGAACGGTGTTTCTAAGGTTCTTTTTCAAAATTCAGCATATCTTTGACAGACAATGAGGGGAAATGATCTAATGTTTCATGTTGCCCGCAATAGGGACAGTTCGGTGAGGGAACCACACCAGCTCTGTGTAGGTAAAGATTTAGAAATGGAATTCAGCAGTGTTACGACTTCTAGTGATCGCGTTCGGCAGAGTTTACTATTCCAATATTGCGACAAGGGCTGAAAATCTGAGAAGTTTGTTAAAGAAGGGGCGCGAAATTCATGCAGCGTCATTTCTCTTCGAAATCTAGCCCCTATGATGAAAGCTGAAGCCGGTAGCATTTGAACCACCGCGCCATTCAGGCGCGCTTTCGCCAACGAATCTCCCATTTCGTTTAGAAATAGACTCTTATGTCCTGGTACCCAAGCCAATCTGACCAAATCTGATGAGTATAATAGAAACCTTGTTTTTTTCAGGCAAGGAATTGGGTAATTAATTTAATTATGGGGTTTTACGTGCCAAAACCACGATCTGATTATGAGGCAGGCCGTAGTGGGAGACTCCGGAAACTTGGACCACCTGGGGTTCTTTAACGTGCGCCTAAATATAAGTACACGAGTAAGGAATTGGGTAGTGCGGTGTGGTTTGTGATAATGTGCACTGTCGACGTGCCGAATCGAGGTCATCGTGTGCACAGGATCGAGCCATTTCCCCCAAACGGGCTGCCGCAAACATCCTAAAAATTGACAGGTAATACCACTGCTCATATTGGTTTAATTAGGGATGTAATCCCGACGCAATACACTGGGAATTCCAAAAAGATGGTGGACATTTACTTTGTCGAACTGCGGACACGCCTAGCCTTTTTTAGGCCGTAGAAACGTTGTGGCTTTCACTGTGGGGACTGTCGCTTCGTAGCAACAACTTCCCGGACAGGTCAATTTTGTTCCTGCTGATGACCCTCTCGGGAGACGGGTCATTTGCCAGGTATAGCCCCCACTTATTCTCCTTCCCAAAATAAAAACTAAGCTCAAACGTCCTCATTTTGACACGGTTGATAAGAGAAACCTTTTGCTCTGGCCCACCGTCTTTTCAAATACATGTAGAACGCAGAAATACTTTTATGCGATGACCCCAGCATATCGTTTACTGAAATGTGTTGCATTGAAGAGGGAAAGTTAGGTGGTAGTGACTGTAAAAAATGGAAGTTTGATTAAGGGCCTGAATGTTTTAATACATGTTCCAAAATTTTGTAAGTTGCAAAAAATAGAAGAATAGAGTTTACAAATTCGTAAGCTTGCTCTGAAAATTGATATATCAATTTTGTAAACTGAATCTGTTACAAAATCTAAAGCGGACAATTGTTGCATAACTTCCGGCTTATGTGGATTTGTTACAATTTTTACATGTTTTGCAGAAGTTCTATGAACAAATTGAAATATATGTTTAAGACAGATGTATGGTAAATCAATACTGTCAGGTTTAGATGTATCATTAAATGCATTTTTACACTTGTGGTATCTTTTTAATAGCTGAGATACATAATTGTAATGTCCCATTACAGTTTTACTATATTTTGCAATTTTCAGCCTTCTTTTTAAACAATGAGGAAATAAATAAAAAAGATCCGCTTCCAACAGTCACTACACTTCAACTTTTTCTTTCAAATTTGATAAGCTTTGTCAAAGTCGGTGCAGCAGTGTCCGCGAAAAAGAATTTCTTCTATCGCATGTGTTCACGTAGGTGGTCCGATCTAAAGCTTCCTCTTAAGTCACACTCGAATCCCAGAAGTGTGTTCCACTCATTGCAAAAAACTGACTTCCAGGACATAATTTCAAAATGGTAGGAATGCCAAGAGAGCTGTATTGCTCTACACGGGGAACTATGCTGAAGGTCACAGTATTTGAATGCACATAATAAATTACTTTCTCCAAAACAGAGCGCGTGGCGAAACGGTTTGATAGAATTTTATATACGAACAGCAATGTGCGGGAAAGAGCGAGGGAAAGCTATCGCTATAAACAGCCATGAATACTTACATATACGGCAATAAAAATTATGAGAGAACTATTTGTATGCCCACACAAAGGGGCAGTGGACTGTTGTGTGAGGCTCGAGCTGGCTGCCTGAGGTCAAAAGAATCCGGAGAAAATATTTGCTACAGAATGAAGGTGCAGCAGAAAGCAGGGGACGACTCACAACACGACTCACAGCAGTTCGGCAGTGGTGCACATCGAGCGCACAACTGAAAAATATCTGCTCTTGCTGGTGAGAATTGGAAATTTCTATTCGTGTTCTCCAGCGTTACGCGTGTGCACTGCGGCCGAACGAAAACTGCCCTTTTTAAACTGTCTATGTTGTGTTTTTTTATCTGGATACTGGCTACATAGCTGTATATAATGATTAAGAAGTTAGTTGATAATCTGTGGAGTGAACTCACCGTTCATTTGCATGAAATCAAGGAAGCTTTGAATGACCTCTAGGACGGAGGCATAATATAAGAAACCTAAACCTATAAGAGCAGTTGCGTCAAGTGATGCGTGAAAACAAGGACCTGAAGTTGCAAAATGCAAAACTTAAGCGTAGACTGGAAGATCTGGAGCAGTACCAGCGATCAAACAATCTAGAAATCAAAGGCAGTGAGCCAATGGAAGTGGTGTCGAAAATTGGGGAATTTGTGAAATAAAAAACTGTCAGCCCTTCCACTGGGGTGAAGATTGAAGACCAGCGAAGCTGTACTATGATGGGAATTATGTATTTTCAGTTATGAATATTAAGATATCACGGTGTAATTGGTTATTTGAATTATTAAAAAATTAGAAATATATATGATCCGGTGATTTTCATTTATTTAGTGGCCACAGGGATCATGACCTTATGGCCGCTACGGTAGACGGCCATTGGGTGCACGGAAAAGGTTGGCACGTTATTCATAAACACCTCACCAACGCCGCGCGCGTTCGGTGGGAATGCGGGCAAAACGCCGCCGCCGTCGGGAGCGGTTGTGCGCGTTAATTGTTTGTGCGACCGCATACAAGCGCTGTCAAAACGCTGGCTACTTGACGGAAAGATTGGGGTTTTGAAGAGACACGCTTAGGAGAGAGGCGGGCGAGAACCTAGAGATTGTCGACGTCTCCTCCAGTGGCAGAGGCCGGCAAGGCTGCGCGCATGCGCCGCAGTGGGAGAGCAGACACGCACACGCAGAGTCTAGGGTGCCTCGATGCCCTCCTTACGCACCATTCCCCTTCCACTGGGAAGTCGCGTTTGCTCTCTGCCGCGCGTTCGCACCCCGTGAAAGCGCCCATCCCTCGGCCTCGCGCGCTTTCACTCGCACATACAACATACGGCCAATCAGTTCTTTTTTATTGCCGGACGCGACCATTGAAGAGTGAGCCCTTAACAGCTTAGCTGTAAAAATTGAAGAATGGGATATACGTAGACGTTTGTCACAGAGTCCGCGCTGCTAGGCATGATGAGCTCAACATTATTGTTCGTTTTGTTCGTCGTGACAAGAGGATTGTCATTCTTGCTAAATCAAAGAAAGCAGAAACTAAAACTAAAATGCTCGGATTTGACAAATATCATCCCATGTTCATCAGTGAACACCTGACGAAGGAGGGCAAGCAACTGCTCAGGACTGCCATTAGGAAGAAACGAGTTAACTGCAAATTGCTGTGGACAGCCGGTGGGAAAATTTTCGCTAGACGAAATGAATCATCACCGGTCGATCATCTAATCTGTTTGCATGACGTTGATAAAACGGTCGAATGAATGCCTCGTTTTCTCTTGAACACAATTGCGTGTACTAAATGTAACACATATGGCTATACGTGATGATTAGGTTCTTTATATTGTGATAGGAAACGCATCCAAGGTGTTGCGCCTTGGTGCTTCCAATAAAAGACAAGGCTGGCTGCAAACCACACGCAAGGGAAACATTTATCAATAGAAAATAACACTCTCTTATATACACGGACTAGGAATAACAAAGCGAAAAGATTACAACGACAGTTATAGCACGCGATACACGGATAAGTTCAGGAACAAAGCTAGACTTCACTAAGATACGTAGGGGTAACCAAACAAGCGGAGGTCACGTGAAAATAAAGTGTTCACCAGTTATAGGCGGGGATGGTGGTCCAGAAGTCTATGTGGAGGTGGCACCAGCAAAATGAAGCCTGGGGTCGGAGGAAGGGAGCAAGTCTCGAACGGCCGACGTGACGCTCGCTCAAGCAAGGTCTTGCCGTTGAGAAGAGGTCACATATGTTCGTTTCGAGCGTCTCCAGCAGGTCCGCTGTGATCAAGTGGAAGGCCTAGGCATCCAGGCCCCGTCACCTGGCAGCCCACTCTTCCGCGCCTCGTCGTAAAGCTTCCGGAGAGCGCTCACTGTCTAGCAAACCGTAGCTTGCTGTGGGTAGATGCCAGGTCGTCGGAAAGTGCAGAGCCGGCCAGGTAGAGGCCTCGTAAGCCCGGGTCCAAGCGCCCGTCAAGCTCACCCCTCTGCACCCTAGCCGTCTGCCCTTGTTGTAGTTGTTGTTGTTGACCTGAGTGGTTGTGGTGCATACCCACAGTGGGGGATTGGCCATGACGGGTGGTTATATTCGGCGCATAAAAACAAGGGAATTAACGAATAGAATACTGGAGATTAGAAAGGAAGATTTTGTGAGAGGAGAAGAAAAAAGAACTAAATAATAATAGGTTAAAAAGAAATAAATGAATAGAAGAAAACTATGGTGGGAAAGGTGACAATAAGTTAAACATGGTAATCGATTTGATTCAATGAGATAATTTTGGATTGCAAGCGTTTCTGTGGCTGAACCCAATAATAGAGGCTCCAAAAAATAGAATTACAGGTTCCGATAAATCTAGGCCAATATTGCGAAGCGGGATTTCCAGTAGTCTTTTCCTTATTGCAGAAAAACGCCTACAAGACAACAAGAAATGGTCTATTGTCTCC
Source organism: Dermacentor silvarum (assembly GCF_013339745.2). Classification (NCBI taxonomy): domain Eukaryota; kingdom Metazoa; phylum Arthropoda; class Arachnida; order Ixodida; family Ixodidae; genus Dermacentor; species Dermacentor silvarum. The sequence goes on along the minus strand of NC_051155.1, from coordinate 20,921,770 downwards.
GCTTCGCCACAGAATGAGCCTAATGGTGAGGGGACCAGACCAGACCTGTGTAAATAAAAGTTTAACTTAGGAATAGGGCAGCGCAGCCTCGTGATGGCCACTTCAAATTTCCGGCTTTGGCAAAAGTATTTGTGCCAAGGGTATAGAAGATGTCTGTATTCCAAAGAATTAGAGCAGAGCCTGACACTGCCTGCATAATGACACTCCTGCGAAATCTAGCAGCAGTGACATGAGCAGTCAAAGAACAATACGGAAAAATTGGTCCGGTGATCAATGCCTTGACTAGTGAATCTGCTATTTCATTTATAACAAGTCCTTTATGGCCAGGCACCCAAATTAAACGCAAACTTCTCAAATAACCAGGTATCAATGAATGAAACGTCCTCAATACGCGAGAGTCACAAGAATCAGTGCGGGATGAACACAATGATAATGAATCAGTGACTATCACGGCGGACGTAATTGATGGGTTTAATTTGCGTAGAGGCAGCACCACCGCCATGAATTCGGCTAAAAATATGGGTATAAAATCTGGCAGCCGAAGAGAAAATGTCCAATCGAGAATAGGGGAAAATATACCAACACCTGATTTTTCATCACATTGTGAGGCATCTGTCGCAATAACGATGTTTGTTTGCAGGCTCTGCAGATGATCTTGTAATAGCCCATCTAGAATGCTAAGTGGAAGTAATTTTGAATTATTAGGAAATATGTCATCGAATTGAATATAAGTGGCAACAGATTGCCCTTGTACCAACTGCCGCCGTGTCTTGTCCCTCTTTCGTGATCATGATGATGATCTTAAACCATGGCACGTACCCGCTCTTCCGTTCTTCTCTTCCTCTTCGTTTCTCATAGTCTCTCGTGGACTTTTCTTTAGCTGTTGCTTTTTTTCTTCCATCGCCTCACGCACTTCACATAGCACACTATAGCATCGGGAATAGCTCTAGTGCTTATGTTGATTATGACTCATTTAATATTTCTGTCTCAAATTTAAATCCTGATAAGTTTATGTCAATTATGCATCTGCACACACGAAGTATTAAAAACAAATGCTATAACCTACATGTATTGCTTCGAATTTTGAAGTGTAAATTTGATATGTTGCTGTTTACTGACACATGCATAACGCAGTGTGAAAATACAGCCCAATTTGATGAGTGCATATACCAAGGCAAAACATGAACTAGTGGGCGAGGTGGCGGTTTCGCTATGTATCTTCGAAAACTCCACCAGTACGAGGTCATTATAAATCTTACTATTACTAATGAACATGTAGAACGTCGTACTCTATGTTTGAAGCCATTTTACGTGTCTGTGATACATACGCCTCCTTGTGGCAATAAGACTTCATTTTTCGAATTTATAAATAAACTGCTAAATTACTTAGATAACATGCTCAAAGTTTCTTAGAACGGGTGACTTGAACAGTAACATATGTTAGGAAATGACACTAACGCACTAGAACGTGTTAAGAATTGACCATGCACTATAAAATTTGGCATATCCACCAGATGCAGGTATTCTAATGACCGACATAACTGATCCCTATCCTATATTTTCAAATTTTCACTCTACTCATGGCTCCGAAAAAATTTCGTACTCAAGGTTTATACTAGACAAACACTCATTCATTGAAGCTGTGTCGAATCTTGACTGGTCCCCCATCATATCTACAAAGGATCCACAAAGAGCATTTTCACCATTTATTTCTATGCTTAAATCCTGTTTTGACCAACATTCCCATCAAGTCAAATGCAAAAAGAAACTTGCGTCACCTCAGAATCCATGGATAACGGATAAGCTTATAGCTTTATTGCGCAAAAACGGTAATATTTACAAGAAAACCAAAAGACAACCATTTAACAAGAACTTTGTGATTCGGTACAATAAGTTTTCTAACCAGCTTCCTGCCACATTGAACGAAAGGAAAATTATGGTACGAAAGGAAAATTATGGAATGCGGTGAAAACATTAGAAAGAAATGGAAAATAGTGAACTCCTTTTTAAATAGGACAAAAAATCGCGAAACAATAACAGAAATTACTCATGAAGGCATGGTGTTCAAAACCGCCAAAGAAATAGCTGATGCGTTCGCTGATTTCTTCAGCAGGGAACTACAGACACCTGTGCATGTCAATCCCGTGCCCCTCCACGTGCCCCAGTCTTTCTTTTTATTTCCAACCACATCCCAGGAAGTTCAAAACGTTTTAAACAACATGAATATAACCGGTGCCGGCATGGACAAATTACACCCATATCATATAAAATTAATTGCACCCTTAATATCTTACATCCTTGCGGACCTAATCAACATCATGTTTAAATCAGGCAGTTTCCCACAGAAATTTAAACAAGGCAGGATCACTCCAATTTTCAAGAAAGGTGACAGATCTTTAATTACCAATTATCGCCCTATCTGTGTACTACCTTTCTTCAGCAAAGTAATTTAAAAACTTATTGAAAACGCTTATAACTAATTACCTTAACAAATTCTACATTCTCTCACCATTCCAATATGGGTTTCGTCCGGGTTACTCGACTGAGCTTGCTGTTGTTGCGCTAACCTGTGCACTAAAGCTCCCTATCGATGAGGGTAACTACGCAGCTTCTGTATTTGTGGACTTGACGAAAGCATTTGAGAAAATAAATCATCATATCTTATTTCATAAGCTTGAATCATTAGGAATTACCGGCCCAGCTTTACTATTACTGCAAAATTACTTAACAGACAGAATGCAGGTAGTAACTATTTCAGGTGTTCATTCTAAAACCATGCTCACTAACACTGGCGTGCCCCAGGGTTCCATACTGGGTCCACTCTTATTCTTATTATATTTCAATGATCTGCCTGTCTTTCCTCTTCGAAATGTTTACTTTATGGAGACAATACTACTATCATCAACTCAAATAAATGTCTTTCAACTCTTATATCCAACCTTAGTGACGATTTATACAGCCTGCTGGAGTGGTGCCATACTAACCAGCTACAGATAAACCCGTCAAAAGCAAAATTTGTTCTATTCACTTCCCATCAACCAACACTTCATTCCATTCCTCCTATTTTTTTTGGTGCCAGTCCTATCCCTGCTAGTTTTTCCTGTAATTATCTTGCTGTAGAAGTTGACAGAACAAGTTTATTGAACACATATCTAAAGTAAAATATTAGATTACCTACTGGATTAGGGTGCTTCTTAAAACACGACAGATATTTAAATATCAAATATTACTATCCTTATACTTTTCATTTATTCATTCACATATTAACTACTGTGTTACTTCTTGGGGAAACACATACGTAATCCATTTAAACTCATTGCAAATACTACAGAATCAGGCTATTAGGATAATTACATTTAGCCACTTTGACCATAACGCCGCATATCTTTTACGAACTAACCGCATTCTCTCAGTCGCAAAGTTAGTTAAATATAACCTCGGCACCTTTTTGTTCCAACAGATTAATTACTCACATTGCGATAGTCTGATACCTCAATCTTCTCTAATAAATACCAATATAACCAGGTTTGCAATAAACAGGAACTTCATTTTGCCCAAAATACACACAAATTATGGCAAACGAAGCGTCCATTTTTCATCCGTCGCATTTTGGAACACACTACCATTAGATATAAAAACACTTAAAATTCATGAATTCAAGAAACAACTAAAAGAATACATTTTGTCCAATGCTGATGATTAGTTTACACTCATATCCATTCTTTCAATGTGCCTTCATTTAATTTTCATAGTAGTGCAATTTGATTCATGTTTGATGTCCTTGTCATGTACATGTATTTGAGTGAGTGACTGACCTAACTTTATTTGAAATGCGGCGATTGGGAGGCCCGGGCCTGGGGCCACCTAGATGGCCACTGGGAGCTGTTGCTCCCGCACGGCATCCATGGCTCGCTGGACGGCCCAAAGTTGGTCTAGGAGTTCTGAGCTGAGTAGCGTGGCCGACCACCGCGCCCGTAGATTTTCCGGGGAGACTGCCATTCTTTCTTGATATATTTTACATCCCCACAACATGTGTTGAAGGGTGGCTCTAGCAGACTTGCATAGCTTGCATATATCGCTGGCGTATATCTCGGGGTAGAAGGTCTTTAACTAAAGGGAAACTGAGACATCCACCCAAATGTAGCAATTTGCTACAATGGAAACCCAACCGGGTTCCTCGAAAGAAAGCCTCGCAGTTGAAGAAAAATTCGTCCTTGTCCGAGACTCGAACCCGGGACCACCGCCTTTCCGGGGCAGCCGCTCTACCATCTGAGCTAACCAGGCGGCTAGCAGATGGCAGGGCGAAGTCGAATTTGTCGACAACTCGAAGCAAAGGCAAGTGTATGACGTAATAGTTCAGCGGAAAGCCGCTAGGTGGAGATAAGTAATTAAAGGGAAACTGAGACATCCACCCAAATGTAGCAATTTCCTACAATGGAAACCCAACCGGGTTCCTCGAAAGAAAGCCTCGCAGTTAGCTCAGATGGTAGAGCGGCTGCCCCGGAAAGGCGGTGGTCCCGTGTTCGAGTCCCGGACCAGGACGAATTTTTCTTCAACTGCGAGGCTTTCTTTCGAGGAACCCGGTTGGGTTTCCATTGTAGCAAATTACTACATTTGGGTGGATGTCTCAGTTTTCCTTTAATTACTTATCTCCACCTAGCGGATTTCCGCTGAACTATTACGTCAAAGTCTTTAACTGCACGGAATTCACATAGGTTTCTGTTTGTAATCGCCTCCAAGCAACGGACTCAGTTCTCTTCAGTTTAGTGTCAGGCGGTGGTAATATTCGGCTCTGATTTTGATAGAATTTTGTAATATCGCTAAATCTTGTTAATCTGTCTTTTTCTTTCCAGATCTCCTCCTCCGCGTTCCCCTGACCGATGGAAGTCACTCCTTGCTCTGCTTGGCGAGTAAGACCTCGAGCTTCGCGGTGTGTTACCTCGTTGGGGTGGATTGCGTTAATGCCTGGAGTCGTATGTGCTGGGAACCAGAGCAATTGCCTGCCGTTCTGCTTTGCGTTAGAGAATTTTGCTTTGTTGACTATGATGATGCGCCACGCCTCAGGAGATATCCTACCCTTAGCATAGTTTCTAATGGCTGCCTGAGAATCGCTCATTATGTATTGAGCGTTTGTGGAGACCAATACTAGTGCAATGGCTACCTCTTCTGCTGTCTCGGAGTGTTTGGTATTAACTGGCACGCTTGTAAGGGGCTTTTGGGTGTGATCTACGACTACTGCCACGCAGCTATTTCTGTGTGTGTATTCAGCCGCGTCTACGAAGGCTGCTCTGTCGTCTGAGCCATAGCTTCGGATCATTTTCTCTGCTCTACTCGGGCGTCTGCCCTTGTTGTAAACGGGATGCATGTTCTTAGGTATATTTGTTACTAGGAGTTTGCCGCGAATTTCTCTCGTTATCGTCCTCTTTTCACCGAATTGATTGTGGTAATTCATTCATTGGTATAGATTGTGGCAATGTATTTGAGTTTGACAAATATATTATGTACGTCCAGTCATTAATACTCTACACTCTTAGTGTTCGACAAAATTATACTATTGTGCTTTCTTTATATATATGCCTGCTATCTATGAACGTTTAATTCTTTAACTAACCCATTTATGCTAAAATCTGTAAGTAGTTCTTGTTCACGATGTGCTACAACTCCTGTAATCTGTACCTTATTATGTTTAAATTGTAAATATTATGTTTTAATTTTATTATATATATGTTGTTCACGATGTCTCACAACTACTGTAATCTGTGCTTTATTATGTTTAAATTGTAAAGGAGGTCCCATTGCAGTGTCTGACTTCGTGACCTCCTTCTGTATATTAACAGCCTGTGATTTTTTAATCACTTTCAATAAAACCGATTCTGATTCTGATTCTGGTGAACACACAGGTGTATATGCCCATAAAAAAGCACTACTATTAATTCTTTTTTATTTTTTGTGGCCAACGAAACTACTGCTTTCAATAAAAGTTTTTTCCTGCTCCTTGTCGCCAACTTCCGAGTACGAAGTGTCCAATAATATACATAAGCCAAAAAATCACGCTGCAGCAGGATAGGATAATATAAAACCAACTGCCGTGAAACACGTAAGGGACATACGTTATTTCCAGCACTCTAGCTCATATTGCTAATCTTTTGCTCGAATGTGGAGTGTTCCCGGAGGCACTCAAGCTAGCTAGAGTGTCTCCAGTGCACAAAGCTGGTACAGATTACATTTTTAACAGTTACAGACTCATATCAATGTTACCAGTAATGTAAAAAAATTTTCACAATCATATACGTGCGCCTTCAAAGTTTTGTGTTAGTACTCTATTATGTCCGATGGGTTTATAAAGAAAAGATCCTGTGAAGATGCAATACTCTCTAATAAACATAAAATAATGAATAATATCGGACAATGTTATACACCGTTGGTATCTTTTTATATCTCAGGAAAGCTTTGGATTGAGTGAGCCATACCATTTTGTTGACGAAGATTTATGATTATGGGATAAGAGGGACAGCATAGGACTTAATTCGCCGTTATTTGCAGGACAGGTATCAGTACGTATCAATTAACAATTGCAAATTTTCAAAATTAAAGATATTACAAGAAGTCCCACAAGGCTCTATACTTGGATCTTTGTTATTTAACCTATACATCAATGATTTTTCTTACATACCAAATTCTCACAGTTTATTCATGTATGCTGATGACAAAAATGTGTTTTTCGCGGACAAGTCATTACAAAAGTTGCAGATATTAATAAATAATTACTAAAATCTGCTGTTTTCATGGTTACACTTCAACAAACTGCAACAAATTGATGAATTTTAAGTTAACAATATTGTCGCGTATACCGTGCTGTAGAATACACGCTGACTGAGGATCCAGGCGTTTGCTCTTTACGAAGCTCAAGCGCCGACGCGCGATGCCGAGACGAACCTCCTTCTCCTCTTCTTCAGTCCCTTTGCTGTGCCACACTATGTGGCATTACCCCTTCTTAAACAAAAAAACATGGAAAACCTACGTAGGCTGGGCGTGAGAGCGCCGAGACGGCCTAGAACGAACACATAGGCTATAGTCACAATTATAGCACTGCACGAGCCGATTTTTTCAGCCCGGGCCCGGCCCGGGCCCGATTTTACGTCGGAATTTTACGCCCGACCAAAAGTTTTATGGCGAGACCCGGGCCCGGCCCGGAAAAAATCTATGTTACCCGACTGGTCCGACCTACCACCGCTTACCTAAGACCCGAGCCCTGCCCGAGCCCGGCTCGAAGCCAGCCCGAACCCGCCGGCCCGAGACCGAAAAAGACCACCGAGTGGCATTAAAAAAGTAAAATAAAGAAGAGAATGAAAGGAATTTATTTTAAAGGCATAAATACTTGTCATATGCAATTATGAAAACTATTTGAGCGGTCGGAACGCAAATACCAGCGCGCGAAGTAGTACGAATGACCCTGCCGAGCAGTATCACCAGCGCTTTCCAAAGGCGCGAGTTTGATGAGGCCCAATCCATTTCTATCGCCACGCCGCTACAGTATTTTTCCACGTCGGGCGCCTCACTGCAAAGCATGCGCCGCCCCAGTCGCTCGTCCTACTCAACCGTATTCTAGTACACTCTAGCTGAAGTGCAGCCACGACCACTGATCTCCACGCCACGACAGGTCCTGAGCGCAGCGCATGGATGGAGTAAATGGAGAAAGAAAGCTTGTCTTTCCTCCATGATGCAGCGTGATGCGCTGCTGCTAGGCAGGCGGTTCAGAACATGCGTGCAGTCATAGATGGACGCAGTGCCATATTTCTGCCGCGTGACGAATTCTCTTATCTTACCGGTAATCGTTTTACCAATTCGCCTTTGAAGAATCAGCAAGTCGCGAACGCGCTTACACCGCGCTGAAAAAATTAATTACATTGATTAGAGTAATGAATACAATGTTATCCTTTGGTTTGAGGCGACTTCGGTTTTTCTGGACTTCAAACAGCGCAAAATACAACGGAAGAAGAAAATGGAAGTACACAGGAGTGGCACTGCAATTTCACATTCCGGTTGTCGACGTCCGGGAAGTTGGCTTCCGTCAAAAAGGACTTCGTAATTCACGTCACTAATTCGCTGCAACACTTTGTAAGGTCCGAAGTAGCGACTCAAAAGCCTCTCAGTTCTCAGTTCTCAGTTCTCGGCGCACGGGAGTCCAGACCAAAACTTGATCACCAGGTTGAAACTCGACTTGTCAGTGGCGGAGATTGTAACGGTGCGCGTCGGTGCTCTGCTGTTTCTTTATGTGCACTCGGGCAAACTGACGGGCTTCTTCGGCGCGTTGCACGAAAAGTTCAGCATCTTGGGCGAGATTGAGATGATCGATGTTGTCGCACGGCAGCATTGCTTCTAACATAGTCTGCACTTCATGGGCGTAAACGACGTTAAACGGCGTGAAACGTGTGGTTTCTTTCGTAGCAGTGTTATAGACAAACGTTACGTAAGGGAGTATCTCGTCCAACGTCTTGTGCTGTACGTCTACGTACATAGACAGCATGTCAGTCATCGTTTTGTTCAGTCGTTCGGTCAAGCCATTTGTCTGCGGATGATAGGCAGTTGTCCTTCGATGGGTAGTGCAGCTGAGTTTAAAAACGTCTTCAATGAGCTGTGCTGTAAGGACTTTGCCTCGGTTTGTGATGACGTCCGATGGGGCGCCATGCCGTAGGACAATGCTCTGCATGAAAAACTGGGCAACCTCGGAAGCTGTGCCTCGAGGCAGCGCCTTTGTTTCAGCCTACCGCGCTAAATAGTCTGTGCCGATGATCATCCACCTGTTGCCAGAAGATGACAGTGGAAACGGGCCCAGAAGATCCATGCCAACCTGGCCGAAAAGTTTACCAGGTGGGTCAATCGGATTTAGCAATCCGGCAGCTTCACAGCTGGTGACTTTCGGTGCTGGCATTCACGGAAGGCTTGGACGTACCGCTTAACACACTCGGCAACTTTCGGCCAGTAGTAAGATTCGCGCACTCTATCAAGCGTTCGCGTAAAACCCAAATAGTCAGACTGAGGCTCGTCAGGACAGGCGAACAAAACTTCGGCACGGAGGTCTCCTGGAACAACCAAAAGGTAGGTCTTGTTGGTGGCAGCGGAGTTCTTATACAAGACGCCATGTCGTAAACAAAAAGACGACAATCCTGGAGCGATATTCCGCGGTATTGATGGGTTTCGTCCTTCCAGATGTTGGAAAATAGGCCGTAGTGCGTCGTCTGCATGCTGGGACGTGGATAAATCAGTAACGCTTACGGCCCCAAGGAAAGCGCCGTCGTCCTCAATGTCTTGGCCTGTATTGTCGATAGGGGCACGCGAGAGTGTGTCAGCGTCTTCGTGTATGCGGCCCAACTTGTACACGATAGTCACGTCGTACTCCCGCAAATGTAGACTCCACCGTGCCAGTCGTCCACAAGGGTCCCGCAGATTTGCAAGCCAGCATAACGCGCGATGATCGGTTACAGCTTTGAATTGGCGGCCGTAGAGATAAGGTCGAAATATGGCCAGCGCCCATACGACGGGAAGACTCTTTCTCCGTGGTGGTGCAGTTGTTCTCTGCACGCGATTGTGTGCGACTTGCGTAGGCGATCACTCTTTTAATGCATTCCTGCCGTTGTACAAGCACCGCACCAAGACCAATGTTACTGGCGTCTGTATGAACTTCCGTGTCCGCCTCCTCGTCAAAGTGGGCCAAAACTGGTACTGACACCAGACTCTGTCGAAACTAGGTGAAACCAGTCTCTTGCTCTGAGGCACATACGAACGATACATCGTTCCTCCTGAGGCGAGTCAGTGGCTCCACCATCTTCGAAAAAGTTTCGATAAAACGCCGGTAATATGCGCAAAGGCCCAGGAAGTGTCGGACACCTTTCTTCTTAGTCGGTTTGGAAACGTGGCTACAGCGGCAGTTTTCGTGGGATCGGGGCTGACGCCTTCCGCGCTGACCACGTGTCCGAGAAACATCAGCTCCTTGTAGCCGAAATGACACTTCTGAGGCTTAAGGGTGAGGTTAGCCGATCGGATGGCTTCGAGAACGTGCCGCACTCGTTTCAGGTGGTCGTCAAATGTCGCCGAAAGAACAAGCACGTCGTCGAGGTAGACGAGGCAGCTATGCCACTTCATACCAGCGAGAACGGTGTCCATCATTCGCTGGAAAGTTTCTGGTGCCGAACAGAGTCCGAAAGGAAGCACTCTGAATTCGTAAAGACCATCTGGAGTGACGAAAGCAGTTTTTTCGTGGTCGCGTTCATGTACCTCAGTTTGCCAGTAACCGCTCTTTAGATCGAGAGACGAAAAATACTTAGCTCGCCGCAACCTGCCTAAAGAGTCATCGATATGTAGTAGTGGGTACACGTCCTTCTAGGTAACATCGTTCAGGCGTCGATAATCAACGCAGAAACGAAACGTTACATGTTTTGAGATGCGAAGCATCTTATGCTCGGGCTGTCACTCCCTCCTTCCCTCTCTCCCTCCGCCGTGCGGCGTCCACTTCCGGTTCCGGTTGCAGAAGCCAGCTTCGGGCTTCCGGAGAACGCTTCCGGCGTTTTGCCCGAATGATGCCCAGGTGCTTCGCCCACTCATCATCATTCACTTCGTCCTCTCCTTCTCCTCCCGCAACGCCGCGATGAGTGCCACGGAGAGCGCCAGCGTCAACGCCAGTGTCAGCGCCGTGGACAGCGCCGCGGAGAAGAGGGCTCGATCCGCTGCCACGAAACAGCAGCGGCGACAGGCCGATCTGAAAACTAATGGGAACTTGAGTCGACCCAATGGCTGCTTCGCATACTACTCCGGGTTCCCCTACGTGAAGATGGTGTAATTTTTTCTTGACCAGAATGACCTGGAAAGGCCGTGGACTGTGCGAAGGCTGAATGACACCATCATCTAGCATCTCCTCAACTTGGGCTTGAATTGCCTAACGTTCTTTAGGCGAGACACGATAAGCCTGTTGCTTGATGGAGCGTGCGTCGTCGGATGTCGTTATGCGGTGCTTCGTGATTGGTGTTTGGCCCACCTTAGTAGACCGAGCGAAGCACGCACGGAATTCGTTCAAGAGTTCCTGCTTAGCGCTTTTTTGGTCCTCCATAAGCTCAGAGTTTACATCGATGTCTCTGACCGAACTGTCGTATGTGTCCACTTCCGAAGCAAAACTCTCGACGGCGTATAGTGACGGCAGTGCCACAAAAAATGTGCCGATGATCAAAATTAAAGTTCGTAACGAGAACCGCTGTCTGGCTGTCATGAAGTTCCACAAGGATTCGCGCTACACGAATACCTTGGGTCAGCAACATAGAAATGTTGCCTTCTACAATGGCCTTACCGTCATGTAGCTCGTCAGACTTAACCCGAACCGTAACACTCGCACGCGGCGGTATCGTGATGCTGTCGTCCGAAACGCGAAGTGCGGATCTCTGTCCAATGGCGTTGGTCTGTGTTGCTGCCACCCTTTGTGTCGAGAAAGTGATGCAGCGCTCGCGGCGGTCAACAATGGCGCCATATTCCCGGGGAAAGTCCATCCCAAGAAATAAATCGCGGGAACACTCGCGTAGAACCAGACAAGTGGCGAGAAAGCAGCAACGCGAATTTCTACTTTGGCGGTGCATAAGCCAAGAGGTGGGACGACATGGCCACCTGCCGTACGAACTAGTGCCCAATTCCAGGGCAACGTAACGTTTTTCAGAACGCTCGCCAGTTTGCCAGAAAGAATATAGTAGTCGGCGCCGGTATCTACAAGTGCAGTCATTTTTCTGCCGTCGATCAACATAAGTGAAATCTTGTTCGTGGGAACTGGTTCTGGCGTCATCGTGTTTTCGTTCTTCTGCGGTCGGGACGATACGAGGTCTCCAGCGCGTCGTGTATCAGCGGCCCGCCTCGAAAGGTCGCTGACGTCAGTTTTCCCGGCGTGGACTTGGTGATCTCCCTTGTGCCGTCCTCGAGGTGGTGTCACGAGCAGCGAAATATCGCCGCGGTGAGGGTGAGCGTGTCTGCCGCTGCGATGCGCCTTTGGCCGAACCTAGGTAGAGGCGAATCGATAGAAAAACCCCGTAGTCCGATTCGTCGGTAGGGGAAATCCCGATACACATGACCCGCTTCGCCGCAGTGGTAGCACAGCGGTCGTCGACCGGGTGCTCGTCAAACCTTTGATTTCCTCCCGACAAATCGGCGGTCGTCGAAGTACGGCAGCAGACTTGTCGGAGCGGCTTGCGCCGCTTGCAATGCGACTGGCGACATAACATAAGTAGGTGCGAAAGCTTGGGCGGTGCTCAGCAATGTTTCTGCGTACGTCTTTCGCCGGGACTCGCTTGGCAGAGGTGATGCTTCACTGCTGGAAAGAGAGGCCTGCAGTGCCTGCTGTACTTCATTGCGTGAGACGCTGGCGAGGGAGCTGACTGGAGGTGGCGACGTACCGTGGTGCTTTTGCAGCTCGTCGCGAACCACGGAGCGAATCAGCTCGCAAAGCAAGGCGACGTCGCACCCAAAGCCTACCGGGGTATCGGGAGTGCAGGCGGCATTGACTTGCCAGTTGGACATGTTCGACCATTGCTGAAGCGTCATCTCCATCGCGGTGGCTTCGGTGAAGAACTCCGCAACAGCCTTGGGGGTATTCCGAACAAGGCCGCTAAAGAGCTGCTCCTTTACGCCTCTCATCCGATGACGCACCTTCTTCTCTACCGACATATGCTCGGATCGGCATGCTGAAAGAGACGCGTAATGTCCTCCGCGCAAATCGTGACGTTCTCATTGGGCTTTTGAACGCGTGATTGAAGGGCTCGCTCCGCTTTTTCCCGGCGATCGGGGCTGGAGTAAGTCTCCAATAGCTTCCGCTGGAACTCAGGCCAGGATGACAGAGCACTTTCGCGGTTCATAAACCACGTACGAGCACCATCCAGGAGGCTGAAGAAGACATGCCTAAGGTTGGCGTTGTTTTTCCACTCGTTAAATTCAGCCACAAGGTTGAACTCCGCCAGCCAGTCTTCTACGTCTTCAAATGTGTCGCCATGAAAAGCCTTCGGCACTGGGGGTTCTGCACCGTTAGGTAAGTCGGTGTCACGATTTCCATAGAATTCGCAGGGGTTGCAGTCATCACTTATTCCTGGAGGTTTCCAAATTCTGGGGCGACGCCTCGGATTCGCCGGCTTGTGTGGTGAACTGGAGTCAGCTCCAATTGTTGGGTGAGGTTCTTGCTGCCCAGTGGGGTCTCTTGCATAAGTTGAGCGTACCGAGCAAGCTCCACCAAATTGTCGCCTATACCCTGCTGTCTGCCCTTATAAAAATGACTATTGATATGTATTGATATGTTGTTGGCATATTGTTGAGGAATTGTTGACACGATATCCTTTCAATAATGCCTGAATAGTTATTGAACGTACACAACAATACCTCAACAATAAAGTTGTTGAGCGCTTCACAACAGTAAATTCATTGACTAATTGTTGTTGACATATTGTTGAATAATGTTAAGTATTATTGAGAATTGTTGAGCAATACTGACATTGAATATATATCTGAAACACACACACGTCTACGTGTGTGTGTGTGTGTCTACGGAAGCTTTCACGCTATAATCAGCATGCTAGAATCGGACGACAAGCTTCGCTTACGTAAGTAAAGCTTGTCTTCCGAATCTAGTAAGCGAAGCTTGATTGTCGTCCGATATACTAGCATGCTGATTCTAGCGTTACGTATTCCGAAGCCCAGGCGAAACGTCAGCGAAGAGCCGCCGACCCTGAATTTAGGGCAAACGAAGCGGAACGCCTGCGACAGCGTCGTCTTGCCATAAGCTCCCCCAGTTACGACCCGAGAGATAGACCTTTGGTTCAAGTTATGTGACACTCTATATATTTAGTGGTGATTAGGTGAACAATAAAACAATATATATGTGTAAAACACACACACGTCTACGTGTGTGTGTTTCAGATATATATTCAATGTCAATATTGCTCAACAATTCTCAATAATACTCAACATTATTAAACAATATGTCAACAACAATTAGTCAATGACTTTGCTGTTATGAAGCGCTCAACAACTTTATTGTTGAGGTATTGTTGTGTACGTTCAATAACTATTGAGACATTATTGAAAGGATATTGTGTCAACAATTCCTCAACAATATGCCGACAACATTTCAATAGTCATTTTTATAAGGGATGTAGAAGACAGCATGAATGAGGTTCCAGGCGTTTGCACTTCACGAAGCCTAAGCGTCGACGCGCGATGCCGAGAATTATCTCGTTTACCATTTCTTCAGTCCCTTTGCGGAGCCACACCATGTGGCAATGTGGTTTCGATATATGCAAATAGAACATTTAGAAGCTCATATGTTTCTGGGTATCTGGTTTAAAGGTGATATGTCCTGGAAGACACAAGTGGAAAACTTGTGTGCCGAACTTAGCAAAATCATGGGATGCTTTAGCAAAATCACGGATCTAATCCCCTTTGGCTTAAAAAAGTATTATATTAGTCCGGGTTTTATTAACGACTAACATATTGTTGGCTTGTATAGGGTACCACATATTCAAATTATTCCCGACAATCGATTGTTTTACAAAAAAGCGTCCTTAGATACTATGAAAACTATAGGGTAGGCTTCAAGATTTAAGAACGCATACTCTATTCATTAAACACACTATGCTCACAGCGAACCAGATATAGTGTTAGAGATTATTGCAACATATAAAAACTAACAAACTGTATACATCAAAATTATCTGAATCAAAATCTCACTATTGTCTACGCAAAGAAAATAGGAAAAATTCCAAAGACTATGACAATTTATGGCAGACAGCATTTGAATTAACAGGTTCCACAATTATTAAATGATCTAAATTTACCTGATTACAGCGATTTATCTAAGAAATCTATGAAAATGCTCATTATAGAACATCAGATGCAATGTAGATGAAATGCATATTTTATAATTTCTGCTATAACACTTTGTCATGGTTCTTTTGAATTTTAATAATACAATTCATATATATTTACCGTGTTATCTATTTCCCTGACTCGGGAAATCATATCTACAGATCCGTATTCACTCTGTTATTATTGTGTAGTGTACATATTTTTTTATTTCACGCTAATCTTTTTAATTTGATTGATATGTTTACCTCCATACTGCACATGTAACATTGATTTGATATAATGCGGCATTTCATATTATGTGTATGCCTGTACCACAGTGGTGAATACCAACAGGAGTGGGAGCCCTTTATCAAGCCTTTGTAGCCTTTTGCTCCTGCTCCCCGTTTCTGTAATAGAACCAAATAAACTTAACCTTATAATGAAATGCAATAGAGAACCATAGAGAACTTGCACCTTCAAGAAGCATTGCGATTCAAACAAGAAGGATTAAAACTGCTAAGTGGTCGAGATAAAAACCATGCGTTTAGAGTATTACCTTCCGTACAAGCGAAGTACGCAAGATATTGCTTACCATCACCTGACAACTCTCGTATTGCCCCAAGCGCTCAATAACCTCAACATTCCTCATCAGTATCTCCGCTAATTAGCGTAAATTAACTAAACAGTATAGAGAGATTCACTTATACCTATTACGAGACTGCGTGGAATCTGCATAATTTTTTTCTGACTCTTCAGGTCATCGCTGACGGAATTATGGTGTATCCTGAGTCGTGCTGCTCAGTACACATGTATGGATTGTCGACATGTCTCGTATGGGTCACCGGCAACGGCCACAGTGTAGAGCGCAGCTCCCACCGCGGAGTGGTCCAGCTTTCTCAGGTGCGGAGAAGGGAGCGTGAGATATTTGGGCGAATAGAAAATTGAGAAAAAGAAAGGCTTTTTGGCATTCTTAGTAAATATAGATGACATTCGTGTAATTGCTACATACTATGCATGCCGAATGGGTGTCACAGAATAGGTGCCAAGAGAAGGGAAGCGCAGTTGAGGACGGCAGAAAATAAGGTGGAGTGATGAAATCAGCAAATTTTCAGGTAGAGCCGACAGATGGTGCAATACCAGGTCCACATTGGTAGAGCTGGCTTGCCCTCTGTGATATTCACTCAGCAAGCACAAGTGTTAGTATGTGCATCACCGCTAAGAGAGGAAATGAAAGCTAGAGGCATCACAGTTGTCCTAGGATTCGTGGGGCTGAATACCTACCAAAACCCATTGCTGATGTTTGTAGCAAGCACAAGCAATAAATTGAGCGATAATGTAATAGTTTGGGCAGCACTCAATGGCCAAGACAATTTCGGAATTTTACGCCCGCACTTGTGTGTCTCTGGTTGTTCTTGCGTGTGTGCAGTCGCACTCCATAGAGTTCGGATGTAGCGACACCCTTTTGTTTTCCTTTTAGTTAATGCCCGCTTTAAGCCCGAAGGTACCATTCCATGTGAGATGATTACGTATGCTCACATAAAACAAAACATAAGATAGAAAAACGAGGCAATGTGCTTAACATCAATACGCAGCGTATTGGCTGCAGACGGAATAAAGCAAAAAATATGTACAAGACCGCGCTTGCGCGAGCACACAGAAAACAACCAAAAGAAGCAAATGACGCGTCGGGGCAAAGGAAGGACACGTTAAGGAAGTTCGGGCAATATGGGTAGTTAAGCGCTCCCGGAGTAATTTATGGTCGGTGCATGGAAATGTTTTCGGGAAGGCTGTCACATCAGGTTACTGAATTCGGGAAGATTGGGCTAATAATTGGAGATTTCCGATAATAATGCGCGCAAGACGGCAGTTAAGACTTAATTGGGAAATATTCTTTGCGGCGGATATGAGATGGTCTGCCTTGTGTCTGGGAGACGATGAAAGGCGTGAGGAGGAAGATTGCTTTCGAAATTAAGATACGCTTTTAGTATGGTTAGAATGATTTTACTGAAGTATTGATAAGTTACAAAATAAATAGCGAATTTTATTATTATTTCTATATCAAAGGAGAAGTATGGTCGGGAAGGAGACTGGACCGAATGCGCTTGTTCTAGGTGCCGACTTACGAATGTTAGATATGCTAGCTCTCTTACTTCTGGAGTGGTGATCTTCAATTCACTTTGTTAAATATCCCAGCGTGCGTGAACTTTATGAGAAGGTGGTGTCAGTGTTTGTTGTCCTTAATAGATATGTCGTGATTGATAAGAACGGAGTGGTTTAACTGCGAACCGCAAAAGTCTGATTGCGTGCGATATACACACACGTGCACAGAGTTACGGGTCATGAGCCATTTATCACTTCATACTAGAATGTAGCCAAACTTAAGTTATTCTTGCCATGCTTAACATCGATCCCCGTATTTTTACCACAGTTCAAGTACAGTAAGAAAGTTCAATCTTAAAGACCAAGAGCAGTAATAGATTCCAACAAAATAAATCTTGCTTCGAGAACGTTCAAACAAGAAGGATGAAGACTGGTAAGTGGTCGAGATAAAAACCATGCGTTTAGAATATTACCTTCCGTACAAGCGGTGTACGCAAGATAATGCTTACCATCACCTGACAACTCTCGTATTGCCCCAAGCGCTCAATAACCTAAACATTCCTCATCAGTATCTCCGCTAATTAGCGTAAATTAACTAAACAGTATAGAGAGATTCACTTATACCTATTACGAGACTGCGTGGACTCTGCATAATTTTTTTCTGAAAGACTCTTCAGGTCATCGCTGACGGAATTATGGTGTATCCTGAGTCGTGCTGCTCAGTACACATGTATGGATTGTCGACATGTCTCGTATGGGTCACCGGCAACGGCCACAGTGTAGAGCGCAGCTCCCACCGCGGAGTGGTCCAGCTTTCTCAGGTGCGGAGAAGGGAGCGTGAGATATTTGGGCGAATAGAAAATTGAGAAAAAGAAAGGCTTTTTGGCATTCTTAGTAAGTATAGATGACACTCGTGTAATTGCTACATACTATGCATGCCGAATGGGTGTCACAGAATAGGTGCCAAGAGAAGGGAAGCGCAGTTGAGGACGGCAGAAAATAAGGTGGAGTGATGAAATCAGCAAATTTTCAGGCGCAAGTTGGAATCAGCTAGCGCAAGGCAGGGGTAGTTGGTGATCGCAGGGATAAGCCTTCGTCCAGCCGTGGACATAAATCTAGGCTGATGATGATGATGATGCATGGCGATGTACCCAATTTGCTCTCAATGATGTGATGTATTTCATAGTTTCATAGGGCCACATGGTTTAGTAAAGCGTCCACTCCTGTTTGTCTGGCGGTAATAGGAGGCTGTTGTGGGTTCCGGGTGTGCTGCTGAGTTGTGTAACAACTGTACAGTTGTTACAGAAGTACCATATACTAACTTGCCCTACAAGCCACCCTTATATCGGTTTCGATGTGGCGTTCTTGAATGACAGTGAAAGACTTATGACTGCTGAAGCAGTTGAACCATCCTTTACCAGAGACAAAATTGTGTATGAGCGTATTATCTTTAATTTTCTGTCGCGCAGAAAGAAAACAAAAATTAAGGCCCCTTTTAAAGTTAGGCTGGCATAAGCGGCCCTTATCTTCTGTTTGCGAAACCATAGTCGAAAGCCGGGAAAAGGCTGAAACCATTTTCGACGATGAATGTTGTTTTAGTAGTGTGACTGTAGGAGTGAAAAATGAGCTCGGATTTCAGGGCAATGTTTCTGCGAGAAATGACTTTTTTTTCGTGCCATATTATTGTGGCGTCCGGGACGGCCACCAACAGTGTTTCCTGTCTTTTTGCCTGCCGTCATTGGCAGACACCGAGCAGTCCAGCTTGCGTGACCTTTAGCTGCAGCTGTAAGGTCCTGAGGTGCCGTGGACCGCAATGTGTTACGTTTCGTTGTAGATTGAGCTCAGAAAGCTCGTAAAGCAAGAACGTTTTAACAGTGAAACGACCCACGGAATGTGGAGAAGGGAGCTTTTGTGTACAGTTTGCGCAGACTTCTCCGCGTGGAACTGTAAGGTACAGGATTACCGTTAGCGAGCAGGTTGATATGTTTGACGCCAGACTGATGACATCTTCACTAGATTGAGGTCTGCTCGGTCAGGCGTTGCATTCCCGGTCGACGTCCCCTAACCCATGAAGTGGCGGGATAAATATCGCCCTAGCGGAGTACGCGCTGAACATCGAAACCGATATAAGGGTGGCTTGTTGGGCAAGTTAGTATATGGCACTTCTGTAACAACTGTACAGTTGTTACATAACTCAGCAGCACACCCGGAACCCACAACAGCCTCCTATTACCGCCAGACAAACAGGAGTGGACGCTTTACTAAACCATGTGGCCCTATGAAACTATGAAATACATCACATCATTGAGAGCAAATTGCGTACATCGCCATGCATCATCATCATCATCAGCCTAGATTTATGTCCACGGCTGGACGAACGCCTATTCCTGCGATCACCAACTACCCCTGCCTTGCGCTAGCTGATTCCAACTTGCGCCTGAAAATTTGCTGACTTCATCACTCCACCTTATTTTCTGCCGTCCTCAACTGCGCTTCCCTTCTCTTGGCACCTATTCTGTGACACCCATTCGGCATGCATAGTATGTAGCAATTACACGAGTGTCATCTATATTTACTAAGAATGCCAAAAAGCCTTTCTTTTTCTCAATTTTCTATTCGCCCAAATATCTCACGCTCCCTTCTCTGCACCTGAGAAAGCTGGACCACTCCGCAGTGGGAGCTGCGCTCTACACTGTGGCCGTTGCCGGTGACCCATACGAGACATGTCGACAATCCATACATGTGTACTGAGCAGCACGACTCAGGATACACCATAATTCCGTCAGCGATGACCTGAAGAGTCTTTCAGAAAAAAATTATGCAGAGTCCGCGCAGTCTCGTAATAGGTATAAGAGAATCTCTCTATACTGTTTAGTTAATTTACGCTAATTAGCGGAGATACTGATGAGGAATGTTGAGGTTATTGAGCACTTGGGGCAATACGAGAGTTGTCAGGTGATGGTAAGCATTATCTTGCGTACTTCGCTTGTACGGAAAGTAATACTCTAAACGCATGGTTTTTATCTCGACCACTTAGCAGTTTTAATCCTTCTTGTTTGAATCGCAATGCTTCTTGAAGGTGCAAGTTCTCTATGGTTCTCTATTGCATTTCATTATAAGGTTAAGTTTATTTGGTTCTATTACAGAAACGGGGAGCAGGAGCAAAAGGCTACAAAGGCTTGATAAAGGGCTCCCACTCCTGTTGGCATTCACCACTGTGGTACAGGCATACACATAATATGAAATGCCGCATTATATCAAATCAATGTTACATGTGCAGTATGGAGGTAAACATATTAATCAAATTAAAAAGATTAGCGTGAAATAAAAAAATATGTACACTACACAATAATAACAGATTGAATACGGATCTGTAGATATGATTTCCCGAGTCAGGGAAATAGATAACACGGTAAATATAAATGAATTGTATTATTAAAATTCAAAAGAACCATGACAAAGTGTTATAGCAGAAATTATAAAATATGCATTTCATCTACATTGCATCTGATGTTCTATAATGAGCATTTTCATAGATTTCTTAGATAAATCGCTGTAATCAGGTAAATTTAGATCATTTAATAATTGTGGAACCTGTTAATTCAAATGCTGTCTGCCATAAATTGTCATAGTCTTTGGAATTTTTCCTATTTTCTTTGCGGAGACAATAGTGAGATTTTGATTCAGATAATTTTGATGTATACAGTTTGTTAGTTTTTAGGGGCGAAGCTCCTTACAGCGGCACCCGTTCCGTCCCCGTCGTAGTAGTAGTAGTAGTGTGTAACCAGTCTGAGAAAAATGAGAAAAAAATTCCGAAGTTGTGTCCGTAGCGCGGAATCGAACCAGGGACCCCTCGCTTCCGAGCGCGCGGCGTTAGCCCACTAAGCCACGAAGCGTACATGGACAAACGCACCACGATGGCTATAAATACCCAACATTAACGAAAGGCCACGTTTCTAGCGCGTTTCTAACGCATTTGTGCTAGCGCGTTACGGCCCGTGTAAGAAGCTGGTGTAAGACGCTGTGGCCTCTCCACCTTACCTTCAACGCGTTTCGAACGCGCTGCCCAAAGCAGTGGCAAGTCAAGTTCGAGTCGAGGAGCGTTTATGAATACGGGGGGTATACTCTCTCAGCAGTCATGTGATGGCGTCGGCAAACGCGGTGCACGTTCCGGCATGTGTAAATGGCTGCGTAAGACGCTGTGGCCGCTCCCCCTTACTAGAGAGTACTGCACGTTTCTAACGCGTTTGTGCTAGCGTCCCCTTAAGCGGGAGATCCGATGATTCCCTCCGGAGCTTCGACCACTCATCATCATTCACCTCGTGGATCTGCTGTCATTTTTTATATGTTGCAATAATCTCTAACACTACATCTGGTTCGCTGTGAGCATAGTGTGTTTAATGAATAGAGTATGCGTTCTTAAATCTTGAAGCCTACCCCATAGTTTTCAAAGTATCTAAGGACGCTTTTTTGTAAAACAATCGATTGTCGGGAATAATTTGAATATGTGGTACCCCATACAAGCCAACAATATGTTAGTCGTTAATAAAACCAGGAGTAATATAATACTTTTTTAAGCCAAAGGGGATTAGATCCGTGATTTTGTTAAAGCATCCCATGATTTTGCTAAGTTCGGCACACAATTTTTCCACGTGTGTCTTCCAGGACATATCACCTTTAAACCAGATACCCAGAAACATATGAGCTTCTAAATGTTCTATATGCATATATCGAAACCACATTGCCACATGGTGTGGCTCAGCAAAGGAACTGAAGAAAAGGAAAACGAGATAAATCTCGGCATCGCGCGTCGACGCTTAGGCTTCGTGAAGTGCAAACGCCTGGAACCTCATTCACCCTGTCTTTTACATCCCTTATAAAAATGACTATTGAAATGTTGTCGCATATTGTTGAGGAAGTTGACACAATATCCTTTCAATAATGTCTCAATAGTTATTGAACGTACACAACAATACCTCAACAATAAAGTTGTTGAGCGCTTCATAACAGTAAAGTCATTGACTAATTGTTGTTGACATATTGTTTAATAATGTTGAGTATTATTGAGAATTGTTGAGCAATATTGACATTGAATATATATCTGAAACACACACGTAGACGTGTGTGTGTTTTACACATATATATTGTTTTATTGTTCACCTAATCACCACTAAATATATAGAGTGTCACATAACTTGAACCAAAGGTCTATCTCTCGGGTCGTAACTGGGGGAGCTTATGGCAAGACGACGCTGTCGCAGGCGTTCCGCTTCGTTTGCCCTAAATTCAGGGTCGGCGGCTCTTCGCTGACGTTTCGCCTGGGCTTCGGAATACGTAACGCTAGAATCAGCATGCTAGTATATCGGACGACAATCAAGCTTAATTCGCTTACTAGATTCGGAAGACAAGCTTTACTTACGTAAGCGAAGCTTGTCGTCCGATTCTAGCATGCTGATTATAGCGTGAAAGCTTCCGTAGACACACACACACACGTAGACGTGTGTGTGTGTTTCAGATACATATTCAATGTCAGTATTGCTCAACAATTCTCAATAATACTCAACATTATTCAACAATATGTCAACAACAATTAGTCAATGAATTTACTGTTGTGAAGCGCTCAACAACTTTATTGTTGAGGTATTGTTGTGTACGTTCAATAACTATTCAGGCATTATTGAAAGGATATCGTGTCAACAATTCCTCAACAATATGCCAACAACATATCAATAGTCATTTTTATAAGGGCAGACAGCAGGGTATAGGCGACAATTTGGTGGAGCTTGCTCGGTACGCTCAACTTATGCAAGAGACCCCACTGGGCAGCAAGAACCTCACCCAACAATTGGAGCTGACTCCAGTTCACCACACAAGCCGGCGAATCCGAGGCGTCGCCCCAGAATTTGGAAACCTCCAGGAATAAGTGATGACTGCAACCCCTGCGAATTCTATGGAAATGGTGACAGCGACTTACCTAACGGTGCAGAACCCCCCGTGCCGAAGGCTTTTCATGGAGACACATTTGAAGACGTAGAAGACTGGCTGGCGGAGTTCAACCTTGTGGCTGAATTTAACGAGTGGAAAAACAACGCCAACCTTAGGCATGTCTTCTTCAGCCTCCTGGGTGGTGCTCGTACGTGGTTTATGAACCGCGAAAGTGCCCTGTCATCCTGGCCTGAGTTCCAGCGGAAGCTATTGGAGACTTAGTCCAGCCCCGATTGCCGGGAAAAAGCGGAGCGAGCCCTTCAATCACGCGTTCAAAAGCCCAATGAGAACGTCACGATTTGCGCGGAGGACATTACGCGTCTCTTTCAGCATGCCGATCCGAGCATGTCGGTAGAGAAGAAGGTGCGTCATCGGATGAGAGGCGTAAAGGAGCAGCTCTTTAGCGGCCTTGTTCGGAATACCCCCAAGGCTGTTGCGGAGTTCTTCACCGAAGCCACCGCGATGGAGAAGACGCTTCAGCAACGGTCGAACATATCCAACTGGCAAGTCAATGCCGCCTGCATTCCCGATACGCCGGTAGGCTTTGGGTGCGACGTCGCCTTGCTTTGCGAGCTGATTCGCTCCGTGGTTCGCGACGAGCTGCAAAAGCACCACGGTATGTCGCCACCTCCAGTCAGCTCCCTCGCCAGCGTCTCACGCAACGAAGTACAGCAGGCACTGCAGGCCTCTCTTTCCAGCAGTGAAGCATCACCTTTGCCAAGCGAGTCCCGGCGAAAGACGTACGCAGAAACATTGCTGAGCACCGCCCAAGCTTTCGCACCTACTTATGTTATGTCGCCAGACGCATTGCAAGCGGCGCAAGCCGCTCCGACAACTCCGCTGCCGTACTTCGACGACCGCCGATTTGTCGGGAGGAAATCAGAGGTTTGGCGAGCACCTGGTCGACGACCGCTGTGCTACCACTGCGGCGAAGCGGGTCATGTGTATCGGGATTTTCCCTACCGACAAATCGGACTACGGGGTTTTTCTATCGATTCGCCTCTACCTAGGTTCGACCAAAGGCGCATCGCAGCGGCAGACACGCTCACCCTCACCGCGGCGATATTTCGCTGCTCGTGACACCACCTCGAGGACGGCAAAAGGGAGATCACCAAGTCCACGCCGGGAAAACTGACGTCAGCGACCTTTCGAGGCGGGCCGCTGATACACGACGCGCTGGAGACCTCGTATCGTCCCGACCGCAGAAGAACGAAAACACGATGACGCCAGAACCAGTTCCCACGAACAAGATTTCACTGGACATACCTATGTTGATCGACGGCAGAAAAATGACTGCACTTGTAGATACCGGCGCCGATTACTATATTTTTTCTGGCAAACTGGCGAGCGTTCTGAAAAACGTTACGTTGCCCTGGAATTGGGCACCAGTTCGTACGGCAGATGGCCATGTCGTACCACCGCTTGGCTTATGCACCGCCAAAGTAGAAATTCGCGGTGCTGCTTTCTCGCCACTTGTCTGGTTATACGCGAGTGTTCCCGCGATTTATTTCTTGGGATGGACTTTCTCCGGGAATATGGCACCATTGTTGACCGCCAAGGTATTCGTGTAGCGCGAAGCCTTGTGGAACTTCATGACAGCCAGACAGCGGTCCTCGTTACGAACTTTAATTTTGATCATCGGCACATTTTTTGTGGCACTGCCATCACTATACGCATTCGAGAGTTTTGCTTCGGAAGTGGACACAGACGACAGTTCGCTCAGAGACATCGATGTAAACTCTGAGCTTATGGAGGACCAAAAAAGCGCTAAGCAGGAACTCTTGAACGAATTCCGTGCGTGCTTCGCTCGGTCTACTAAGGTGGGCCAAACGCCAATCACGAAGCACCGCATAACGACATCTGACGACGCACGCCCCATCAAGCAACAGGCTTATCGTGTCTCGCCTAAAGAACGTTAGGCAATTCAAGCCCAAGTTGAGGAGATGCTAGATGATGGTGTCATTCAGCCTTCGCACAGTCCATGGCCTTTCCAGGTCATTCTGGTCAAGAAAAAATTACACCATCTTCACGTAGGCGAACCCGGAGTAGTATGCGAAGCAGCCATTGGGTCGACTCAAGTTCCCATTAGTTTTCAGATCGGCCTGTCGCCGCTGCTGTTTCGTGGCAGCGGATCGAGCCCTCTTCTCCGCGGCGCTGTCCACGGCGCTGACACTGGCGTTGACGCTGGCGCTCTCCGTGGCACTCATCGCGGCGTTGCGGGAGGAGAAGGAGAGGACGAAGTGAATGATGATGAGTGGGTGAAGCGCCTGGGCATCATTCGGGCAAAACGCCGGAAGCGTTCTCCGGAAGCCGGAAGCTGGCTTCTGCAACCGGAACCGGAAGTGGACGCCGCACGGCGGAGGGGGGGAGGGAAGGAGGGAGTGACATAGCCCGAGCATAAGATGCTTCGCATCTCAAAACATGTAACGCTTCGTTTCTGCGTTGATTATCGACGCCTGAACGATGTTACCTAGAAGGACGTGTACCCACTACTACATATCGATGACTCTTTAGACAGGTTGCGGCGAGCTAAGTATTATTTGTCTCTCGATCTAAAGAGCGGTTACTGGCAAACTGAGGTACATGAAGGCGACCACGAAAAAACTGCTTTCGTCACTCCAGATGGTCTTTACGAATTCAGAGTACTTCCTTTCGGACTCTGTTCGGCACCAGAAACTTTCCAGCGAATGATGGACACCGTTCTCGCTGGTATGAAGTGGCAAAGCTGCCTCGTCTACCTCGACGACGTGCTTGTTCTTTCGGCGACATTTGACGACCACCTGAAACGAGTGCGGCACGTTCTCGAAGCTGCCGATCGGCTAACCTCACCCTTAAGCCTCAGAAGTGTCATTTCGGCTACAAGGAGCTGATGTTTCTCGGACACGTGGTCAGCGCGGAAGGCGTCAGCCCCGATCCCACGAAAACTGCCGCTGTAGCCACGTTTCCAAACCGACTAAGAAGAAAGGTGTCCGACACTTCCTGGGCCGTTGCGCATACTACCGGCGTTTTATCGAAAATTTTTCGAAGATGGTGGAGCCGCTGACTCGCCTCAGGAGGAAGGATGTATCATTCGTATGTGCCTCAGAGCAAGAGACTGCTTTCACCTAGTTTCGACAGCGTCTAGTGTCAGTACCAGTTTTAGCCCACTTTGACGAGGAGGCGGACACGGGAGTTCATACAGACGCCAGTAACATTGGTCTTGGTGCGGTGCTTGTACAACGGCAGGAATGCAATAAAAGAGTGATCGCCTACGCAAGCCGCACACAATCGCGTGCACAGACCAACTGCACCATCACGGAGAAAGAGTCTTCCCTTCGTATGGGCGCTGGCCATATTTCGACCTTATCTCTACGGCCGCCAATTCAAAGCTGTAACCGATCATCGCGCGTTATGCTGGCTTGCAAATCTGCGGGACCCTTCTGGACGACTGGCACGGTGGAGTCTACATTTGCGGGAGTACGACGTGACTATCGTGTACAAGTTGGGCCGCATACACGAAGACGCTGACACACTCTCGCGTGCCCCTATCGACAATACAGACCAAGACATTGAGGACGACGGCGCTTTCCTTGGGGCCGTAAGCGTTACTGATTTATCCACGTCCCATCATGCAGACGACGCACTACGGCCTATTTTCCAACATCTGGAAGGACGAAACCCATCAATACCGCGGCATATCGCTCCAGGATTGTCGTCTTTTTGTTACGACATGGCGTCTTGTATAAGAACTCTGCTGCCACCAACAAGACCTACCTTTTGGTTGTTCCAGGAGACCTCCGTGCCGAAGTTTTGTTCGCCTGTCATGACGAGCCTCAGTCTGGCTATTTGGGTTTTACGCGAACGCTTGATAGAGTGCGCGAATCCTACTACTGGCCGAAAGTTGCCGAGTGTGTTAAGCGGTACGTCCAAGCCTTCCGTGAATGCCAGCACCGAAAGTCACCAGCTGTGAAGCCTGCCGGATTGCTAAATCCGATTGACCCACCTGGTAAACTTTTCGGCCAGGTTGGCATGGATCTTCTGGGTCCGTTTCCACTGTCATCTTCTGGCAACTGGTGAATGATCGTCGGCACAGACTATTTAGCGCGGTAGGCTGAAACAAAGGCGCTGCCTCGAGGCACAGCTTCCGAGGTTGCTCAGTTTTTCATGCAGAGCATTGTCCTACGGCATGGCGCCCCATCGGACGTCATCACAGACCGAGGCAAAGTCTTTACAGCACAGCTCATTGAAGACGATTTTAAACTCAGCTGCACTACCCATCGAAGGACAACTGCCTATCATCCGCAGACAAATGGCTTGACCGAACGACTGAACAAAACGATTACTGACATGCTGTCTATGTACGTAGACGTACAGCACAAGACGTGGGACGAGATACTCCCTTACGTAACGTTTGTCTATAACACTGCTACGAAAGAAACCACACGTTTCACGCCGTTTAACGTCGTTTACGCCCATGAAGTGCAGACTATGTTAGAAGCAATGCTGCCGTGCGACAACATCGATCATCTCAATCTCGCCCCAGATGCTGAACTTTTCGTGCAACGCGCCGAAGAAGCCCGTCAGTTTGCCCGAGTGCACATAAAGAAACAGCAGAGCACCGACGCGCACCGTTACAATCTCCGCCACTGACAAGTCGAGTTCCAACCTGGTGATCAAGTGTTGGTCTGGACTCCCGTGCGCCGAGAACTATCTGAGAGGCTTTTGAGTCGCTACTTCGAACCTTACAGAGTGTTGCAGCGAATTAGTGACGTGAATTACGAAGTCCTTTTTGACGGAAGCCAACTTCCCGGACGTCGACAACCGGAATGTGAAATTGCAGTGCCACTCCTGTGTACTTCCATTTTCTTCTTCCGTTGTATTTTGCGCTGTTTGAAGTCCAGAAAGACCGAAGTCGCCTCAAACCAAAGGATAACATTGTATTCGTTACTCTAATCAATGTAATTAATTTTTTCAGCGCGGTGTAAGCGCGTTCGCAACTTGCTGATTCTTCAAAGGCGAATTGGTAAAACGATTACCGGTAAGATAAGATAATTCGTCACGCGGCGGAAATATGGCACTGCGTCCATCTATGACTGCACGCATGTTCTGAATCGCCTGCCTAGCAGCAGCGCATCACGCTGCATCATGGAGGAAAGACAAGCTTTCTTTCTCCATTTACTCCATCCATGCGCTGCCCTCAGGACCTGTCGTGGCGTGGAGATCAGTGGTCGTGGCAGCGCTTCAGCTAGAGTGTACTAGTATACGGTTGAGTAGGACGAGCGACTGGGGCGGCGCATGTTTTGCAGTGAGGCGCCCGACGTGGAAAAATACTGTAGCGGCGTGGCGACAGAAATCGATTGGGCCTCATCAAACTCGCGCCTTTGGAAAGCGCTGGTGATACTGCTCGGCAGGGTCATTCGTACTACTTCGCGCGCTGGTATTTGCGTTCCGACCGCTCAAATAGTTTTCATAATTGCATATGACAATATTTATGCCTTTAAAATAAATTCCTTTCATTTTCTTCATTATTGTACTTTTTTTAATGCCACTCGGTGGTCTTTTTCGGTCTCGGGCCGGCGGGTTCGGGCTGGCTTCGAGCCGGGCTCGGGCAGGGCTCGGGCCTTAGGTGGTGGGTCGGACCAGTCGGGTAACATAGATTTTTTCCGGGCCGGGCCCGGGTCTCGCCATAGAACTTTTGGTCGGGCGTAAAATTCCGACGTAAAATCGGGCCGAAAAAATCGGCCCGTGCAGTGCTCTAATTGTGACTATAGCCTATGTGTTCGTTCAAGGCCGTCTCGGCGCTCTCACGCCCAGCCTACGTAGGTTTTCTATGTTTTTTTGTTTAAGAAGGGGTAATGCCACATAGTGTGGCACAGCAAAGGGTCTGAAGAAGAGGAGAAGGAGGTTCGTCTCGGCATCGCGCGTCGGCGCTTGCGCTTCGTAAAGAGCAAACGCCTGGATCCTCAGTCAGCGTGTATTCTACAGCACGCTATACGCGACAATATTGTTAACTTAAAATTCATCAATTTGTTGCAGTTTGTTGAAGTGTAACCATGAAAACAGCAGATTTTAGTAATTATTTAATAATATCTGCAACTTTTGTAATGACTTGTCCGCGAAAAACACATTTTTGTCATCAGCATACATGAATAAACTGTGAGAATTTGGTATGTAAGAAAAATCATTGATGTATAGGTTAAATAACAAAGATGAAAGTATAGAGCCTTGTGGGACTTCTTGTAATATCTTTAAGTTTGAAAATTTGCAATTGTTAATTGATACGTACTTATACCTGTCTTGCAAATAACGGCGAATTAAGTCCTATGCTGTCCCTCTTATCCCGTAATCATAAATCTTCGTCAACAAAATGGTATGGCTCACTGAATCCAAACCTTTCCTGAGATATAAAAAGATACCAACGGTGTATAACATTGTCCGATATTATTTATTATTTTATGTTTAATAGAGAGTATTGCATCTTCACAGGATCTTTCCTTTATAAACCCATCGGACATAATAGAGTACTTCCACACAAAACTTTGAAGGCGCACGTACATGATTGTGAAATTTTTTTAACATTACATGGTAACATTGATATGAGTTTGTAACTGTTAAAAATGTAATCTGTACCAGCTTTGTGTACTGGAGACACTCTAGCTAGCTTGAGTGCCTCCGGGAACACTCCACATTCGAGCATAAGATTAGCAATATGAGCTAGAGTGCTGGAAATAACGTATGTCCCTTACGTGTTTCACGGCAGTTGGTTTTATATTATCCTATCCTGGAGCAGCGTGATTTTTTGGCTTATGTATATTATTGGACACTTCGTACTCGGAAGTTGGCGACAAGGAGCAGGAAAAAACTTTTATTGAAAGCAGTAGTTTCGTTGGCCACAATAAAAAAGAATTAATAGTAGTGCTTTTTTATGGGCATATACACCTGTGTGTTCACCAGAATCAGAATCAGAATCGGTTTTATTGAAAGTGATTAAAAAATCACAGGCTGTTAATATACAGAAGGAGGTCACGAAGTCAGACACTGCAATGGGACCTCCTTTACAATTTAAACATAATAAAGTACAGATTACAGTAGTTGTGAGACATCGTGAACAACATATACATAATAAAATTAAAACATAATATTTACAATTTAAACATAATAAGGTACAGATTACAGGAGTTGTAGCACATCGTGAACAAGAACTACTTACAGATTTTAGCATAAACGGGTTAGTTAAAGAATTAAACGTTCATAGATAGCAGGCATATATATAAAGAAAGCACAATAGTATAATTTTGTCGAACACTAAGAGTGTAGAGTATAAATGACTGGACGTACATAATATATTTGTCAAACTCAAATACATTGCCACAATCTATACCAATGAATGAATTACCACAATCAATACGGCGAAAAGAGGACGATAACGAGAGAAATTCGCGACAAACTCCTAGTAACAAATATACCTAAGAACATGCATCCCGTTTACAACAAGGGCAGACGCCCGAGTAGAGCAGAGAAAATGATCCGAAGCTATGGCTCAGACGACAGAGCAGCCTTCGTAAACGCGGCTGAATACACACACAGAAATAGCTACGTGGAAGTAGTCGTAGATCACACCCAAAAGCCCCTTACAAGCGTGTCAGTTAATACCAAACACTCCAAGACAGCAGAAGAGGTAGCCATTGCACTAGCATTGGTCTCCACAAACGCTCAATACATAATGAGCGATTCTCAGGCAGCCATTAGAAACTATGCTAAGGGTAGGATATCTCCTGAGGCGTGGCGCATCATCATAGTCAACAAAGCAAAATTCTCTAACGCAAAGCAGAACGGCAGGCAATTGCTCTGGTTCCCAGCACATACGACTCCAGGCATTCACGCAATTAACCCCAACGAGGTAGCACACCACGAAGCTCGAGGTCTTACTCGCCAAGCTGAGCAAGGAGTGACTTCCATCGGTCAGGGGAACGCTGAGGAGGAGATCTGGAAAGAAAAAGACAGATTAACAAGATTTAGCGATATTACAAAATTCTATCAAAATCAGAGCCGAATATTACCACCGCCTAACACTAAACTGAAGAGAACTGAGTCCGTTGCTTGGAGGCGATTACAAACAGAAACCTATGTGAATTCCGTGCAGTTAAAGACTTTGACGTAATAGTTCAGCGGAAATCCGCTAGGTGGAGATAAGTAATTAAAGGAAAACTGAGACATCCACCCAAATGTAGTAATTTGCTACAATGGAAACCCAACCGGGTTCCTCGAAAGAAAGCCTCGCAGTTGAAGAAAAATTCGTCCTGGTCCGGGACTCGAACACGGGACCACCGCCTTTCCGGGGCAGCCGCTCTACCATCTGAGCTAACTGCGAGGCTTTCTTTCGAGGAACCCGGTTGGGTTTCCATTGTAGGAAATTGCTACATTTGGGTGGATGTCTCAGTTTCCCTTTAATTACTTATCTCCACCTAGCGGCTTTCCGCTGAACTATTACGTCATACACTTGCCTTTGCTTCGAGTTGTCGACAAATTCGACTTCGCCCTGCCATCTGCTAGCCGCCTGGTTAGCTCAGATGGTAGAGCGGCTGCCCCGGAAAGGCGGTGGTCCCGGGTTCGAGTCTCGGACAAGGACGAATTTTTCTTCAACTGCGAGGCTTTCTTTCGAGGAACCCGGTTGGGTTTCCATTGTAGCAAATTGCTACATTTGGGTGGATGTCTCAGTTTCTCTTTAGTTAAAGACCTTCTACCCCGAGATATACGCCAGCGATATATGCAAGCTATGCAAGTCTGCTAGAGCCACCCTTCAACACATGTTGTGGGGATGTAAAATATATCAAGAAAAAATGGCAGTCTCCCCGGAAAATCTACGGGCGCGGTGGTCGGCCACGCTACTCAGCTCAGAACTCCTAGACCAACTTTGGGCCGTCCAGCGAGCCATGGATGCCGTGCGGGAGCAACAGCTCCCAGTGGCCATCTAGGTGGCCCCAGGCCCGGGCCTCCCAATCGCCGCATTTCAAATAAAGTTAGGTCAGTCACTCACTCAAATACATGTACATGACAAGGACATCAAACATGAATCAAATTGCACTACTATGAAAATTAAATGAAGTAGATGCCACTGGTGTGGAGACTTTGAGAGATGGCAGGGCAGCATTGGCTGCTCCCACCTTAGGGTCGGGTGGCGTTAGCCTCGGCACACTAGGCGTGGTCCGGGCTGCCGCCAGAAGCCGTTGTGGTGCCGCCCCCCGTTGCACCACTTCGGCGAAGGATGTTTTCAGTGAGAATAATGATGAGATCAGTTGTAGAGCTTTACGGAATGTTATATTCTCCTTAACTTTTACTGTAATTATTTCCTTTTCTTTCTTCCAGGCTGGACAAGCTCTGGAGTATGCAGGGTGACTGCCGTCGCAGTTCGCACAATGTAGCTCATCATTATTGCAGTCGTCAGCAGAGTGAGTGGTTGTGCCGCACTTTGCGCACATAAGCTGCCCTCTGCAGCTATAGGATGCGTGACCAAATCTCTGACATTTGAAGCAACGTCACGGGTTTGGAATATAAGCTCGGACATGAAGTTTTACATAGCCGGTTTCGAGAGTCTCAGGTAAAGTAGTTGAGTTGAAAGGGAGTATTAAGTGCTTTGTTGGGATTTCGATGTCATACCGCCTGATTTTGATGCGCTGCACGTGGTTTACGCTTTGGTCCTTCCATCCATCCAGGAGTTCTTCTTCATTCAATGTCATTGAGTCTTCATCTGATACGACGCCTTTCACTGTGTTCATAGTTCGATGTGCGCTCACAGAAACAGGTATGTTACCAAAAGCTACGAGGTGTGCGAGTTGTGTTGTGCCTTGTCTTTTAGTTCGAGGAGCAAATCTCCACTTGACATCTTTGTTACCTTATAACCAGCTCCAATGGTCTCTTTTAGGCACTTGGCTACAAGAAATGGGGAAATTGCTCTAGCTTTTGTAGATGACTGCTCACAGTGAAGGAAGTGGAATTTGGGGAAAGTTTCTTTGTTGTTGGGCCAGAATAGCAAGGTTGCTTCGGTGCTTACCCTTTTCGAGGCACGATCGGTAGAAAAGGGGTTTGAGGATCCCATGGAAATAAGTGATTTATTCGGCAACGGCGTCTGCCACCCACCACGGAGCCTAACAAGGGGACGTGGCAGAACATATAAACAAGTCTGCACAGCGCCAGCAGTATGCCGTTACTATAAGCCAATATGGTATACCCAAGGTAGGACAGCCACACCATGTTAACCCTTGCCGCCAGGAAAAGTGGAAGTGAATAGAAAAGATGAGAAGACAGGAAA
Organism: Dermacentor silvarum; assembly: GCF_013339745.2. Taxonomy (NCBI): domain Eukaryota; kingdom Metazoa; phylum Arthropoda; class Arachnida; order Ixodida; family Ixodidae; genus Dermacentor; species Dermacentor silvarum. The sequence goes on along the minus strand of NC_051155.1, from coordinate 20,888,535 downwards.
GATGAAAAGTATGAGAAAAGACGAAGATTGGAGAGGAAGACAGGAAAAGGCGACTGCCGATTTCCCCCGGTTGGGTCAGTCCGGGGGTGCCGTCTATGTGAAGCAGAGGCCGAAGAGGTGTGTTGCCTCCGCCGGGGGGCCATAAAGGTCCGAACACCCAGCATCGGCTCAGCCCCCAGGATCCCCCTTTCCCCAGACACGGCTAAGCCGCGCACTGCTACACGCGTTAAGGTCCAACCCTCATGTGCTCGGGTCCGTGGTGTCGCAACACACCAAACGCTTGCTTACGCAGACGCCCCTACGGAGAATGGTGTACACTCGTGACACTGATTTACCCCTTTGAGTATTCTGTACTATTTTTACTTGAATTTTGGTTTTTGGTTCTTTAAATTTACACCATTTCATTATTTGACCTATCCCAAAGGAAGTATTTTTGATTTTAACATGTTCACAGTGTTTGTTTTTGACAGTATGCGGCGTTATTCCTTTTTCTGTTCTTTTCAAGCTTCTAGAATATTGGTAATATTGCGTGTAGGCAGCTACTATGCGACTAAATCTCAGATTTCTTAGTCTGCTTCTTACAGTTGTTGTGATATCAATCTCTAAATAACTCTAGTCTGTTCATCTGACTGCGTGGGCTGTTTACTTTCCTAAAAAAGAAACTTTACGAATTTTGTTTGTGTATTGTAGTCATTGTTTATAAGTTTCTAGTTCAACAAGAATTGTGTCTGCGAACTTCAGTCATTGTTGAGGCACTTTTAATTCAATTTACTTTTTTTATTTCTTACGCATTTTGCTGAAATCTTGCACTTTTTCAATTAAGTTTTGCTTTGTCGTACTGTCCTCATTTCATGTGAACTTGGCGCAAAAGGCCTGACGCGCCCATTTTTTTCTTAACAGGATTTCATTGCCATTTTGGTTAGAAACATTGTTGCTGCATACCAAAGACAGTATATTATAGATTCATTTTCGTGGACATGTTCATTTTCCTGCGACTTGGTAGAGGATCTGTCGGCGCCGATAGGCAAAAGTGCTTGGCACTGCACCAGGATCTTTTTTGCACTCGACACCGACGCTTCGACTCATCTGGAACCCGCGAAAACTAGCTTCAGATTATCGTAAACCTTTCAAGACCATTTCTAGACCAGCCTTTTGATAACGTCTTAAAACGTTTAGAAATTGCATATGAGTAGCTTTGGCAGAAGGCTTATTTGTCTCTTTCCCAATCCTATTTTTAGACGAGCTTTTCGAATACGTCTTTAAGACTGTTATAGATCGTCTCAGAAAAGTAATTAAGCCGGGCATTAACTGATATATACGACGTTTTACCGACGAAGTTGTCTCACTGATGTCTTTTCTAAACCGTTTTTATCGTCTAGGATAAACGCTACGAAAACACTATGTATCTCTTTTGTGCTACGTGGGTTCCATGGGACAGAAGCATTTATTGGCATGTGTGTTCCAGTAAGAAAATAAAAATACTGAAAGGAGCCCAACATGACGTATTTGAGGACAAATGTGTCATGTAAATAACTGTGACAAATAAAAAAAACGACAAGACTTGGTGCACGGTGTGCAGATGTGTGCATCAGCATAACAACGAAAACATTGTGCAAGTTTAACAAAATATTCACTACGTTGTTTTGTGTCGCATTATTATCGTTGTTTTCTATCATACTATTGCAAAAATGTGCTCTCTAGTATTGCGTGGTTAAAAGCACAGTTCAAATACTTCATTTGCCTTCACCGTCTTATGTATAGAAACACAGTGGAATTCTTGAAAAGTTGTTTGCTTCTCCGAACTTAATTTTAGGTCCTTCTCAAGTTTTCCCATATATTTAAAAAAGCTATCATGAACACTTTCGAGGGATTAAAGGCAGCGTAAGCACATTGTGCCAGGTTGTGGAGAAGCAAAAGAGGTCCCAGTGTCTCTAGAGGTGTCTGGTAAATGCAAGTTTCTTGAGTGATACATTATGCTTAGTACCAATTGGATGAAGCCATGATTTAGAAAATTGTTTGTTTTCCAGGCAAATGTCATTTAATGGGTGTCCAAAGAACCACACTCTTTAATAGAGTTGCTCACTCTCTAAGTCCACTTGGTAATATGAAATACATGTACCTTGTAAGCATAGTGTTTGTCCTTCAGCTGAAAGTAGTATAGGCACGTTTGCATGGACATAAAGTAGCACTAAGAAAAATGTGAAAACACAAGTGATAACACGACACAGCTATGTAAAACATTTTCACATGAGCAGATCACTCAGTGCAATCCTTAGGAAATATGTAAAAATATAATAATGTGCTGATATGATAAACAGTGCCGATGTTCAAGGAGCATGGTTTTTTACCGTCATATACAATAACAGTTCTATATTTAGCATAATAAAATCCTTTGCCTCATTTGTGTCCAACTGCTCTAAATTCGAAAATTCTCGTTGATCGCATTCGGAAGGTTTTGGAACTGTCTTGAGTCACTGCCAGAATTTGTAATTGGAGCCATGGTATGTGTGATAGAAAAAAAATCATTTTGCAACCAGTTGACTTTTATGCAGTATGCTAAGCGTGCCTATTAGAACAGTCACTTATATTTTTATTGTAGACATGTATTGTCACGTAGTAGTGACCCTGAAGAAAACAGTCTTAAAACTGTGTACGACGAAACTGGTTGTTTATTGGGCGAACCTGTGCCCACAAAATCAAGGTACACTCAAAGCACAACGATAGCGGCGAACACAGTCGGCGATCGTCGAAAATCTCATCAGCGGTGAAACGCGTCGGCTTTTATACCTGAGTCATCGAAGGTTCTAGATTAATCCCTGATGCCCGCGTGTCTTCCAGAAAGTTCTAGACAATTCGCGTCAGTCATGCAATCAGATAACAGAAGCGTCGGTGAAAACAGGCAATGGAAAGAAGCATCGATAACGTTCTAGAAACTTCCGATACAGGCGCGTCCTGCGCCGAGCGATAACGTTTAACATTTGTTAGCCGGTGGAAGGCGGCCACCGGTGAAAGATAAACATGTACACGTGTCAATACCCTCCCCTTAAAAAGCATCGTCCCGATGCTACAAACAAATGTGAAAGCGTAAACAAAACCACGCGTAATAAAGAAAGAAAAAAAAATAATGTAACAAAGTACCTAAGTTCGTCAGCGGGCGTAGAAAGGCTTAAGACGCACCACATGGATGACTTCGGGTCGTGCGCGGCGCCGCTGTGATTGCGAAATGCCGTCTGGCACGACCTCATAGTCCAGTGCGCCAATACGTCGGATGATCTTATATGGTCCGAAATAGCGACGTAAGAGTTTCTCGCTAAGTCCTCGTCGGCGTATCGGAGTCCAGACCCAAACACGGTCTCCGGGCTGGTACTCGACGTAGCGTCGTCGAAGATTGTAGTGTCGGCTGTCGGTTCTCTGCTGGTTCTTGATGCGCAGGCGGGCGAGCTGTCGACCTTCTTCGGCACGCTGCAAATAGGTGGCAACGTCGAGATTTTCTTCGTCAGCGACGTCCGGTAGCATAGCGTCAAGCGTCGTTGCCGGGTTCCTTCCGTAGACCAGGTTGAACGGCGCCATGTGCGTCGTTTCTTGCACGGCCGTGTTGTATGCGAAGGTCACGTACGGAAGGATGGCATCCCACGTCTTGTGTTCGACGTCGACGTACATAGCCAGCATGTCGGCGATGGTCTTATTTAGGCGCTCGGTGAGGCCATTCGTCTGCGGGTGGTAGGCGGTGGTGCGGCGATGGCTTGTCTGGCTGTTTCGCAGGATGGCTTGAGTTAGTTCAGCCATGAAGGCCGTACCTCTGTCGGTGATGAGGACTTCCGGGGCACCGTGACGCAGGAGGATGTTCTCAACGAAGAATCGGGCTACCTCGTCGGCACTGCCTTTGGGCAAGGCTTTTGTTTCGGTGTAGCGGGTGAGGTAGTCCGTAGCTACGATGATCCATTTATTCCCGGACGTCGACGTCGGAAAAGGCCCCAGTAAGTCCATCCCGATCTGCTGGAACGGTCGGCGAGGTGGCTCGATCGGCTGTAGAAGCCCGGCTGGTCTTGTCGGCGGTGTTTTGCGTCGCTGACAGTCTCGGCATGTCCTTACGTAATGGGCGACGTCAGCAGAGAGGCGAGGCCAGTAGTATTTTTCTTGTATCCTCGCGAGAGTGCGGGAAAAACCGAGATGTCCAGCCGTTGGGTCGTCATGGAGAGCTTGCAGAACCTCTGGACGCAATGCTGAGGGTACCACGAGGAGGTAGTTGGCTCGGAGAGGCGAGAAGTTCTTCTTTAGGAGAATGTCGTTTTGCAAGAAGAACGACGCCAATCCTCGCCTGAACGCCTTCGGCACAATGACGGTCTTGCGTTCCAGGTAGTCTACAAGGCTCCTTAGTTCCGGGTCGGCTCGCTGTTGTTCGGCGAATTCGTCGGCACTGATGGGTCCCAAGAAAGTGTCGTCATCCTGGTCGTCTTGTGGCGGCGGTTCGACGGGGGCGCGAGACAAACAATCGGCGTCAGCGTGCTTTCGCCCGGATTTGTAAACGACGGTGATGTCGAATGCTTGAAGTCTCAGGCTCCATCGTGCGAGGCGACCTGAAGGATCCTTCAAGTTAGCTAGCCAACACAAGGCGTGGTGGTCGCTTACAACATTAAAGGGCCTGCCATAGAGGTAGGGGCGAAACTTTGACGTAGCCCAGATGATGGCGAGGCACTCCTTTTCTGTTGTGGAATAATTTGCTTCCGCCTTCGATAGCGACCGGCTAGCGTAACTTACAACCCTTTCTAGCCCGTCAGTCCTCTGCACAAGCACGGCGCCGAGTCCTACGCTGCTTGCGTCGGTGTGGACTTCGGTATCGGCATTTTCGTCGAAATGCGCAAGTATTGGCGGCGATTGCAGGCGTCGCTTCAGTTCTTCAAATGGTTCGACTTGCGGAGTCTCCCACTTGAACTCGACGTCGGCCTTCGTGAGATACGTCAGTGGCTCAGCGATTCGTGAAAAATTCTTGACGAAGCGCCTGTAATAGGCGCACAGTCCAAGAAATCTACGCACTGCCTTCTTGTCAGCGGGCGGAGGAAAGTTGGAGATGGCTGAAGTTTTCTGAGGGTCGGGGCGCACTCCAGAGTTGTTGATGACGTGGCCCAAAACAATAGCTCCTCAAATGCGAAGCGGCACTTTTCTGGCTTCAACGTGAGTCCGGAGGTCTTGATTGCTTGAAGAACTGTTTCAAGGCGCCGGAGGTGTTCCTCGAAGCTTGAGGCAAACACAACGACGTCGTCCAAATAGACGAGGCAAGTCTGCCACTTCAAGCCCGCCAGTACTGTATCCATGACACGTTAGAAAGTGGCAGGCGCCGAGCAAAGACCAAACGGCATGACCTTGAACTCGAACAATCCGTCTGGTGTTATAAACGCAGTCTTCTCCCGGTCCCTCTCGTCGACTTCGATTTGCCAGTAGCCGGTTTTGAGGTCCATCGACGAAAAATACTTTGCGTTGTAGAGTCGATCCAAGGCGTCGTCAATCCGTGGGAGGGGGTATACGTCCTTCTTCGTGATTTTGTTGAGGCGACGATAATCGACGCAGAAACGTACGGTTCCATCCTTCTTCTTCACTAACACCACGGGGGACGCCCACGGACTCTTGGACGGCTGGATAATGTCGTCGCGTAGCATTTCGTCGACTTGTTGCCTTATGGCCTCGCGTTCGCGCGCCGAAACTCGGTACGGGCTCTGACAGAGTGGCCGGACATTTTCGTCGGTGATGATGCGGTGCTTGGCGACAGGGGTTTGTCGAACTTTTGACGACGACGAGAAGCAGTCCTCGTATTGCAGGAGCAGAGCCTTTAGTTGTTCTTTCTTGTGCCTGGGAAGGTTCTGATTGACGTCGAAAGTTGGTTCAGGTACTATAGTCGTCGTTGCAGGTGCACTGGAATCCGTGAAGGCGAACGCACTGCTGGCTTTTACTATTTCGTCGATGTAGGCGACTGTGGTGCCTTTGTTAATGGGCTAGTATTCGGGGCTGAAGTTCGTGAGCATCACCCTTGCTTTCCCTGCACGTAGCTCAGCTATGCCTCTAGCGACGCAAATTTCACGGTCGAACAGTAAGTGATGATCGCCCTCGATGACGCCCTCCATGTCTGCAGGCACTACGGTACCGACGGAAATCATTACGCTGGAGTGAGGCGGAACGGTGACTTGTTCTTCAAGCACATTCAAGGCATGGTAACTTATGCTTGTATCCGGTGGTATCGCGTTGTGCGTTGAAAGCGTTATCGACTTGGACCTTAAGTCGATCACTGCACCGTGTTGATTTAGAAAGTCCATGCCTAGGATGACATCCCTGGAGCAGTGCTGCAGGATTACGAAGCTCGCCGGGTAAATGCGGTTGTTTACCGTGACTCGCGCTGTGCAGATTCCAGTCGGCGTTATTAGGTGGCCTCCCGCTGTCCGGATATCGGGTCCTTGCCAGGCTGTTTTCACCTTCTTCAACTTGGCGGCGAACGGGCCACTGAAGACGGAATAGTCGGCTCCAGTGTCGACGAGAGCGGTGACGTTATGGCCATCGATGAGCACGTCTAGATCGGTAGACCGGCGTCTGGCGTTGCGGTTAATTCGTGGCGTCGGATCGCGGCTGCGTCGGCTTGCTCTGCTGCTGCTACGTCGCGTCGGCAGGTCTTCTTTCTGCGGCGAAGTGCTGTCAAGGCTGTTGCTAGGCGGCATGCTGATATCTCGTCGTGATGATTCGCGAATCGTCGTCGTCGTCGGCGGCGGAGGATCTTCGGCATTGCGTCGTACAGCAACCGAGCCTCCATCGGTTGCTGCCTTTAGTTTCCCGGGTAAGGGCTCGGAGATCGGCCCCGGGTGGGACCGGTGTACTGACGGCGATGCGGCGAGATGTAGCGGCCCGGTGACGGCGAGCGTGAGGGTCGTCGTGGTTGCCACTGGGCTCCGGCGAGGTAGTCGTCGATGTCACGTGGTTTCTCGCCAAGCTGTGGGCGCGGCGCGTTGACAGCGAACCCTCGTAGGCCCATCTCGCGGTATGGGCATCGGCGGTAGACATGGCCGGCTTCCCCACAGTGATAGCAGAGCGGGCGGTGGTCGGGGGCGCGCCAAATGTCCGTCTTCCTCTGGTAGCTGCGCTGGGCGACGGGCGGGCGTGCTGGCGGCGGCGGCGGTGGACGACGGAACTGCGGCGTTACGGGGCCCTGGCGCGAGCGCGGAGGGGGGCCTTGACGACGGGCGACGGCGGCGTAGGTCAGCGCTTCCGGCTGGGGTTGCGGCGATTGTGGCTGCACATCGGGAACTCCAAGTGAGCGCTGAACTTCGTCTTTGACGACGTCGGCGATAGATGCCACGTGAGGCTGCGACCTGGGAAAGAGCTTATGCAGCTCCTCGCGAACGACCGCTCTGATGGTCTCGCGCAGGTCGTCGGCGCCTAGCGCTTGAGCGTCGGCGTAGTTGGTCAGGGCACGGCGGTTGTATTGCCTGACGCGCATTTCAAGCGTCTTCTCGATCGTTGTAGCCTCGGAAAGAAATTCGGCGACAGTCTTGGGCGGGTTGCGCATCAATCCGGCGAATAGTTGGTCTTTGACACCCCGCATCAAGAACCGAACTTTCTTTTCTTCAGACATGTCGGGGTCGGCGTGGCGGAAGAGGCGAGTCATCTCCTCCGTGAAGATCGCGATGTTCTCGTTCGGCAATTGCACTCTGGTTTCTAAGAGAACCTCTGCCCTCTCCTTTCGTACGACACTCGTGAAGGTCCTCACGAAGTTTTCACGAAAGAGGTCCCACGTAGCCAGGGTGGTCTCTCTGTTCTCAAACCAGGTCCGAGCAGCGTCATCCAACGAAAAATAGACATGGCGTAGCTTGTCGTCGTCGCTCCATTTGTTGAACGTCGCGGTCCGCTCGTATGTCTCCAGCCAGGTTTCCGGGTCTTCAGCCGATGATCCACGGAAGGTCGGGGGCTCCCGAGGTTGTTGCAGCAGGATGGGGGACGCTGGGGCTGCCAGTGAGGTCGTTGACTTGGCCTTGATCGCTGTGGTCTTCTCGGGAAGAAGTCCGTACTCCGGTAGAAGTCCTTGCTGCCTACGGCTAGCTCGCTGGTCCTTGGTGACGTTGGCGTTGCCCTCCGGTTTCGGGCTTGGATCGCGGCTTTGCGGGGGCGTTCGCTGCATGAACGCACTAGCACCTCCACCAGATGTCGCGTAGTAGTGACGCTGAAGAAAACAGTCTTAAAACTGTGTACGACGAAACTGGTTGTTTATTGGGCGAACCTGTGCCCACAAAATCAAGGTACACTCAAAGCACAACGATAGCGGCGAACACAGTCGGCGATCGTCGAAAATCTCATCAGCGGCGAAACGCGTCGGCTTTTATACCTGAGTCATCGAAGGTTCTAGATTAATCCCTGATGCCCGCGTGTCTTCCAGAAAGTTCTAGACAATTCGCGTCAGTCATGCAATCAGATAACAGAAGCGTCGGTGAAAACAGGCAATGGAAAGAAGCATCGATAACGTTCTAGAAACTTCCGATACAGGCGCGTCCTGCGCCGAGCGATAACGTTTAACATTTGTTAGCCGGTGGAAGGCGGCCACCGGTGAAAGATAAACATGTACACGTGTCAGTATAAAGTATGCATGTACACATCTTGAAGTCGTACACTCTGCAGTTTTATTCAGACCTGTGATTGTGTGGATGTAGGTTTTTCTGTATAGCATTGTCTAGAATTTCTTAGCAGTACATTAAGGTGTGAAACAAAGAGAAAAATATTATTCAAACAAAATGGTTAAAGCTTACTCTTAAGGGTGTTGAGCACATTTGAATGACTTTACAGCATGAAGTAAAACAAGAAATAGGAACTGAGGTGCTCGTCCATAGGCGGAAAGTTTTCACTTTACCGGGGGGGGGGGGGGGGCGCTAGGGCCCGACCAGCTTTCCGAAACTTACCCACATATATATATATATATATATATATATATATATATATATATATATATTCCGTAGTGTTTAGACGCAACCAAGGACGAAAAAAACACGATCAGGACAGGAAAGAGCGTCACTTCCAACTAGTTTATTGAAAGCAGAGCAGGGTCAAATTTTTAGGAGAAGATGGGCTTGTGCGCACGTACATTTGCGCACATAACTCAAAGTTTGCATTATTACCCGATCATATAGTGCAGAAACTGGCGTTCAGTGCTCCGTAAAGCCACAGACGTATCGCTGACACAGATGTCACGTTTCATAGCAATGAAATACGCCTCTATTAATTCCCATGCCAGGGAATCTTTGCTTTTGCCAAGAATGCGGATATTGAAAAAGTCTGCCTCACATGTGCAGGAATCACAGTGCATAGTGTCACGTAGTAGTGACAGTGAAGGAAGCAGTCGTAACACTGTGTATGACGAAACTGGTTGTTTATTCGGCGAACCCGTGCCCACAAAAGCAAGCTACACTCAAAGCACAACGATAGCGGCGAACACAGTCAGCGATCGTCCAAAATCTCTGATCTGCGGCGAAACGCGTCGGCTTTTATACGTGAGTCATCGGATGTTCCAGATTAATATCTGGTGCCCTCGTGTCTTCTAGAAAGTTCTAGACGATTCGCGTCGCTCATACAATCAGATTACATGAGCGTCGGTGACCACAGACGACGGATAGAAGCATCGATAACGTTCGAGAAGCTTCCGATGCAGGCGCGACCTGCGCCGAGCGATAATGTTTAACATTTGTTAGCCGGTGGAAAGCGGCCACCGGTGAAAGATAAACATGTATACGTGTCAATACCCGCCCCTTAAAAAAAGCATCGTCCCGATGCTACAAACAAACGTGAAAGCGAAAACAAAACGACTTGTAATAAACAAAGTAGCTAAGCTCGTCAGCGGGCGTAGAAAGGCTTAAGACGCACCACGTGGATGACTTCGGGTCGTGCGTGGCGCCGCTGTGACTGCAAAATGCCGTCTGGCACGACCTCATAGTCCAGTGCGCCATTACGTCGGTTGATCTTATATAGTCCGAAATAGCGACGCAAGAGTTTCTCGCTAAGTCCTCGTCGGCGTATCGGAGTCCAGACCCAAACACGGTCGCCGGGCTGGTACTCGACGTACCTTCGTCGAAGATTGTAGTGTCGGCTGTCGGTCCTCTGCTGGTTCTTGATACGCAGGCGGGCGAGCTGTCGACCTTCTTCGGCAAGCTTCACATAGGTGGCAACGTCGAGATTTTTTAACACGAAAGTGTTTTATGCCGGGGTCCACCAAGACTTCACTGACGTATTTCCGTCACGGAAATACGTCATAGAACATAATACAAAGAAAGAAACCAGAAGAAAAAGTTCCACAAACATGCAAAATTTGGGAATCGAACCCACGACCTCTCGGTCCGCGACGATAGATCGCCGAGCGTTTAACCCATTGCGCCACAAACGCATTTGCAGAGAGCTACACAGACGCGCCTTATATATCTAACACTCCTCCGTGTACCCGCGCTCTTGCTCGGGGCGGTGCCGCCGCCTACGAGCAGAAAAGAGAAATACTGCATTATGACACTAACGCGCACCGACAGTGAACGCTTCGGTGGTCTCTGCACTACGACGCCTCGATGCCAGCATTCGAAGGGACGCTGGCATCAAGAAGCACTACCAACGCCACCTAGGTGGTGGCGTTCACCGTACTCAGCACAGCGGAGCGAGGCCTCCGCAATTAGCTCTGAAAATGTTTCTGAAGTTGATCGCGGAGGCTGCAATTACGACGCGCTGTACGCGCTGATTTGACTCGGTGACGATTCAGTTACGTGCTTTGTCTTGCGCCTTGTATTAGTGTGTCAGTTACGTGCTTCGTCTTTCGCGTTGTGCTAGCGTGTGCATCGTAGTGCAGCTTCCATATGCACGACGGTTGCTCATGGTCATCGACGTTGGTAGTCGTGATGGAGGAGACGTGCCACCAGGCGTCAGCGTGGGTGCATCAACGCCTAAGGGCGCTTTAGCCACAAAACACCAATAGACATTATATATCAATGTGCAATAAACATTACACTACTTCTGTCAAGACACGTTTCACTTTCGTGTTCTATACCGATTCCTATATAAAAGGGATCAACCACATTTTTTCGTCGGTGACATCCGGTAGCATGGCGTGAAGCCTCGTTGCCGGGTTCCTTCCGTAGACCAGGTTGAACGGCGCCATGTGCGTCGTTTCTTGGACGGCCGTGTTGTATGCGAAGGTCACGTACGAAAGGATGGCATCCCACGTCTTGTGTTCGACGTCGACGTACATTGCCAGCATGTCGGGGATGGTCTTATTTAGGCGCTCGGTGAGGCCATTCATCTGCGGGTGGTAGGCGGTGGTCCGGCGATGGCTTGTCTGGCTGTATCCCAGGATGGCTTGAGTTAGTTCTGCCGTAAAGGACGCACCTCTGTCGATAATGAGGACTTCTAGGGCACCGTGACGCAACAGGATTTTCTCAAAGAAGAATCGGGCTACCTCGGCGGCACTGCCTTTGGGCAAGGCTTTTGTTTCGGCGTAGCGGGTGAGGTAGTCCGTAGCTACGACGATCCATTTATTCCCGTACGTCCACGTCGGAAAAGGCCCCAGTAAGTCCATCCCGATCTGCTGGAACGGTCGGCGAGGTGGCTCGATAGGCTGTAGAAGTCCGGCTGGCCTTACCGACGGTGTTTTGCGTCGCTGACAGTCTCGGCATGTCCTTACGTAATGGGCGACGTCGGCTGAGAGGCGAGGCCAGTAGTATTTTTCTTGTATCCTCGCGAGCGTGCGGGAAAAACCGAGGTGTCCAGCCATTCGGTCGTCATGGAGAACTTGCAGAACCTCTGGATGCAATGCTGAGGGTACCACGAGGAGGTAGGTGGCTCGGAGAGGCGAGAAGTTCTTTACGAGAATGTCGTTTAGCAAGAAAAACGACGCCAATCCTCGCCTGAACACCTTCGGCACAATGACGGTCATGCGTTCCAGGTAGTCTACAAGGCTCCTTCGTTCCGGGTCGGCTCGCTGTAGTTCGGCGAATTCGTCGGCACTGATGGGTACCAAAAAAGTGTCGTCATCCTGGTCGTCTTGTGGCGGCGGTTCGACGGGGGCGCGAGACAAGCAGTCGGCGTCAGAGTGCTTTCGCCCAGACTTGTAAACGACGGTGATGTCGAATGCTTGAAGTCTAAGACTCCATCGTCATCGTACGAGGCGACCTGAAGAATCCTTCAAGTTAGCTAGCCAACACAAGGCGTGCTGGTCGCTCACAACTTTAAAGGGCCTGCCATAGAGGTAGGGGCGATACTTTGATGTAGCCCAGATGATGGCGAGGCACTCTTTTTCAGTTGTGCAATAATTTGCTTCCGCCTTCGATAGCGACCGGCTAGCGTACCTTACGACCCTTTCTGGTCCGTCAGTCGTCTGCACAAGTACGGCGCCGAGGCCTACGCTGGTTGCGTCGGTGCGGACTTCGGTATCGGTGTTTTCGTCGAAATGCACAAGTATTGGTGGCGATTGCATACGTCGCTTTAGTTCTTCAAATGCTTCGACTTGCGGCGTCTCCCACTTGAAGTCGATGTCGGCCTTCGTGAGGTACGTCAGTCGCTCAGCGATCCGTGAGAAGTCCATGACGAAGCGCCTGTAATAGGCGCACAGTCCAAGAAATCTATGCACTGCTTTCTTTTCGGCGGGCGGAGGAAAGTTCGAGATGGCCGCTGTTTTCTGAGGGTCGGGGCGCACTCCAGACTTGTTGATGACGTGGCCCAAAACAATAGCTCCTCATATGCGAAGCGGCACTTTTCTGGCTTTAACGTGAGTCCGGAGGTTTTGATTGCTTGAAGAACTGTCTTAAGGCGCCGCAGGTGTTCTTGGAAGCTTGAGGAACACAACGACGTCGTCCAAATAGACGAGGAAAGTCTGCCACTTCAAGCCCGCCAGTACTGTATCCATGCTTGTTGGAAAGTCGCAGGTGCCGAGCAAAGACCAAACGGCATGACCTTGAACTCGAACAGTCCGTCTGGTGTTATAAAGGCAGTCTTCTCCCGGTCCCGATTGTCGACTTCGATTTGCCAGTAGCCGGTTTTGATGTCCATCGACGAAAAATACTTTGCGTTGTAGAATCGATCCAAGGCGTCGTCAATCCGTGGGAGGGGGTATACGTCCTTCTTCGTGATCTTGTTGCGGCGACGATAATCGACGCAGGAACGTAGGGTTCCATTCTTCTTCTTCACAAACACCACGGGGGACGTCCACGGACTCTTGGACGGCTGGATGATTTCGCGTAGCATTTGGTCGACTTGTTGCCTTATGGCCTCGAGTTCGCGCGCATGAACTCAGTACGGGCTTAGACGGATTGGGCATAGATATTCGTCGGTTATGATGCGGTGCTTGGCGACAGGGGTTTGTTGAACTTTTGACGACGACAAGAAGCAGTCCTTGTATTGCAGGAGCAGAGCTTTTAGCGGTTCTTTCTTATGCCTGCGAAGGTTTTCGTTGACGTCGAAAGTTGGTTGAGATACCACAGTCGTCTTTGCAGGTGCACTAGTGTCCGTGAAGGCGAAAGCACTGCTGGCTTGTACTATTTCGTCGATGTAGGCGACCGTGGTGCCTTTGTTAATGTGCTTGTATTCGTGGCTGAAGTTCGTGAGCATCACACTTGCTTTCCTTTCGCGTAGCTCCGCTGCGCCTCTAGCGATGCAAATTTCAGCGTCGAGCAGTAAGTGATGATCGCCCTCTATGACGCTTTCCATGTCTGCAGGCACTTCGGTACCGACGGAAATCATTACGCTGGAGCGCGGCGGAACGGTGAGGTGTTCTTCTAGCACATTCAAGGCATGGTAACTGATGCTTGTATCCGGTGGTATCGCGTTGTGCGTTGAAAGCGTTATCGACTTGGACCTTAAGTCGATGACTGCACCGCGTTGGTTTAGAAAGTCCGTGCCTAGGATGACATCCCTGGAGCAGTGCTGCAGGATTACGAAGCTCGCCGGGTAAGTGCGGTTGTTTACCGTGACTCGCGCTGTGCAGATTCCAGCCGGCGTTATTAGGTGGCCTCCCGCTGTCCGGATATCGGGTCCTTGCCAGGCCATTTTCACCTGCTTCAACTTGGCGGCGAACGTGCCACTGAAGACAGAATAGTCGGCTCCAGTGTCGACGAGAGCGATGACACAATGACCATCGCTCAGCACGTCTAAATCAGTACACCGTCGTCTAGCATTACGGTTAAGTCGTGGCGTCGAATTACGGCGACGTCGGCTTGCTCCGCTGCTGCTACGTCGCGTCGGCGGGTCTTCTTGCGGCGGCTAAGTGTTGTCTTCAAGGCTCTTTCCAGGCGACGTGCGGATACGTCGTCGTGATGATTCGCGAATCTTCTTCGTGGGCGGCGGCGGATCTTCGGCATTGCGTCGTACAGCAACCTCAGCTCCATCGGTTGCTGCTTTCAGTTTCCCGGATAGGGGCTCACGGAATGGCCCCAGGCTGGGCCAGTGTATGGTCGGCGCGGCGGCGACAGGTAGTGTCCCGGCGATGGTCAACGCGAAGGACGTTGGGGTCTCCACTGTGTTCTGGCGATGTAGTTGGCGATATCACGTGGTCGCTCGCCAAGCTGTGGACGTGGCGCGTTGACGGCGAACCCTCGTAGGCCCATCTCGCGGTATGGGCATCTGCGGTAGACATGGGCGGCTTCCCAGCAGTGATAACAGAGCGGGCGGTGGTCGGGGGCACGCCAAATGTTTGTCTTTCTCGGGTAGCTGCGCTGGGCAACGGCCGGGCGTGCTGGCGGCGGCGGTGGACGACGGAACTATGGCGTTACGGTGCCCTGGCGCGAGCGCGCAGGGGGTCCTTGACGGCGGGCGACGGTGGCATAGGTCATCGCTTCCGTTTGTGGTTGAGGCGATGCCGGAACATCTGGCACTTCCAGTGACCTCTGAACCTCTTCTTTAACTATGTCAGCGATCGAGGCCACCTGAGGCGGCGACCTTGGACATAACTTTTGTAACTCGTCCCGTACGACCGCCCTGATTGTCTCTCACAGGTTGTCGGTGCCTAGCGCTTGAGCTTCGGCGTAGTTGGTCAGGGCACGGCGATTGTATTGCCTGGCGCGCATTTCAAGCGTCTTCTCAATCGTTGTGGCCTCCGAAGCAAATTCTGCGACCGTCTTGGGCGGGTTGCGCATCAATCCGGCGAATAGTTGCTCCTCGACACCCCACATCAAGAACCGAACTTTCTTTTCTTCAGACATGTCGGGGTCGGCATGACGGAAGAGGCGAGTCATCTCCTCCATGAAGATCGCGATGTTCTCGTTCGGGAATTGAACTCTGATTCCGTAGTGTTTAGACGCAACCACGGACGGAAAAAAGTCAGGACAGGAAAGAGCGTCACTTGCAACTAATTTATTGAAAGCAGACAAGTCAAATTTACAGGAGAATATGGCCTTGTGCGCACGTACATTTGCGCACATAACTCAAAGTTTGCATCGTTACCCAATAATATGGTGCATAAACTGGTGTTCAGTGGTGCGTAAAGCCACAGACGTATCGCTGACACAGATGTCACGTTTCATAGCGATAAAATAAGCCTCCATTAACTCCCGTGCCAGGGAATCTTTGCTTTTGCCGAGAATGTGGATATTGAAAACGTCGGCCTCACATGTGCAGGAATTACAGTGCATAGGTAAATGTGCACTAATCTTATTCTTGATAGACAGCTCGTGTTCCCTTGCTCTATCATTAATGCAACGGCCTGTCTGACCGATATAAACCCTGCCGCAATCAAGTGCAATTTCGTACACCACACCGACCGCGCAAGTCACATACGGCCTTGTATGGCTTTCACCACAGTGGGTCAACTTCTGCGGGTCTGCGATGCGAGGGCACAGGCCAGCGAGCTTCCGTGGGGCCGAAAAAACAATAGGTACTTTGTACCTACTGGCCACTTTTTTTAGATTGTGGGCCACTTTATGCATGTACGGAACCACCTGAGGCCTTTTTTCCACTAGCGGCTTGGCTTTCCATGCAGAACTCTTTCCGATCGTCCGGGCCTGCATCGAACAAAATGGTGTTCTTGCTTTTGAGAGAGGTGCTGGCATATCTGTTGATAACTTTATGACTTTACTAGAATTTTATCTTTGTTCGGCTCTTGTCTCTTATGATGGTCGTGTTTACATTCAGCGTAAGGGCATTTGCATCGGTTCCTGTGTCGCACCAGTGTTATGTAACATCTTTTTATATGCTATTGACCGAGACTTGGCTTGTGTTTTCGACGATGCAAAAATGCAAAAGGTTTTTAGGTATGTTGACGACTTCTTGGTTATTTTAAAACCTAACCTTTCTGTAACGACCACTAATACAGTGGAAGAACTTTTAGTGCTATTTAGACGACATGGCAAAGGGCTTTCCTTCACGCAAGAGCTGCCTTTACATGACAAGCTGCACTTTTTAGATTTGAGTTTATTCTTGTCTGAACGACACATTTGTTGGGCATACTGCCCGCGCTCACGCAAAGAACTTTTACCCTTCGACTCGGCGCACACTAAGCTTGTAAAAGGGGCAATAGTCTCCATGTGTCTTGCGGCGTCGTTGGTGATGTCTTGCTCTCACAAAATGCAGGAAAGCTTTAACTGCCAGGTTGCACGGCTGCAATCAGCCGGATACCCTTGTTCTGTCATGGTCGCCGTTGCAGAAACCCTCCTGCAGAAATTGAAGGGTAAGCGCAAAGCCAAGCCGCTAGTGGAAAAAAGGCCTCAGGTGGTTCCGTACATGCATAAAGTGGCCCACAATCTAAAAAAAAGTGGCCAGTAGGTACAAAGTACCTATTGTTTTTTCGGCCCCACGGAAGCTCGCTGGCCTGTGCCCTCGCATCGCAGACCCGCAGAAGTTGACCCACTGTGGTAAAAGCCATACAAGGCCGTATGTGACTTGCGCGGTCGGTGTGGTGTACGAAATTCCACTTGATTGCGGCAGGGTTTATATCGGTCAGACAGGCCGTTGCATCAATGATAGAGCAAGGGAACACGAGCTGTCTATCAAGAATAAAATTAGTGCACATTTACCTATGCACTGTAATTCCTGCACATGTGAGGCAGACTTTTTCAATATCCGCATTCTCGGCAAAAGCAAAGATTCCCTGGCACGGGAGTTAATGGAGGCTTATTTTATCGCTATGAAACGTGACATCTGTGTCAGCGATACGTCTGTGGCTTTACGCACCACTGAACGCCAGTTTCTGCACCATATTATTGGGTAACGATGCAAACTTGGAGTTATGTGCGCAAATGTACGTGCGCACAAGGCCATCTTCTATAAATTTGACTCTTGTCTGCTTTCAATAAATTAGTTGCAAGTGACGCTCTTTCCTGTCCTGACTTTTTTCCGTCCTTGGCTGCGTCTAAACACTACGGAATTAGATGAACCAACTAGCCCAGCAACAAGTCCTGATAAATTGAACTCTGGTTTCCAAGACAACTTCAGCCCCTTCCTTTCATACGACAATTGTGAAGGTTCTCACGAAGTTTTCGCGAAGTGGGTCCCATGTCTATTCTCAAACCAGGTCCGAGCAGCGTCATCCAACGAAAAATAGACATGGCGCAGCTTGTCGTCGTCGCTCCATTTGTTGAACGTCGCGGTCCTCTCGTATGTCTCCAGCCAGATTTCAGGGTCTTCAGCCGATAATCCACGGAAGGTCGGTGGCTCCCGAGGTTGTTGCAGCAGGATGGGGGACGCTAGGGCTGCCATTGGGGTCGTTGACTTGACCTTGATCGCTGCGGTCTTTCGGGAAGAAGTCCGTACTCCGGTAGAAGTCCTTGCTTCCTACGGCTAGCTCGCTGCTCTTTGGCGACGTTGGCGTTGTCCTCTGGTTTCGGACTTGGATCGCGGCTTTGCGGGGGCGTTCGGTGCATGAACGAACTAGCACCTCCAGCAGATGTCACGTAGTAGTGACAGTGAAGAAAACAGTCATAACACTGTGTATGACAAGACTGGTTGTTTATTTGGTGAACCTGTGCCCACAAAAGCAAGCTACACTCAAAGCACAACGATAGCGGCGAACACAGTCAGCGATCATTCAAAATCTCTGATCTGCGGCGAAACGCGTCGGCTTTTAAGGTGGATTCACACGACCGGACGGAGGAGGAATTTTCGCAGCGGATGGCGTATCACGTGACGCGCGCGTCATCAAAACGTGCCGCCCTCGCCTAGTCCGGGCTCCTCCGCTCGCTGTCCGGATTGAAAATGCTCGCCGGTATTTCCATCCGTCCGTTTGGCGGTCGTCTGACCTCAATTTAGCGTAGTCAGCGTCAAATCTGATAACATCGGACGCATTGGCGTGGCTACGATGGCGTGTTATCGGCTTGGAGCTACGTGTGATTTCGTTGTGCAGCAGTGTCCGCGTGTCTTTTGTTGTGATGCAGCGGGAAAGGCAAGTCGTGGTTGCGCACGGACTTCTTTTTACTCAAACCGCGCAGCCTGCGTGACTTCAACATGAGTGAGGTGCACAAAAAAAAAAAAACGCTAAGTGACGAGGCAACCGTCACTCTTTTGGTTCTTGTTAAGGGATTCATAGCACTATGGCATATAGGGCACGCCGAGTATGCAAACGCGCAGCTGCTAATAAACGTTGGAGTCGAGAGTAAGCACGCGGATTCCGCAAAAGGCGGTCCGGCTGTGCGAATGCGACCTAACTCGGCTGCGCCGGATTCAAGTGCTGACGTCACTGTTTGTCCGCGGAGCAGGCGGGATTTTGCCCTCGCGTGTGTATCCACCTTTATACGTGAGTCATCGGATGTTCCAGATTAATCCCTGGTGCCCGCGTGTCTTCTAGAAAGTTCTAGACGATTCGCGTCGCTCATACAATCAGATTACATGAGCGTCGGTGACCACAGACGACGGATAAAAGCATCGATAACGTTCGAGAAGCTTCCGGTGCAGGCGCGTCCTAGCCGAGCGATAACGTTTAACATTTGTTAGCCGGTGGAAAGCGGCCACCGGTGAAAGATAAACATGCATACGTGTCAATAGGTAAATGTGCACTAATCTTATTCTTGATAGACAGCTCGTATTCCCTTGCCCTATCATTGATGCGACGGCCTGTCTGACCGATATAAACCCTGCCGCAATCAAGTGGAATTTCGTACACCACACCGAGCACGCAAGTCACATACGGCCTTGTATGGCTTATACCACAGCGGGTCAGCTTTTGCGGGTCTGCTATGTGCGGGCACAAACCAGCAAGCTTCCGTGGAGCCGAAAAAACAATAGGTACTTTGTACCTACTGGACAAAGATTGTGGTCCACTTTATGCATATACGGAACCACTTGAGGCGTTTTTTCAACTAGCGGCTTGGCTTTCCGCTTACCCTTCAATTTTTGAAGGAGGGTTTCTGCAACTGCGACTATGATAGAACAAGGGTATCTGGCTGATCACAGCCATGCAACCTGGCAGTTGAAGCTTTCCTGCATTTTGTGAGCAAGACCTCACCAACGACTCCTCAAGACACATGGAGACTATAGCCCTTTTTACAAGCTTAGTATGCGCCGAGTCGAAGGGCAAAAGTTCTTTGCGTGAGTGCGGGCAGTACGTCCAACAAGTGGGTTGTTCAGACAAGAATAGACTCAAATCTAAAAACTGCAGCTTGTCATGTAAAGGATGCTCATCCGTAAAGGAAAGCCCTTTGCCTTGTTATCTAAATACCGCTAAAAGTTCTTTCACTGTGTTGGTGGTCGTTACAGAAAGGTTAGGTTTTAAAATCACCACGAAATCGACCACATACCTAAAAACCTTTTGCGCTTTTGTATCGTCAAAAACACAAGCCAAGTCTTGGTGAATAGCCGATAAAAAGATGTTACATAACACTGGCGCGACACAGGAACCGATGCAAATGCCCTTACGCTGAATTTAAACACGACCATCATAAGAGAAAAGAGCCGAACGAAGATAAAATTCTAGTAAAGTCATAAAGTTATCAACAGATATGCCAGCATCTCTCTCAGAAGCTAGAGCTCCATTTTGTTCTATGCAAGCCCGCACGATCGGAAACAGACTAAAACAAATCTTCGACATTCATTAAGCAGGCAGACCCACCGGATTCCAGGTTTTGCAAATACTGCGTTACATCTGTTGAATTCTTCACAGTAAACGTGTCATCTACATCCAGTGCACTAAGATGCTTTAGTAAATAACGGCTAACGTTTTGCTGCCAACACTCACGCTCACAAATGATGCACCTGATAGGCATATCTGGCTTGTGGGTTTTAACACTAAAGAACACTGACACGGAGGTACGCTTAGAGGAATTAACAGCTCTAGATAATTTCTCGAGATGAAGCTCTTTACACAGCGCTATGGCCTTGGCATTTACCTTATTTATGTAGCCCTTTGCTCGGATAAAATTCTTTTCAATTGCATGTGCAGCTTTTTCGCAAAAAAGACGGCTTGGTATCACAAAAAAGCCACCTTCCTTGTCTGCTTGTAGGAGGCGAACGTTGTTTTCCTTGAAGTAAGCGACGATGTCCCGGGTTGAGTCATGAGGGCGTGGCTGAGTGCGTCTAACGTTCTTCAAAAGGCAGTCCACACCATCTAAAAGGCACCGTTCGTGGTCATCGCTGTCTGCCTTGTCGGCTACACGCCTGTTGAGTACCAGCAAGTCATATGCCTGTATGCCAGGAGACACAGAGTGCTTGGGTCCTTTCTTCAGTGTGTTCGTAATGTCTTCAGGTAGCGTGAGGTCCCCCAGGACAAGAAGCTGGGCTGGCTTCGAAACTACTCTCCTGGATTCTCTGGGCAGGTGATTAAGCGTGCACCGCCACCAGAACTCGGAAGTTTGGGCAGCCGCCTGCCTGAAGACCTTGAATTTCCGTTGAGCGCTCCACTCAGTGTCGGTTTAGTGGCAGAACACCTTCAGACAATCGTTCATAAGCCGAATTTGCATCCACAATTACGCTTTCCATAGGCGACAGAGCCTCTTCGCATGTCCAACAGAGGGCTTGACACTTCCAAAGAACGTACTGCCCGCACTCACGCAAAGAACTTTTACCCTTCGACTCGGCGCATACTAAGCTTGTAAAAAGGGCTATAGTCTCCATGTGTCTTGAGGCGTCGTTGGTGAGGTCTTGCTCACAAAATGCAGGAAAGCTTTCACTGCCAGGTTGCACGGCTGCGATCAGCCGGATACCCTTGTTCTATCGTGGTCGCAGTTGCAGAAACCCTCCTTCAAAAATTGAAGGGTAAGTGGAAAGTCAAGCGGCTAGTGGAAAAAAGGCCTCAGGTGGTTCCGTACATCCATAAAGTGGCCCGCAATCTAAAAAAAGTGGCCAGTAGGTACAAAGTACCTATTGTTTTTTCGGCTCCACGGAAGCTTGCTGGCTTGTGCCCGCACATCGCAGACCCGCAGAAGTTGACCCGCAGTGGTAAAAGCCATACATCGCCGTATGTGACTTGCGCGGTCGGTGTGGTGTACGAAATTCTACTTGATTGCGGCAGGGTTTAGATCGGTCCGACAGCCCGTTGCATCAATGACAGGGCAAGGGAACACGAGCTGTCTATCAAGAATAAGATTAGTGCATATTTACCTATGCACTGTGATTCCTGCACACGTGAGGCAGACTTTTTCGATAGCCGCATTCTTGACAAAAGCCAAGATTCCCTGGCACGGTAATTAATGGAGGCTGATTTCACTGCTACGAAACGTGACATCTGTGTCAGCGATACGTCTGTGGCTTTACGCAGCACTTAACGCCAGTTTCTGCGCTATACAATTGGGTAATGATGCAAACTTTCAGTAATGGGCGCAAATGTACGTACGCACAAGGCCATCGTCTCCTATAAATTTGACCATTGTCTGCTTTCAATAAACTAGTTGCAAGTTACGCTCTTTCCTGTCCTGATCGTTTTTTTTGCGTCCTTGGTTGCGTCTAAACACTGCGGAAAAAGACGAACCAACTGGCCCAGCAACGAGTCCTGATACCATATATATATATATATATATATATATATATTTGAAAGACGGAAGACGACCAGGACAGGCAGCACTGGCAGACCCGTTTATTCCACCGGCACGGCCGAGGCTCAAACACGAAGAAGAAGAGAAACAGGGATGATGATGGCTATATACAAATGAGAATGATGAAGTACGTGAAATGTGCTTACACTAATTTCCCCCCCTCGTGGAAGCGGCCAACCTGGCCGCAATCTAAAGATCGGCTGAACGGGGAATAAAGTGCTTCATGCGGGAGACGTGAACAATTTCTGCACTACGACGACGGCGGTCCTCGACGGATTGAAGCGGAGTGACGAGATAGTTCACTGCGGAAGTTTGTTGTAGGACTGTGTAGGGCCCAATGTACCGGTGAAGGAATTTCTCGCAAAGTCCAGGGGTTCGAACCGGCGTCCATAGGAGGACTTGGTCTCCAGGATGGAAGGCGATGTCGCGGCGTTTACTGTCGCAGCGACGTTTTCTTTCTTCTTGGGTAGCGGCGGTGTTGCGACGAGCAATTTCAGGGCAATGCGCGAGTCGAGCTGCAAACTCTTCTGGGAGGGAGGTGTTAGGCGAAGCAGGAGAGAAAAAGAATTCGGAGTCGAAGACGGAGGAGGCAGATCGTCCATACACCAGGAAGAAAGGGCTGTAACCGGTAGTTCGTTGTGTCGCAGTATTATAAGCGAATGTAACACAGGGAAGGATGTTGTCCCAGTTTGTGTGGTCAGGACGTAAGTACATAGAAATCATGTCAGAGAGCGTTCGGTGGAAGCGTTCAGTAAGGCCGTTGGTTTGCGGGTGATATGTAGAAGTGGTTTTATGCTTCGTATTAGTCTGCCGCAAGACTTCTTCGAGGACGTGGGACATGAAGGCTTTGCCATGATCGGACAAAAGAACGCGAGGAGCACCATGGCGCAAGACTATGGATTGCAGGAAAAAGTCAGCAACCTCAGAAGCAGCACCAGATCGAAGAGGCGCAGTCTCGGCGTATCTTGTTAAGTGGTCTACCGCTGTGACGATCCAGCGGTGACCGGAGGGCGTCAACGGCAAGGGACCGTATAAGTCAATTCCAACGCACTCGAAAGGTTCGGTCGGACATGGCAGAGGCTGAAGAAAACCGGCAGGCGGGGATGTGGAGCGTTTGCGGTGCTGACACAACGCACATGAGGCAACGTATTTGGCTACCGTTGTGGACAATCCAGGCCAGAAGCAGCGGGTCTTGATGCGGTCGTAGGTCTTGAGGAAGCCTAAGTGGCCGGCGGCAACGTCATCATGAAATGCTTCTAAAACTCGAAGACGAAGGCAGCGAGGTATGACTGGGACCCACTTGTTACCCGTAGGATGATAAATATAACGATGAAGCACCCCATCTTGAAGGCGAAATTGCTGAAGCTGGCGTCGCAAGCGGCTGTTGGGTGGTTTAGTTAGGCCGCGAAGGCGATCAATGAGAGTTCGACAGTAGGAGTCTGCGTGCTGAAGGGAAGCTAAATCGGAGCGTGAAGAAAGCTGAGCTTGATCCAGTGACATTAGCGTGAGCTGGTGGGCGGCAGGCGTAGCGTCAGAGTGACGTGGTAGAGACGGGGAGTGCGCACGATCGATAGAAGGTGAAAGCGGGCATCGAGACAGTGCGTCTGCATCATGATGACATTTGCCAGACCGGTACGTTAGCGTGAAATCATATTCTTGTAAGCGCAGTATCCAGCGTCCCAGGCGTCCTGACATGTTCTTCATAGATGACAGCCAACACAGAGCATGATGGTCGGTTACGATGGTGAAGTGGCGACCATAGAGATACGGGCGAAACTTCTGAATGGACCAAACAATAGCCAGGCATTCCTGCTCTGTGATCGTGTAGTTCCGTTCAGATGGCGAGAGGGTCCGGCTAGCATACGCCACAACCTGCTCTTTAGACGCGGGACCCCGTTGTAGGAGCACTGCTCCGATGCCTTGCGCACTTGCGTCAGTGTGGAGTATAGTGGGTGCCCTCTCATCAAAATGGCGAAGCACCGGTCCGGAAGTGAGATGTTTCTTAAGGGCTTGAAATGCCGACTCACAGTCTTCGGACCATGTGAAAGAGGCGCCGGTGACCAGGAGCTTATGTAGAGGAGCTGCTATTGTAGCAAAATTGCGTATAAAACGGCGAAAGTAAGACGCCAGGCCGAGAAAGCTGCGCAATGTTTTTTGATTTGATGGGCAAGGGAATTGAAGCACAGCAGCAATCTTCTCAGGGTCAGGTTGGACGCCGTCTTTTGAAACGACGTGACCCAGCACTTTGATGCTTCTGCTGGCGAATGTGCTCTTTTTAGTATTAATCTGGAGACCAGCATCTGAAAGGCATTGGAGGACTTCGTCTAATCTCTGTAGGTGTTGGCTGAAGCTTGAAGAAAAAACAACGATGTCATCGTTGGACGGGCCTGGGTAGTAAGCATCGTGTCGGCGGTTCTCGTCTCGCTCGAAATCGGCATAGCCTCGGCTTACATCCAGCTGGCGGCGACGGCAGTAACGCGATATGTGGCCCCGTATACCGCAGTAAAAGCAGACCGGACGAGGTGGACGCCACGGAGTATACGAAGGTGCAACAGGTGCTCGGGCGCCCATAGAGGCCAAATGGCCGCAGGTGAGGTCAGGAGGCCCAGGAGGGACAGTAGCAGGTGGCATTGCAGCGACTTCCGCGTATGTGGGCATCGGGAACGCTGCTGGGGCAACAGACGTTGTCGGTGTCGTCATGGCTGCCAACTCCTCCTTCACAAGGTTGCGCAAGTCGAACGTCGGCGATGGGGCGGGAACAACAGTGGATCGCCGCTGTTGCTGCTCCTGAAGTTCTTCGCGAATAATAGAGCGGATAAGAGTACGTAAATCAGAATGAGGTGGCATGGGAAGGTCGCTGTCACGGTGAAGACGGAGGGCCTGAAGCTCGTCCAAGCGCTGGCACGTCGATGTAATATCTTGAACCGAGGTAGGATTTTGGACAGCTAAGGCGTTGAATGCGATGGAACCAATGCCTTTAAGAATATGGCGAATGCGTTCGGCTTCCGTCATTCCAACGTTGGCGCGGCGGCATAGAGCCAGGACATCTTCGATGTACGATGTATATGACTCTTGCGGAAGTTGAACACGCGCAGCGAGCTTCTGTTTGGCGACTTCTGAACGGCCAGATGAAGACGCGAAAATTTGCCGCAAGCTGGTAGTAAACGCTGACCAGTCGGTGAAGTCAGTTTCGTGGTTAAAATACCACGTCTTCGCAACGTGGGTCAGATAGAACGCGACGGTAGTCAACTTCTGTCGATCGGTCCACCCATTGGCCGAACTCACGCGGTTGTAGTTGTCGAGCCAGTCGTCGACGTCTTCCCCGCGGAGACCCGCAAAGACTGGTGGATCACGATGAGGGGTGGTAATGGTGCACGATGTCAGTGCAGCCGATGTCGTAGGAGCAGGAGCGTCAGGGGTAGCGATAGTGCCGGCGGCCGACGCAGGGGTGGTCATAGCTGTGGGGGTGGCCGGGCGCAGGCGGCGACCGGAACGTAGCTCCAGGTAGGGCAGGAACGCAGGAGGACGTCGGGATCTTGACGCGCCTCCACCACTTTGAAAGACGGAAGACGACCAGGACAGGCAGCACTGGCAGACCCGTTTATTCCACCGGCACGGCCGAGGCTCAAACACGAAGAAGAAGAGAAACAGGGATGATGATGGCTATATACAAATGAGAACGATGAAGTACGTGAAATGTGCTTACAATATATATATATCATTACCCTCGGCTAACAATTTTCTATTTCTAGCCTTATGGCGAAAGCAATTATGGGACACTTCCGGCAAAATGTCACCCTTGTCGTCACCGTGATGTGCCGCATTAAATCCAGAAGCCATATGCATGTGTGACCCTTACCTTGTGGGTGCGGTAAAAAGCACGTAACATTGAGCCGAAAAGGAGGGTGGCTTGATGGGCATTATTTCCTACGCGCCCAATATTCGGGTTAGTTGTAGGTCACGCAATCAAACGCGAATGGGAAGGAGAGCACGCGTCTTCTCCTCTAGCGCTGCCGTAGCTGTGAATGAGTGTGCGCGGCGGACGCTTATGGGACCCGCGTGCCATACCTAATTGTTGGTAATCATAGGTGGGTGCAATGATAAAGGGCGACCAGGGATGCGCGCTGTCTTCCTTGCCGGGCTGTCTTTCTGCGCCCCTAGTGTGGCAGAGTTAAGAGACAGAGGTCATCGCAGATCACTCACAGAGGCCGTCAGTAGTGGACATAAAAACAGGCAGATAATGATGATGAATCTAATTTTCAGAGTTGCGGCGAATCGCGCGGCTCTACGAACCGTTCGCCTTCGCTGCGGGATGCGCGCTGTCTTCCTTGCCGGGCTGTCTTTCTGCGCCCCTAGTGTTGCAGAGTTAAGAGACAGAGGTCATCGCAGATCACTCACAGAGGCCGTCAGTAGTGGACATAAAAACAGGCAGATAATGATGATGAATGTAATTTTCAGAGTTGCGGCGAATCGCGCGGCTCTACGAACCGTTCGCCTTCGCTGCCGGCATTCTTCACAATGCTTGCGTTGTGAAAGCGAGTGCTGGAGGTCACCCAGTGAGTTATTTACAGATTTACATGGTCCGTGCTTACAATGTCCACTATGTCCACTATACCTACTATTTTAATTTTATGTCGATGTTTACTACAATTTATATGGGTACTATGACTAACGTATAGCCGTGTGTAAGGGCCACACCGTTCTGTCGCGATATTGAGGAGCCTTTTATGGGACCGGGCCATTTGACCTCATTTTTCCAACTAGGAGTACAAAATCCGCCGTAAACCTCCGCGATCACCTCCTCTCGACATCCTGTAGCGACGCGCGAAAGTACGCTACGCGCGACAATTCGCTGTTGAGCCCAATAAGAATCAGCGCACGGAACGCAATTGCTTATCGGTTGGACGTATTTTTTTAAATATTGGCTGTCAAGTTATGGGTGCGGCCCTTACGCGAGTGCGATTCTTACACGGATTTACACGGTAAGAATCTTCCTACGTGTAATTGTCTTCTACTTCGCTATCACTAATACTGCTTCGCCTTCCCGGCCAAACTGCACTCTTTTATTTTTTAGTACTTTGAATCCGAGTATAAGCGCTGCTGGGCATGACTCCTAGACTACTATTTATTCTTATTTTGAGTGAATCCGGCTTGGCGTCATTTCGGTTACTGAGTGAATTCTATATACAAGGTGTTTCAGCAACCACTTCCAAAAATTTTTAAAGGTTGCCTGTGGCAGATAGCACAATTCTAGTTGTTGAGCTGGTCTACTCGAAGAGGGGGACATGCACAAAAATTGAAATGCATAATCGACTAATTAACAAAATTAAACAATTAAGTTTTTAGCTAATTACCTTATGGCCCATGTTGCAATTTACAAATTCTAGCCGTGGAGTGCGGATCCACTTTGAACTAAACCTCAGGCTGGCACCAGTGCCGAGATATTAATGCTCTAACAGACCAACATTGGCGTGCCAGTCACTTTTTCAACAAAACGTCGTTTTATGCATCAAAGCACAAAAGTATGAAAAGAACAAATTATGGGATTTAACGTGCCAAAACCACTATCTGATTATGAGGCACGCCGTAGTGAAGGACTCTGGAATAATTTAGACCACCTGGGGTTCTTTAAGGTGCACCTAAATCTAAGTATACGGGTGTTCTAGCATTTCGCCCCATCGAAATGCAGCCGCCGTGGCCGTGATTTGATCCCGCGACCTCATGCTTAGCAGTCCAACACCATAGCCACTAAACAGCCACGGCGGGTAAGCGCGAAAGTAACTGGAACGCCAATGCATTTCTCCACAATGTTCGGGAATTAATATGTCGCAACTGTTGACATCCTGAGAGTTAGTTCCTAGTGCATCCGCCTTGCGAATTCCACGGCAAGAACTTGTATATTGCAACACAGAAGTTAATATGTTAAAAGCCTAATTGGTGATTGTTTTAATTAGTCGATTATGCATTTCAATTTTTTGTGCAAGTAATGTCCACCTCTTCGAGTAGACCAGCTCAAGAACTAGAATTGTGCTATCTGCCACAGGCAACCTTTAAAAATTTGTTGAAAGTGTTTGCTGATACACCCCGTATTTATGGCATCTGCAGGCAAAATGCGATGTTTCCATCCCTATTGCGTAAATGTTGTAAATATTTAGAACAGCTTTTTTTCTTTTATTTTGTCGCCAGTCGTTAGCACTGCCTACTGGAAAGAGAATCAATATTGAGACACATATCACTCACGTGCTTTTCGCACGCCGTTGATAGAAGACTCTGCCGCAGGAGTCACTGAAGTCTGCATGTTTTTTTTTCAGGGTCAAAAAAGCACGCAATGTAATTCCATGTGAAATGAACATACATCAACATATTCATTCCCTAGGTATAGGCTATCCAATTAGTTGGCTACCTCCTTCTGTTTATAAAATACAAACTTTGTCCTTTGTATATATTGATATATTTTGTCTGTGCGTGGTGTTCTCAGCGGAAATTTAAAAAAAATGTTAAAGTGAGGAAACACGGATGAGGTAGCCGCCGCTGGTGCTTCTAATGCGCTTGTCCTCCTATTGTCAGGATTTGCCGAAATAAAGCGAAAGTATAAATTAAAACCGTGCACCTCCGCGCCAACAATGGTGCCGTAAGCTTTTAGCCGCAACAAAAGTGAAAATGTGGAGGCAACGCAAGAGAATCCTGAAATTGCGTGGCTAACAGAACTCCGGTAATGAAATAATAGGGGCGGGGGGGGGGGGGTAGGCTACGGATCTCCAGGTGGGGGGGGGGGGGGGCTCAGCCACGCCGGGAAAATTTCGGAGGGGGCGCAAGCCCCGGAGCCCCCCCTCCCCCCCGTATATATATATATAGTCGGCGCCTATGTGCGCAGTCACCATCATATGGCGCCAACAAACAATGAGGACAAGGAACGACAAAAGGAACAGAAGTGAAATGGACCAAATGACAACTCGTTGCTGATGGGAGCTGTATTCACATCTGCATTATGCATAGAATCTTTTATTGAGGTAAAGCAACAGCTCTTCCTCCTGTTGACTTTGTTGCGCATTTCTGCGTGAGTCTGGCCCTCGAAGCGTTAGGCAGTGCCACTCGGGGCCTTGGTGTTCGAAGTAACCCATCCTTCTAACTGTAGGTGTCATGTATTATGTGATTCTAAGTTTTTTTTTTTTTTTTCATGTACCCCGCAAAAGCTGCACTTGAAACGATATGATATATACGCCACCATTGCCATGAGTAGCACTAGCTGACAGTCCCATGGCCAGACATTGATTTATCTTGCTTAACTATTCTGCAAAACTGTTTTGCATACAAATGTTGTAATTAGTATACATGCTAAATGCCTCACAGCATAAAATTTTCGATGCGCATCTCACAATTCTTAATATTTTGTTTTAACTCAGGATGCTATTCTACCTGTGCTGCATTGTGTGGCTGACCACTCCAAGGATCTCAGCAGAATCATTACAAAGGTGTGTATCTTTGTGATTCTAAGTACTGGTATTTTTGTAGGTCACGTTTGGTGTAATTGCACAGATGAAATGAAAAACAGATTGCAAGATTACAGATTACACAGATTACACAGATTGCAAGAAAAACAGATGCACAGATTAAAATATTAGCTGACATGCAATGTCTCCAAATTTAGTTACAAAGGCAAATCTTTCTTAACAGTTGTCTTTGTAGCAATACAAAAGAGCGTGCACATCAAAACACCAGTGTCTAACAAGCAACATCATTGTGTCACAAAAGTACGGTTATTGCGGCAGAAGTGCCCACAGCTACTTCTGTGGAAGATCAAGCGAACTAAATAACCTATATAAAAGCATCAGGTGACTCCACTAAGAGCCTTTTATGCCCTACACACTAGATTAGGATGCAAGATTTAGGTTCTTTTGCAACCAAGACGCCCACATACAACGCTTAAAACATTATTAACGGGGCGAGTTGGGTACGTTGATACATTATTACGACAATTGTAGCGCAATAAAACACAAGGACGACACAAAGAAACGACCAGGAGAAGCGGAGAACTTACAACAGGTTTTATTGTAGCGAATTTCACATATATATGCACTATCCAACACAGACGTCATTAGCTGCACATGCGTAGGGTTGCTGAAATCAAAATACAGTGGCGACTTTCTTGTGACTGACGTTATCTAACACACTGAAAAGGAAAATGACCTTTTAAACAATAGACTCAATAAGAAGAAAAAAAGCGACAGCGCATTATTACGAGAACTGCAGCGCAATAACTCACAAGGACGACACAAAGAAACGACCAGGACGAGCTCTGAACTTACAACAGGTTTTATTGTAGCCAATTTCACAAATATTTCACTACACAAACGTCATTAGCTGCACATGCGTAGAAACATCATCCCTTTGTCTGTGAGTTGTATTGATCGCACGCTAACACACCTTTCCCCTAGCTGGGCAATACATTCTGCTTCAACAATTTCTCGAGTGAAGCGCGACTTGCTCTTCATAATGACAGCCGTGTTATGCATGTCAGGTAAACACTGCTTACATTTTAAACAATGACAAGCCAGGAAACCTTGAGTCTTTCCCTTCATGCGCGTTTCTCACGTAGTTTCCCTGCTCCCTAACAATTGACCTAACGTTGACACATCTCCCAGTTTGGCCAACATGCACCTTTCCACATCTTAAGGAATTTCGTAGAATACACCTTCTGCACAATCAGCAAAGGGTGGAGGGTGCCTATGCGTTGTGCCGCAGGATGGCTCCTTTCTTACCTCTGGGTCGGTCATTGTGCAGAGCTTGGACAGCCTGTTAGGTGCGGTGAATACGACTTTTACATCATACCGCTGGGCCACCTTTTTCAGGTTGCCTGAAAGCTTGTTAACATACGGTATCACAGCCATGCAGTATTACCGCCTGCGCGGTAATACTACATGTTCAGAAGCTTTCACACAACCTGAAAAATGTGGCCCAGTGGTATGACGTGAAGGCGCTTGTGTCCTGCTTGTCGTTGTCTTTGTTTACTTTCTTGATGCCATTAGGCCAGAATAAATCCATGACAGGAACTGCCAGTCCATATAGCTATACATTGTATGCAGTATGGCTGCCGGCCTGACTTTGACAAGTGCGAAGTAGCAGTAAGAACTTCAGAAGAGTAGAACATTGGACGAGTTGGTGATGCATATTAGAGTACGGTGAAGTGCAATAGATGGGACAATGTGAGGTGAGACAGACGAGCCAAGCGCTACTGACAACTGTGAACGTTTATTGGAAAATTTTGCTGCACCAGGACAATGCGCGCATGTGCCCAAGACACCTAAAACCATCAAGAAACAGAGCAGGCACAAAAAAACAAGGAAATACGGCAAAAATTGCTAACAACGTGTGCACGATCTCTTCAAACGTGATAATTGGGAAGCATGTGTACGCTGTCAACTCCGCAGAACTTTCACGAGACAAGAGATATCAAAAGCGAAACAGAAGTAGAACTAGCTTACCTGTGGCTACGTGTAAATCGCGCTTCTTTGTTTAAAGTGCCTCGAAAGCCACGCTAACGCACGTATCAGATCCGGAGTTGAAAATAATTTTCAATTAACACTGCTTCGAAAAGCTCGCCATCTAATTTTGTTTTTCCACGGCCTACAACTTCCACATTCTTCAACTACATATAGCAACCGCAACTTTAGCAGTCCAAGGCAAGATCCAAACTCTTCTCCTTATTTCAAACACCTGAAGTGCTGTCGCAGCCCTTCTCTCAGGTACTGGCCAGTATGTCCCAAGTAAACACGACCGCTGTATATGAATTCTGAACATGGCAGAATTAGCGCATGGGACATACTGATACTCGTGTTTAGTCGTACAGTATTTCCTTACTCGACTACCCGTGACGCTTTTGCACAGTTGTTCCAACTTGCATGGCGCAGAAAACAGAGGAATCACCCCATATTTCCCTGTGACTTTCATTAAGTTGTGTGAAACCTTATCCACATAAACATTGCCACCTTGAGGGGGTGGATCTGTTGCTGAGGTTTCGCACAACTTAAAGAAAGTAGCAGGGAAGTATGGGTGGATCTTTTGTTTTCTGCGCCATGCAAGTTGGCACAACAGTGCAAATGCGTCGTGGGTAGTCAGATTAGGAAATACTGTACGACGAAACGTGAGTATCAGTATGTCCCATGCTCTAATTCTGTCGTTCACAGGATTTGTTAAACTGTGGTCGTGTTTACTTGGGACAGACTGACCAGTGCCTGAGCGACAGGCTGCGGTAGTACTTTAGGTGTTTGAAATAAGGAGAAATGTGGGATCTTGCCTTGCAGTGCAAAAATATGTTATTGTGGCTTTGGGGGCACTATAACCAAAGAAGTGCGATTCATAGGTAGCCACAGCTCAGCTAGTTCTTCTGTTTCTATTTTCTTGTTTATTCCACTTGGGCCAGTTCTGCGCGGTTGACAGCGTACACATGCTTCCCAATAACCATCACATTTATAGGTGATTGTGCATGCGTTGTTAGTGATCTTTGCCGTATTTATTTGTTTTTTTTTGCGCCTGCTCTGTTTGTAGCTGGTTTCGGGGTGTCTTGGGCACATGTCCTGCTGCAGCGAAATTTTTCAATAAACGTTCAGCTGTCAGTTGCGCTTGTCCCGCCTGTCTCTCCTCACCTTGTCCCGTCTATTGCACTTCACCATACTCTAATAGCAGTAAGAAGAGCAACCAACTCACCCGAGCAGTAAACAAGGCCCATAGAATGGCCAAATTGAAGGAGAAATGTTTCAGTGGAGGACCTGTTTTGTGAACTGGTAAGGAAATGGCATACTTGTTTGCAAACTGATAACCAGATGCATTTTCCATGCCCATACATTATTGTCTGTAACGGCTCCCTGATTCTTAGGTTTTTTATGGCTTTTATCAAGTGTTCCAGAGCACTTGACTGTTTGTCTGTTGTAAAATTAAATCGTTGTCATTCAGCGGGGCGTGTCATTTTGTATAAGCCCTTACTTTGTCTTTGGCCTTGGCGCTGGTCCCACCTAAATATGAATTTCTAAACAGCCTTTTTTCAGATTATGAACAGAATAATTTTAGTACGTATTTCATTACAAAAATTTTCTCAATTTGAGGAAGAAGTCCTGCTGACCCCAAGCATGGTGTGAAATGAAGAAATGGCACTCCACATCCATAGGTAGCTTGATTTCCCCTGTTTCATGCTTACTTGTTTGGTTCTTCCCTAGTGAATGCTCATGAAAGGCAGCGAAACTGTCATTCATTGAAAAAAATTGTACTTGCAGACACTGCCACACACAAAGCCCTTGACCTCATTAATGTTTTTAAAAGAAAATGCAGCTTCTGTGTGCAGCAATAGGCTGAACAAGACGAGGGCAAACAGGAAGGTTGCCACATTAGTGATTAAGAGTTGTCCAACAAAGAAGGTCTCAAGCTGAAGCCAACATCTTTACAAAGAAATGAATGCATTTAGCCTGAGACATTCTTTGTTTGACCAGACAAGACTCCTTGTCGAAACATGTGCTCTAGTCTGAGGCGTACATATCCCGTTCTACCACTCTCGATCAACGATACACCAATACAATTAGCAACTCGTGGCAAGGTCGTAAATGCACGTTCGAAGAGAATGTAGTGTGCACTCTGAGGTAGCATGAATAGTATGTTATTTACTTGAATGAAATGCAGATTTGCTTGCCAGTTACTTTATCCCCATGTTATAATTGGAAAGCATGGTTCCAAAGAGAGAATAATGATTTGAAGCTCACACAGTCTTGCTCCTTTATGTCAGTTCACACTGTTACGGTTGCTACACTAGCTGTCCTATCTGCAACTGTATAGTAGTGTTCCGACTACGCAGCCCAAATAAATAGAATAATTAGGCTTTTTCTTCAGAAAATGTGCTGCTGCTTCACAGCTTGACGCAGACAAGTATTTTATATCTGGACGGTGACTGGAATAGGGTGTGCTTTTTAAACAAGAGCAGTATGGCTGTTTCAAGTGCAATTAAATCTAATGTCAAATGACCTCAGCTTGGGGGATCACACGATGGGAGACTAGTGTGAGAAGGAGGATTAGATTTTTGAGAACAAGGCATTTGAAAATGAGAAAGCATGACTTATATCATCTAAAGTTACTACTGTTGGATATGATCAGGGAAGGCACTTATCGTGGCTCCATTTGCAACATGTTACAATGCTGGCTTAATATTGCCACGTGTACTTGTTTATCTTTCACCGGTCACAGCTCTTCACCGGCTCACAAATGTTAACCGTTATCGCACGGCGCAGGACGCGCCTGCATGTATCGGAAGTTTCTCGAACGTTATCGATGCTTCTTTCCGTTGTCTGTATTCACCGAAGCTTATGTTATCAGATTGTATGACCGACGCGAATTGTCTAGAATTTTCTGGAAGACACGCGGGCACCAGGGAATAACCTGGAACATTCGATGACTCATGTATAAAAGCCAACGCGTTTCGCTGCTGATCAGATTTCGACGATCGCCGACTGTGTTCGCCGTTTTCGTTATGCTTCGAGCGCAGCTTGCTTTTGTGGCCACAGGTTCGCCCAATAAAGAATAAGTTTTGTCATACACAGTTTTACGACTGTTTACTTCAGCGTCACTACTACGTGACATCTGGAGTAGGTGCTTTTATGTCCTTGTACCGGACTCCCCCATCCAGCCGTGAGCCAAGCCCAAACCGTCCAGAAGACGTCGACGCCTACCCCGACCAGCGAGCTAGCCGTAGGCTATTGAACCTGCCACCGGAGTATGAACCCCTACCCGACAAGACCAAGAGGACCAAAGTCACGACCTCGGCAGCAGCTACCATGACAGCCTCTGCGCCGACATCTGAAATCGTAATGCAACAACCCAGGGAGCCGCCGACTTTCCGCGGTTCGCCATGTGAAGACCCCGAACGCTGGCTGGAGGCATACGACCGGGTCGCTACGTTCAACAAGTGGGACTGCGACGACAAGCTGCACCATGTTTACTTCTCGCTTGAAGACGGTGCCAGAACCTGGTTCGAGAATAGGGAGCGTGCACTAACAACTTGGGACCTCTTCCGAGCCGCATTCCTGGACACCTTCACGAGCGTCGTCCGCAAAGAAAGAGCTGCAGCCTTGCTGGAAAACCGTGTACAGCTCCCGAATGAGAGCATCAGTATGTACACTGAAGAAATGACTCGATTATTCCGGCACGCCGACCCCGCTATGCCAGAAGACAGGAAAGTTCGCTTGCTCATGCGGGGAGTTAAGCAGGAGCTATTCGCCGGACTGGTGCGGAATCCACCAACAACACTCCAAGACTTTCTCTCGGAGGCTACGACGATCGAGAAAGCACTGGACATGCGCAACCGGCAATACAATCGCCGTTCGACGCCACAGTACGCCGAAGTCCAAGGACTCTCCGATGACCTAAGAGACACCATCAGGGCGATAGTACGCGAAGAGCTGCAGAAGTTGCTACCGTCGTCGCAGCCTCAAGTTGCTTCCATCGCCGATATCGTGCGAGAGGAAATCCAGCAATCGCTCGGACTTCCCGAATTGCCGCAACCCCAGCCGGAAGCGATGACCTACGCCGCCGTCGCCCGTCGTGAAGGGCGACGGCGTAGCCCCCCCTCCGGCGTAGCCCCCCCAACGTAGCCCCCCCTCCGCGCTCGCGCCAGGGCCCCGTAACGCCGCAGTCCCATCGCCCACCGCCGCCGCCCCCAGCACGCCCGCCCGTCGCCCAGCGCAGTTACCAAAGGAAGACGGACCTTTGGCGCGCCCCCGCCTACCGCCCGCTCTGCTATCACTGCGGGGAAGCCGGCCATGTCTACCACCGATGCCCATACCGCGAGATGGGCCTACGAGGGTTCGCCGCCAACGCACCACGCCCACAGCTTGGCGAGCGACCACGTGACATGGCCGACTACCTCGCCGGAGCTCAGTGGCAACCACGACTACCCTCACGCTCGCCGTCACCAGGCCGCTAGATCTCGCCCCATCGCCGTCAGTACACTGGTCCTACTCGGGGCCGATCTCAATGCTCTTACTCGGGAAACTAAAAGCAGCAACCAATGGAGGTGCGGTTGCTGTACGACGCAATGACGAAGATCCTCCGCCGCCACCGACGACGACGATTCGCGAATCATCACGACGAGATATCAGCACACCGTCTAGCGACAACCTCGACAACAATTCGCCGCCGAAAGAAGACCTTCTGACGCGACGTAGCAGCAGCAGAGCAAGCCGACGCAGCCGTGATCCGACGCCACGAATTAACCGCAACTCCAGACGCCGGTCTACCGATCTAGCCATGCGAATCGATGGTCATAACGTCACCGCTCTCGTCTACACTGGCGCCGATTATTCCGTCTTCAGTGGCGCGTTCGCCGCCAAGTTGAAGAAGGTGAAGACGGCCTGGCAAGGACCCGATATCCGGACAGCGGGAGGCCACCTAATAACGCCGGCTGGAATCTGCACAGCGCATGTCACGGTCAACAACCGCACTTACCCGGTGAGCTTCGTAATCCTGCAGCACTGCTCCAGGGATGTCATCTTAGGCATGGACTTTCTAAGCCAACACAGTGCAGTCATCGACTTACGGTCTAATTCGATAACGCTTTCAACGTACAACGCGATGTCACCGGATAGAAACATCAGTTACCATGCCTTGAATGTGCTAGAAGAACAAGTCACCGTTCCGCCTCGCTCCAGCGTAATGATTTCCGTCAGTACCGAAGTGCCTGCAGACATGGAAAGCGTAATAGAGGGCGATCATCACTTACTGTTCGACCGTGAAATTTGCGTCGCTAGAGGCATAGCTGAGCTACGTGAAGGGAAAGCAAGAGATTGTATGACCGACGCTCACGAACTTCAGCGACGAATACAAGCACATTAACAAAGGCACAACGGTCGCCTACATCGACGAAATAGTACAAGCCAGCAGTGCTTTTGCCTTCACGGATTCTAGTGCACCTGCAACGAAGACTGTAGTACTTGAACCAACTTTCGACGTCAATCAGAACCTTCCCTGGCATAAGAAAGAACAGCTAAAAGCTCTGCTCCTGCAATACAAGGACTGCTTCTCGTCGTCGTCAAAAGTTCGACAAACCCCGGTCGCCAAGCACCGCATCATAACCGAAGAATATGT
This sequence comes from Dermacentor silvarum, assembly GCF_013339745.2. Lineage (NCBI taxonomy): Eukaryota > Metazoa > Arthropoda > Arachnida > Ixodida > Ixodidae > Dermacentor > Dermacentor silvarum. The sequence goes on along the minus strand of NC_051155.1, from coordinate 20,851,471 downwards.
CCGCCCACTCCGTCAGAGCCCGTACCGAGTTTCGGCGCGCGAACGCGAGGCCATAAGGCAACAAGTCGACGAAATGCTACGCGACGACATCGTCCAGCTGTCCAAGAGTCCGTGGGCGTCCCCCGTGGTGTTAGTGAAGAAGAAGGATGGAACCCTACATTTCTGCGTCGATTATCGTCGCCTCAACAAAATCACGAAGAAGGACGTATACCCTCTCCCACGGATTGACGACGCCTTGGATCGACGCTACAACGCAAAGTATTTTTCGTCGATGGACCTCAAAACCGGCTACTGGCAAATCGAAGTCGACGAGAGAGACCGGGAGAAGACTGCCTTTATAACACCAGACGGACTGTTCGAGTTCAAGGTCATGCCGTTTGGTCTTTTCTCGGCACCTGCGACTTTCCAACGGGTCATGGATACAGTACTGGCAGGCTTGAAGTGGCAGACTTGCCTCGTCTATTTGGACGACATCGTTGTGTTTGCCTCAAGCTTCGAGGAACACCTCCGGCACCTTGAAACAGTTCTTCAAGCTATCAAGACCTCCGGACTCACGTTGAAGCCAGAAAAAGGCCGCTTCGCCTAAGAGGAGCTCTTGTTTTTGGGCCATGTCATCAACAAGTCTGGAGTATGCCCTGACCCACAGAAAACGGCGGCCATCACTGACTTTCCTGCGCCCGCCAACAAGAAGGCAGTGCATAGATTTCTTGGCCTGTGCGCCTATTACAGGCGTTTCGTCAAGGATTTTTCATGGATCGCCCAGCCACTGACGTACCTCACGAAGGCCGACGTCGAGTTCAAGTGGGAGACGCCGCAAATCGAAGCATTTGAAGAACTGAAGCGACGCCTGCAATCGCCGCCCATTCTTGCGCATTTCGACGCAAACGCTGATACCGAAGTCCACACCGACGCAAGCAGCGTAGGACTCGGCGCCGTGCTTGTGCAGAGGACTAACGGACTAGAAAGGGTTGTAAGTTACGCTAGCCGGTCGCTATCGTAGGCGGAATCAAATTATTCCAGAACAGAAAAGGAGTGGTTCGCCATCATCTGGGTTACATCAAATTTTCGCCCCTACCTCTATGGCAGGCCCTTCAAAGTTGTGAGCGACCACCACGCCTTGTGTTGGCTATCTAACTCTAAGGATCCTTCAGGTCGCCTCGCACGATGGAGTCTGAGACTTCAAGCATTCGACATCACCGTCGTCTACAAGTCCGGCCGAAAGCACTCTGAGGCCGACTGTTTGTCTCGCGCCCCCGTCGAACCGCCGCCACAGAACGACCAGGATGACGACACTTTCTTGGGACCCATCAGTGCCGTCGAATTCACCGAACAACAGCGAGCCGACCCGGAACTAAGGAGCCTTGTAGACTACCTGGAAGGCCAGACCGTCCCTGTACCGAAGGTGTTCAGGCGACGATTGGCGTCGTTTTTCTTGCAAAACGACATTCTCCTAAAGAAGAACTTTTCGCCTCGCCGAGCCAACGACCTCCTCGTGGTACCCTCAGCATTGCGTCCAGAGGTTCTGCAAGCTCTCCATGACGACCCAACGGCTGGACACCTCGGTTTTTGCCGCACGCTCGCGAGGATACAAGAAAAATACTACTGGCCTCGCCTCTCTGCCGACGTCGCCCATTACGTAAGGACATGCCGAGACTGTCAGCTACGCAAAACACCGCCGACAAGGCCAGCCGGACTTCTACAGCCGATCGAACCACCTCGCCGACCATTCGAGCAGATCGCGATGGACTTGGGCCTTTTCCGACGTCGACGTCCGGGAATAAATGGATCGTCGTAGCTACGGACTACCTCACCCGCTACGCCGAAACAAAAGCCTTGCCAAAAGGCAGTGCCGCCGAGGTAGCCCGATTCCTCGTTGAGAACATTCTCCTGCGTTACGGTGCTCCAGAAGTCCTGATCACCGACAGAGGCACGGCCTTTACGGCAGAACTAACTCAAGCCATCCTGCGATACAGCCAGACAAGCCATCGCCGGACCACCGCCTACCACCCGCAGACGAATGGCCTCACGGAGCGCCTAAATAAGACCATCGCCGACATGCTGGCAATGTACGTCGATGTCGAACACAAGACGTGGGATGCCATCCTTCCGTACGTGACCTTCGCATACAACACGGCCGTGCAAGAAACGACGCACATGGCGCCGTTCAACCTGGTCTACGGAAGGAACCCGGCAACGACGCTTGACTCCATGCTACCGGACGTCACCGATGAAGAACATCTCGACGTTGCCACCTATTTGCAGCGTGCCGAAGAAGGTCGACAGATCGCCCGCCTGCGCATCAAGAACCAGCAGAGCACCGACAGCCGACACTACAATCTTCGTCGACGCTACGTCGAGTAACAGCCTGGAGACCGTGTTTGAGTCTGAACTCTGATACGCCGGCGAGGAATTAACGAGAAACTGTTACGACGCTATTTCGGACCCTACAAGATTATCCGACGGATTGGCGCACTGGACTATGAGGTCGTGCCAGACGGCATTTTGCAGTCACAGCGGCGCCACGCACGACCCGAAGTCATCCACGTGGTGCGTCTTAAGCCTTTCTACGCCCGCTGACGAACTTAGGTACTTCGTTGCTTTGTTATTTTTATTGTCTTTATTACGCGTGGTTTATGTTTTCAGATTCATGTTCGTTAGTAGCATCGGGACGATGTTTTTTTAAGGGGAGGGTATTGCCACGTGTACTTGTTTATCTTTCACCGGTGACAGCTCTTCACCGGCTGACAAATGTTAACCGTTATCGCACGGCGCAGGACGCGCCTGCATGTATCGGAAGTTTCTCGAACGTTATCGATGCTTCTTTCCGTTGTCTGTATTCACCGACGCTTATGTTATCTGATTGTATGACCGACGCGAATTGTCTAGAACTTTCTGGAAGACACGCGTGCACCAGGGAATAACCTGGGACATTCGATGACTCACGTATAAAAGCCATCGCGTTTCGCTGCTGATCAGATTTGGACGATCGCCGACTGTATTCGCCGCTTTCGTTGTGCTTCGAGCGCAGCTTGCTTTTGTGGGCACAGGTTCACCCAATAAAGAATAAGTTTTGTCATCCACAGTTTTACGACTGTTTACTTCAGCGTCACTACTACGTGACAATATTTTGCGCTGGGTAAAATGAAAAAAAAAAACACCACTGCTTGCACAATATTCAACTAAACAACGCAGCCGTGCAAAAGTGTCTATGCAGAACACAACTCATTCACTATTAGAAAATAAATACACAGGGTGATCATTTCTAAGTTTTATGGAATTTTTTAAAATCGCCTATGGCAGACAGCATAATTCTTGCCCTTGAGCTGGACTATTTGAAGGGGCGGATTACTAACACAGGAAATCGAAACACATACTCAATTAGTAAACGAAAATTTCAGTTATTAACTTATTAACTGATTAGTTTACAGCACATATTGCTATTAACGAATGGTAGCCGGAGAGCTTGCAAGACGTATCCAATTGAAATGGATTTCCAGGATGACACCAGTTTCGAGATATTATTTCCCAAAGTGTGGGACGTAATACACAGGCGTTGCAGTTACTTTTGTTCTTCAATGCAGAGCATTTTGTTAAAAATGTAAGTGGAACAACAGTGCATGTTTAGGCCAAGTTTGATCCGTTTCTCCAAACTGGCGTCATTCTGGAAATTCATTCCAAGTGGATATGCCTTGCAAACTCACCGGCTACAATGCGTAAATTGCAATATGGGCCGTAAAGTAAACAATTCAAAAGATAATTAGTGCACGTTTGTTAATTAGCTGAATATATGCTGCGATTTGTCGTGAAACGAATGTCCGCGTCTCTGACTGATACAGCTAAGGACTAGAATTATGCTATCTGCAACAGGGTATTTTTAAGAATTCTGCAAAACTTAAAAATGATCACCCTGTATATAGGGGACCCTGTTAGGAAATTTTACAAATCTAGTCATAAGCAAAAAGACGAAGGATGAAATCGCGGCCATGGCGGCCACATTTCGATGGGAGCGAAATACAAGAACACCTGTGTACTTAGGTTTAGATGTACATTAAAAAATCCCAGGTGGTCCAACTTCCAGAGTTCCTTACTACGGCGTGTCTGAGAATCAGATGATGGTTTTGGCTCATAAAACACTATAATTAAATTTTTAATCTTTAGTAGCCTGCTCGAAAATGCAACGCAATGACTAGACCAAATTATTTACCTCGTTTGCGTGATGAGTCCCAATTTCTTAATTTAGTACTTCGGTATTTATCGTATGTTTTGTGCTCGTCCATGCAAAATACCACTGGTCGGCCTCATTCTACCGTCCACTGTTACTTTTGGGTGGCTTAGTCTTGCAAGCTCAACATATAGTCTGCAAAATTGTGGAATGTCTGCCCTAAGTAGCAGTTCAAACACATCCTTCTGTATCTATAGTTCAATATGGGACCAGATAAGATTTCTTAAATTATCAGTTCTTTCTTTTACTAATTTCGTTGTGTTAGGATATGTAGAATAGCATTGATTGGCATGTTTACAGTGTTGTTTTCTTTTTAATCCAGACAGTTTTTAATGGTACAGAAATGCTTCTATTTTGGTAGAAAGTGAACATATTATATTTGTTACATTTGGTGTCTAATAAATTTTGTTCTCTTTAGTGTGTGTGTGTCTGTGTCGTGTATTTTTCCTTTCAGCGAGTAGCAACTGCTCTCGAAGGCCCCTGCTGACCTCGGAGGCACTGCCGAACACTAGCATTTTCGCGAGGACGACTGCATGACAGCACGTTTGCCAAGAGGGACTCTGCGATCAGGGAAAGGAAAAGGAAGTCGAAGTGCAGCGACTGGTTCATACGTCATTGGCGCACGTGCGCGCGTGAATTCGTCAATTCCCAGGGCCGTCGATTGTGTCACGTGTGGTGAGCACGCGGCGAAATGTTTCGTGGCGGGACGCCGCCGCGCTTACGCAGTGGCAGACGGAATACAGCAGGCTAAAGTGTCGGACGCCGGCGATGGCTACAAGCGGCGATGTTCGTGCTGGCCAAACGGATGCTCAGGCAGCAACTTCTCGGATGGCCCTGTTCCCTTGAGCATTGGTGGTCGGCGTCCGACATTTCGGCCTGTGGTGATCCGTTGGGTGCTGTGTAAGCGCGTGACCTGCGCCACCAAGAATTTCGCTTCGTGCTCGCCCCAAGTAAACTAAAACGCCTCTAATTCCATTCATAAACTCTCTAATTAATACAAAAAACGTCCTAAATGCCGCCTTAATTTCATCGCAAATTCTCCCATTTGGAAATGATTAAACCCCCATTGTGGCCTGCAAATCTTCCCAGTCAAATGGGGGTAAAGTGCGCATATTACGGTACTCCCGTAGTGTGCCGAAGGAATGCCCACCTAAATGGGAGTTTTATCGTACGCCCATTCAATGGGAGCAAAACACGTACGAATCGGAATGCGCTAGAGGACAAGCGAAGAACCCCCTTCTGGGTGTTTTTCTGTTTAGTGTGTAGCAGCCACCGGTGACATAGGTGCTGCGGGTAACACCTCGGAAACCTGCTCTTGAACGACGCGTCGGATTGAAGAAGAAAGCGCTAGCGGGGGGTGGGCGGGCAAGATCAAGGATACATGGCACAAGGGACAGCTGGCGCGCAACATCCTCGACGCAAACTGTTTTATCTTGCGCAGTAACGAAAGCTGCAAGCCCAGCAGCTTTTAATGCCGAAATTTTTTCTTCGGATGAGCAGGTGTGGCAAGTGGAGTCTTGCCTCCACAGCTCGGCATAGCTTTGACATGCTTGAAAGACATCGGCTAACATTTGCGTGTTCTTGGCGACAAGCATCTGGAATGCATCGTCAGTGACACGGCTCAAAATGTGTTTGATATGGATGGGTCGACACGCTTGCAAAGCGACCACTTCCTTTGTGTAGCTCCATGGTGTAGTTTTCTCCATGTTGCTGAGCTCATCCTCGGAAGCGCTGTTTGGCACGCAAATTGTGAACAGCTGGACGGCCGAAGAGTTCCTCGAGTCTCGTTTTGAAGGCTGACAAGGTGGTAAGATCAGTCTCTTGATTACGAGACCAGAGATTGGCGACGTCAGTTAAATAAAAGATGACATTGTTTAGCTTCCTTGTGTCGTCGCAGTTGCTGTACTTGCTTACCCGGTCGTTCGACACGAGCCAGTCTTTAACGTCCTGGTCGTCGGTACCGCTGAAGTAATGAGAGTCGCGTTGCCGAAGGGTGTTGGAACAAACCACAGTCGGAGGGTGAGGAATGGCCAGCACTTCGTCTGTGGCCATGATAGAAACGGGACGCAAGGTACGGCTGCGGAGTTACAAGGTTGGAGCGATGCAGTAACCTACAGCAAATATAATGCAGCCTTTGGCATAAGCGCTCTTCTTTACTACGAAAAACAGACGCTAGTGAACCAGCAATGGCGGAACCAGTGCAAAGGCGGCACTGCCGAATTCTTTCTGCGCGAGCAGCGCACTCTGCTTCTGCTAGTAGTGTCAGTCTCTTCGGTACAATAATTTTGATTGAAGTGTAACAAATGATAAAATAAATGTAAATAGAAGTAGACAGCAAATAAACTTTAGATTATATATATATATATGTATGTATATATATTGTGAGCATTATTCATACGCTTCATATTCTCATCTGCACATTCTCATCAACACCGTTTTGGGGCCTGGTAGTGGGGCTATAGCTCGAGAGAATAAATGATAGTCTGACTGCCTAAACCTCGTCTCACAAGTTGTGGAGTGTGCTGTCCGGTTCCTTCGTCCTCTCGCTGTCTGTATCTCTCTGGCTTCACCTACGCTACATCCCTGGAGCTCCGCTCGCGTTGCCGCCTCTACCAACTGCACTCAAGACAAGCAGGCCACTAACGCGACATCCACCTTGCCTGCTCCGGCGGGAACCCCGGCTTGGCCGGTCACCACCCCTCAGACGGATCCACCGGTGTTTGCTGGACTTCCCGGTGAAGACGTTGAAGACTGGTTGGAGCTATACGAGCGCGTGAGTGACTTTAACCACTGGAACGAATCTGAAAAACTTACGCACGTCGCCGTCTACGAACAATCTCCGAACCACGATAACGGTGGTCGGAAGAAACATCGATGGGAGTAACGCGATAGTTCACTGGGGATGTTTGTTCATTAATAATGTACGTTAATAATGTACATTAACAATGTACACAGCCGTCTTTCTTGCGGACCAACACAACAGGAGAAGACTAAGAACTGGACGATGGCTGAATGATGTCGCTTTTAAGCATATCGTCAACGTTGCCTGCAATGATTTTTCTTTCTGTGGAAGACACGCGATACGGGCGGCGGCGTACAATAGAACTGCCTTCGGTTTCAATGCGATGCACTGCGACAGAAGTGCGGCCCAGAAGTTTGGAGTTAAGGTCAAATAAGGCGCTGTGTTTTTGCAGTAGGGCCAAAAGGTCTTCTTTCAGGGCAGCAGTCAAATCAGGATTTATCGCGTCCTTTAGAGCAGCGGCAGCAGCATGATCATCAGTTGTGGTGATAATCAGTTGTGGCGTGAAGAGGTACTAGCGAAAGAGGTTCGGTGTCAGTAAAGCAAGTCACAGTGGTGCCTTGGAAGAGCACAACTGGCGAAGCACAACTGGCGATGCACTGCGATGCACCGGCGTCGCAAGAGCTTGGTTTTATAGCCATGAGCCCGATTTCGTCAACTGGAGCACGTTTAAGCACCACCTACGCCACCTACGCCGCCGCATGAACACCTCGATGCCAGAGAGTGACCGTGTACGCCACCTGCTGAAGGGTATTGGGACTGTGGCATTCAATGCTCTTGTAGTGCTGAACCCCACTACCATCGCCGGAAAACTAAATTGTGCAGCTTCAGGAGGGAAAGCTGCATCCAGTGAACAACGTGAAACTCCTCCGACGGGCCCGTCAAATGTACTTTTGGTGTTTGTTGAAGGTATACGTACTGAAGCCTTGGTTGACATGGGTGCATCGCTTTCGGTTATTAGTACTGACTTGTGTTCTTGATTGCGAAAAGTGAACACACCTTATAATGGCCCTCGCCTTCGTTGTGCTAATGCAGTTCTTGTTCAGCCCTCCGGTGTTTGCACTGCGCGTGTTTTCATTGATGGCATCCTTCACCACATTCAGTTTGTGGTGCTATCTTCGTGTGCCTACGCGATGATCTTGGGATGGGACTTCCTGTCCTCCGCTTCCGCTTTCATCTCTTGTCGTCAGCGCACTATTCATATGGCGGACACTGAATCTTCGTCTGCTGTCGATGCTCACACACTACGTTTCGTCACGTCTACCGACTGCTTAATTCCCGCGGGCAATGATCATATCTTAACGCTGACTTCCGACAGTATTGTTAATGACGATGTGTTCCTTGCACCCAGTAGTCACTGCATCTCTGGTGGGCTTGGCATTACTCCTAGCCTGGTGCGTTTTCAGGACGGTAGAACGTTCTTCGCAGTTCATAACCCTACGTCTTCGCCAGTTGTGCTCTCCCAGGGCACCACTGTGACTTGCTTTGCTGACACCGAACGTTTTTCGCTAGTACCTCTTCACACCGAATCACCACCTTTGTCTACCATAACCGATGATCATGCTGCTGCCGGTGCTCTAAAGGACGCGATAAGTCCTGATTTGACTGCTGTCCAGAAAGAAGACCTTTTGGCCCTACTGCAAAAACACAGCGCCTTATTTGACGTTAACTCCAAACTTCTGGGGCGCACTTCTGTCGCAGTGCATCGCATTGAAACCGAAGGCAGTTCTATTGTACGCTGCCGCCCGTATCGCGTGTCTTCCACAGAAAGGAAAATCATTGCATACAACGTTGACGGCATGCTTAAAAGCGACATCATTCAGCCATCGTCCAGTTCTTAGTCTTCTCCTGTTGTGTTGGTCCGCAAGAAAGACGGCTGTGTACATTTTTAATGTACATTATTAATGAACAAACATCCCCAGTGAACTATCGGGTTACTCCCATCGAGGTTTCTTCCGACCATCGTTATCGTGGTTCGGAGATTGTTCACGTTTTGCGTCTCAAACGATTCGTTCGGCGCCTCCCTCCTGGCTATGTCGCGGCCTGGCTGGCCGCTTGCGCGCGCGGGGAAATTAGTGTGAGCATTATTCATACGCTTCATATTCTCATCTGTACATTCTAATCATCACCGTTTTGTGGCCTGGTAGTGGGGCTCTCGCTCGAGAGAATAAATGTGAGTCTGACTGCCTAAACCTCGTCTTTACATTACTTTTCAAATTTTCTACATCTATAATTTATTGAAGGATAAATAAATCAATCATGGAAAGATGAGAAAAGATTAATAAGGAAAAGATTGCCTTATTAATATTTTCCCATCTTTCCATGATCTGTTTATTTATCCTTCAATAAATTATAGATTTAGAAAATTCAAAAAGTACTGTCACAAAATCACAATTATAGTAATACTAATGTTATTATTCAAAATTTACGTCTCTCCTTTACTGTATTTAATTAATTATTAAATTCATATTAATACTCCTATCTAGGTAAGGCTGACTAACATAGTATAGACTGCTTAATTCTTTTATTATCGGTTCGTTTCACACATTTTCAATTATTTATTTCTTTTACTTTAATTTTTATTGCTTATTTATTTCTAAACTAATTTATCTTAAATTTCTATCATAATACCACCCGGTTTGTGGCCTATCCCCCACAGTGGGTTGCGCCATTGATTGAGGCAACATCATCATCATCCTCATCATCATCGTCTCACAAGATATATATATATATATATATATATATATATATACAGGGTGTCTCAGCTATCACGCAGCAGGATTTAAAAAAAGAGGAACGGCGTTACGTGAAGCAATGAGTGAGTGAGTGAAATAACTTTTATTACAGGTCCGGCGAGGACGCGAACTCGTCGCGCACCCGGCTAGTCCCACGTCGGGACCGGCAGGTCTAGCCCACCAGCCCGGTCGCGGGCACACCGGACAGCCAGGATTTGCTTGTCTAGAGCGGGGCTACGCAGAAGCGAGTCCCACTCGTCCTTGCTGAACTTGGGGTATCTCGACCCGCACTCCCAGAGCATGTGTGCTAGAGTGGAGGTCTGCCCACAGGATGGGCAGGCGTCGTCGCGATATACGTCAGGGTAAACTTCGTGCAGAACGGCCAGACACGGATATGTGCCGGTCTGCAAAAGTCTAAGCGAAACAGCTTGCGCCCTATTCAATTTGGGGTGAGGGGGTGGAAAGACCCTTCTGGACATGTAGAAAAATTTTGTCACCTCGTTGTGAGTAGCGGGAGCATCCCTGTGGCCGTAGGGGGGAGGGGTGTCGGCTCTCCTTACAGAGGAAGCGCGGTCGGTGAGGTCGCGCGCAGCCTCGTGAGCAGACTCATTGAGGTTCGGGGGAGCACCCTCGACCGACCCTACGTGAGCGGGAAACCAGTGAATCGAATGATGCGTGAGAGCATCCGGATTGAAGACGCTAAGAAGACGAGCAGCCTGCTCGGCGATGCGACCCTTCTGAAAAGCCCTAACTGCCGTTTTGGAATCGCTGTAGATCTCAGACCCACGACCGTCTAGCAGGGCGAGGGCGATGGCGGCTTGCTCGGCGACTTCGGGGTCTGAAGTGCGAATTGAAGCGCTATTGGAAAGCTTGCCGCTGGAGTCGACCACGACGACGGCAAAGGTCTTTCCATCGCTGTACTCCGCGGCGTCGACGAAGCGTGCTCTGATGCCTTGTTGATAGATCTGTTTCAGAATTGCTACTGCTCTCGCCTTGCGTCTGCCCTCGTTGTGGACGGGATGGACGTTTCGAGGCACGGGGGCCAATTCGAACTTGTCTCGAATGCACCTAGGGATCGGGGTACTGACCCTCGAAGATACCACAGGAGGGTAACCCAGCTCTTCGAGGATGCGTTTACCTGCCGCTGTGGTGGTCAGGCGAGCGAGTTGCGCGCGTTCTTGGGCTTCGGCAATCTCCTCGGCGGTGTTGTGTACCCCCAGCTTGAGGAGATCTTCGGTATGGGTCCTAATTGGTAGCCCGAGAGCCCGTTTGACTACTTTGCGGATGAGAGCATTGAGCTTGTCTCGCTCCGCTCTAAGCCAGTTGTGCATAGAAATCGTGTACGTGAAGTGGCATAATACGAAGGCGTTGATAAGGGTGAGGAGATTGGCTTCCTTCATGCCTCTGTGTCTGTTTGCGATTCTGCGAACGAGGCGGAAGGCGTTGTCCGTCTTTGCGATGATCTTGCGGAGAGCCGTTCCGTTCCCGCCGTTGAATTCGACAAACATGCCCAGGACCCGAATGACGTCGACCCTGGGTATCACCCCTCCATCACAAGTGTGAAGACAGATGTTGCTTTCGGAGACTGGCTTCCAATCGTTCGGTCTTCTTCCCTTCTCTTTTCTGTAAAGCAGAAGCTCCGACTTGGCGGGGGAGCACCGAAGTCCGGTGGGGCGGAGATACTCCTCGATCACGTCGATCGCCTCCTGCATGGCTTCTTCGACTCTGCCCTCGCATCCCCCGGCGCACCAGATGGTAATGTCGTCGGCGTAGATGGTGTGCTTGACGTCCTCAACGCATGCCAACCTCTCGGAAAGACCAATCATACAGATGTTAAATAGTGTGGGGGAGATTACGGCGCCCTGAGGAGTGCCCCGTGCTCCGAGGGGCACATCTTCGGAGCGGAAGTCTCCAATGCGAAGATTGGCCTTCCTGTCCGTTAAAAAAGAGCTTACGTAGCTGTGGAATCTGGAACCGAGACCTAGGTCTGAAATGGTCTTGACGATAAAGGCGTGGAGCACGTTGTCGAAAGCCTTCTCGAGGTCCAGACTGAGCAGAGCCTTGACGTCTCTGGAACGGCCGTCCACGATCTGATGCTTGATTAGTTTCATTGCATCCTGCGTCGAGAGTCCGGCGCGGAACCCGATCATGTTGTACGTGTAAACGTCGTTGTCTTCGAGGTACCCGTTGAGTCTGTTGAGGACGACGCGCTCCATGACCTTGCCGACGCAGGAGGTTAGAGAAATCGGCCTCAGGTTCTCGATGTTCGGGGCCTTGCCGGGCTTGGGAATCAGCACCGTGCAGGCCGACTTCCATTCTGCAGGAACCACGCCGCTCTTCCAGGACTCGTTGATCTTCTCGGTGAGAAAGACAATCGATGGGTCGTCGAGGTTTCTCAACATTCTGTTGGTGACTCCGTCCGGACCCGGCGCAGACTTGCGGTTGAGCGCGAAGATGGCCTGTCTGACCTCGGCAACGGAGAAGTCTTCGTCCAGCTCGGGGCGAGGAGGGCCTCGGTAGTCAGGGAGTTGGGTCGCCGGATCCCCGTCGCGCCGGATGGGCAGGTACTTCTGAATGAGCTTGGAGACGAGTACATCAACCGTGTGAGACCTGGTGGCTTCGTGAAGGGCCCGGGCCAACGTATGCTTCTGACTTGACTTGGAGCCGCTTTCGTCGAGAAGGTGCTTCAGCATACCCCAGGACTTGCCATTGCGCATCTGTCCGTCAATGGATTCGCAGAGCTCGTCCCACTGCTGCTGGCATAGCGCTTTGCAGTGGTCATCGATGACCTTGTTGAGCTCCGAGATTTTCTTTCGGAGTCTGCGATTGAGCCTTTGACCCTTCCATCGACGGAGTAGGGCGTTTTTGGCCTCGATGAGATGGGCGAGTCTGCTGTCCATTCGCTCGACGTCGAGATCAGTTTCCACTTTCTTGGTGGCCGCGGAAGCGTCGTTGCGGATGCATTCGCACCATTCTTCGAGGCTGGTGGTTTCCCTGGCTCTCCCGGGTTCTTCCCGAATGTTGCGAAAATGGTCCCAATCGACGAATGTGAATTCCCTGACCCTACTCCGAGCCACCTTGAAGTGGGTCTCGAGAATGTAGTGGTCACTGCCAAACTCCATGGCGGTGTTCTCCCAGCCCACGTCCTCGACGTTCTTGACGAAGGCGAGGTCGGGTGTCGTGTCCCGGGTGACGGAGTTGCCGATACGCGTGGGAAAAGCTTTGTCCGTGACCAGAGTGAGGTCCATCTCGTTGGCGTCTTGCCACAGGTTGCGCCCCTTGGTAGTGTCGTAGATGTAACCCCAGAGGCCGTACGGGGCGTTGAAGTCGCCGACGACGACCAAAGGTCGTGGGCCGGCCAGGTCGGTCGCTTTCTTGAGGATGGTCTTGAACTGTTGGCGCGAGTCCCTGGGGTTGCTATAGATATTGAGAACGAAGACACTGTTTCTGCGCTGATTCCGCTGCGGCGCGTCGAGCAGGATCTCAACCATGACATATTCGATTCTATCGCTCCCCAGCTTGAGGTCGTGGGTGAGATGAGTAAGCCTTTTATCGATCAAGGTACAAATGCCTCGCCCCCCAGGCCGGCCCGACACGGCCCTGTAGCCCTGGAGCGAGGCAGTGGAGACTAATGTTTCCTGAAGAGCAATGACCTGAGGTTTGATCACCAAAGACCGGAAAAACTGCTGCAGCGGGGCTTTCTTGTTAGAATACCCCCTGCAGTTCCATTGCCAAATGCGAAAACTCTCTTTTGATCTATCCATTATTGGGCTGACCGGACGGACAACCACCTAACGGGGCAGTTAGGGCTGCGCAAAGAATGGGACCTTCTGTCGGAGCGCTGGTGGGATACTTAAGTCTAGCTTCCCTCAGCAGCGGTTGAACGACGGTGGCGGATGAAGCCATTCGCGCTTCAATGGCGTCGATGCGATCTGCGAGAGCTCCGAGGCCCCTTTTGGGGTCCCCGAGCGCAACCTGAATTTGGCGAACGCTGTCGGTGAGGAAAGTAACGCTAGGGGCGACCTGTTTGAGGCTGTCTGCCAGCGCAGTGAGAGTTTGCTTAATCTCGCTGACTTCTGCGGACAACACTCCCGATTCGCATGTTTGATTTACGACTGCCCTGCGTTTTGAGGACGTTGCAGTACCGTCTACCGGAGCTGGGATTGGAGTCTCGGAGGCCCTGACTGCCGCATCGTTACCCGACGCATTCGAAACAAGTTTCTTGATCTCCGCCATTTCTTTAACGAGCCTATTGATCGTGTTCTTGAGGTCGTCGTTCTCTTTGCGTAAGCGAATGACTTCCGAGTCCCTAGCTTGCTCTGGGGGCGGGTCGTTACGAGGTGCCGGAGCGGCCCCCGTATTGGCGCCGGGCTTGGGACGCACCAGATCGGCCCAAACGAGGGTCGGTTGCCTCCCGCAGCCTGTGGAGGCGGACTGAGGTCCGGATGATGGCTGGGCTCTGGAACCTTGGCGGCCCCTGGAACCGGATCTGGACCTAGATTTGTATCGGACCCGGGATCCCGACCTGGACCTGGAGACGGTGCGGCTCCTGGTGCGTCCACGAGACCTGGATCTCTCCCTGGACCGGGAGCGGCTGCGGCCAGATCGGCGTTCAGGCGATGCTTGCCGGGCTTGATTCGCGTCGTTGAGGGCGCGGGAGCGTTCCCTCCGTCTGCGCCTGACGAGATACGGCATCTGGAATTTTTGTTTACACTCCTGGGCGGCCGTAAGGTGGTCGCCTCCGCAGAGCTTGCATTTGGGATCGCACCTATGCTGAGCGTCGGGGTTTGCTTCTCCGCATCCCCTGCAGATGGCTTCGTTGGGCGAAGGGCAGACGTCGGAGCGGTGCCCGAGTCTGCCGCAGCTGTAACACACGTCCATTTGCTTGCGAAATAAAGTGCACTTGACGATAATGCCGCCGTACGAGACAAAATTGGGCACCTTGTAACCGTCGAACAGAACCACCACGGTGCCGTGAAGGTACGTGAACGTGAAGCAAACCTAGTGCGTATTGTTTCCAGTGTAGTGGAGTATCCGCCAGAAATTTTTTCGTTGCTGAGGTTTAATTAGATTGTTGTAAATAATTATCTAACTCGAGAAGTACTGCCATAATTATCAAAGTGTCAATGAGAAAATTGTAGAGCAACATGAAAAACTCCCGATACAGCTTTCTGTTGCTAAATACGTGCTACATAAATGTGTTTTTCAGAGCGTAAAAGGAGCCCGCGATTACGCGCACAATTGCCGCGCGACAGGTCACTGGAGGCACTTTGCGTGTATCCACGGGCTTATTTCAAGCTCGGAAAAACACTTTTATGTAGCACGTACGGTGCAAGAGTCACTACCAAGCTAGGGTAGTGTCACGACTACTCCAACGTCACTACCAAAAGTCACTACCACTCCGACGAGCTGGAATGCCTAGCCGTTGTGTGGAGCGTTGACGACAAATTTAGACACTATCTGCTTGGTGGCCATTTCACGGTGGAAACATATAATGCAGAAATTTCATGGATGTTCTCAAAGCAACACCTGAAACAAATTCGCATGCTGGATAATACGACGACAGGAGTATGACTACAGCGTCCGACATCGCGCCTGTACGCTAAACCACGTGGCTGACCCATTGTCGCGAAATCCTAGTGTGGAAGACTCGTCTAGAATGAAGCAAGCCTGGATATTATTTTCACAGCAAGACATCGCCGAGGCCCAACGCCAAGAAATTGATGTGGCGGCTATCATAGCTTCACTTGCGGACGCGCAGAACAGCAGCAAATTTGTAATGCGTGACGCAACTCTCTATCGTCGTCTATGGAAGAATAAGAGGCAAGGTAAAGAACACATTCTAGTCATCCCTGATTCGTTGCGGCCTGGTATTCTTCACGCCATCCACGACACACCTGAAGGCGGACACATAGGTCAGCGACCTACACTGAAAAAAAGTACAGGAGCGCCTCTGGTGGCCAAAAAATGTGTAAGAGTGTTCGTGATTACGTCGCTAGCTGCGAAATACGCCAACGACACCAGCGGCTTCCAGAGTGCCAGCCTGGGCTACTCACACCCATTCCACCTCCTGCTACCATATTCACACGGTTGGCATCGACCATGTTGGCCCCCTACTAAGGATAGCGGCTGGTAATCGCTACATCCTGATTGCTGTTGACCATCTATCCATATTTGTGGAGGTGGCCGCCGTGCCTTCTCTGGCACCCAGCTACGTGACAAGATTTTTGAGAGACCGATTTGAACTGAGGCATGGTCTTCCGACCAAACTAATATCCGATCGGGCACCCACTTTCCACGGCTCCGTACTCCGAGCTTCACTACGCCATGCAAAAGTCAAGCACCGCTATGCCTCAGCGTACCATCAGCAAGCAAATGACCCTACGGAGAGAGCTAATCAGACAATTAAAGCATGTTTGGCTCCCTACTGCAGAAATGGTAAGCCGGGAGAAGCTGATTGGGACGAACATCTCCAGGCTACTGCTTACTCAATAAACACAGCACTATGGAGCTCAGCTGGGGCATAGCCGTACGAAATAGTCTATGGCCACTGCTTACTCAATAAACACAGCACTATGGAGCTCAGCTGGGGCATAGCCGTACGAAATAGTCTATGGCCAGCTGCCCTGACTTAACGCGCTCAGTTTGGATACCCCGATCAGATTTGGACGCCCAGTCGCGCGACAAATATCATGCCGCAATATTAGAGAAGCTCGCAAGACTGCCGCGAGAACCCAAGACGTTTAAAAGCGTCATTACGACCGTCACCATCGTCCCGCGCCGCAGTACCAGATAGGAGACGAGGTATGGGTTCAACGAGGTAGTCGGCCACCGGGCAAGAAGCTATGCGCGAAATTTGAGGGTGCCTTTGTGATCACAGGACGCCTGGGGAAAACACTTAGCGTGTTCGCACTCTGGATCAACAGGGAACCTTGGACAAGAGAAGAAAGAACAATTTTGCCGTCCATGTGGCTCGTCTCAAGAAGGGGGACCCCCGACAACTCTGATAGGGTTGTGCATTGAGTTTCCAAAATGCAGTGTGGCCGAGTGTAATGAAGTGGAAGCACAAGCTCTGTAACACGGGAAAAAGGGGAAAGAGGAGAACGAAGTCAAGGAAAAGAAGAAGCGGTTCGGATGGTCTGGCGTTTGTATGCATAGCCATAGAGAAATTCATTGTTGAATCAAACCGGTTCCGTTGTTAATTATATTAATCCATTTATCATTACCTTATTCCCTCTTGTACTAGTATGCCTACTTTCTATATTTTTATGGTCCACTTAATTGTATTAGAATTTATTCGCTTTATTATATTTGCCAAAATTAGACATTTGCTAAATTTATTCACTTAGCACGTATATAAAATCTGCCCGACTCTCCCCGTGAGTGGGTATGCGCCAAAGAAAAGGTCATCATCATCATCTGGCGTTCGGTCTCCATTCGTTACAATATATATATATATATATATATATATATATATGTATATATATGTATATTATATATATCTTCTGGACGCCTCGGCCGTTGGGTACTGCACTTGCAGGAATATGACTTCACTGTGACGTATAGCTCCGGCAAACAACATCAAGATGCCGACGCTTTGTAGCGCTGCCCGCTGTCTCCAAACGCCCATGCTTCACCTTCGGTCTGCACTTCACCATCTAGCCACACGTATCAGCACACGCCCAGTAGCCCGGGACAGTCGGTTGCCTCAGTTGACTTTCTTCCGTCTACTGACCTCGTCTCACTCCAACGTGGTGACCCATATTGCCGTACGCTGATCGACCGACTGAGTGGCTTGGCACGACCCCCCAACAGTCGCTTAAGACGACAACTTTCACGTTTTAGCTGCAAGGTGGAGCGTTATTTCGAATAATCTACCATCCTTCCGGTAATCGATGGGTAACATGCAGTCATACCTCGCTGACTTTGACTCCAAGTATTAGAAGCACTTCACGACGACGCGACGGCTGGCCACTTGGGCTTTCATAAGATCTACGACCGCATCAAAATGCGTTGTTTCTGGCCGGGCCTTGCCACCGCTGTTGCCAAATACATTGGCTCCTGCGTTTCATGCCAACACAGAAAACGTTCGACATCCCTTCCAGTCGGTCCTCTGCAGCCTCTACCATGCCCGTCCACCCCCTTCAAAATTATGGGCATAGACTAGTACGGACCCCTCTCACTCACGCCCACTGGTCACCGCTCGATCGTTACCGCAGTGAATCATCTTACGCGGTACGCTGAGACAGCTGCTCGTCGCTCTGGTACTGTCTCCGTAGTCACCGAGTTTTTCGTGCACGGTATCGTTTTGCGCCACGGCGCAGCTCGTGTCCTCCTGAGTGACCGTGGCAAGACGTTGCTATCGCATGTCCATCGTGAAGTCTTCCAGGCCTCTGACACCACCCATAAGACCACATCAGCTTACCATCCGCAAACAAATTGTCTTACAGAGCGTTTTCATCGAACCTTGTCCGACACGATGTCAATGTATGTTCGACCCGATAACACCAACTGGGACACCATTCTACCTTACTTTTGTTCTTCTGTTCGTTTGTGGACACCTTTTCAAGCCCCGGGGCCCTGTGAAAAATTTCTCCAAAGATATTTCGGACCCTACACCGTTTTGCAAATAACTTTCTGCCGCTAACTACCGCGTCACTCCTGTCAGCTCAGCTACTGACGAAAATCATTCACGTATCTCGCCTGAAACCCTACATTCGGCTTACCTACTCTTTCTAGGTTGTAGCCTTCCTGACCGCTTTCCTGAAGGGGGGGGGGGCAGTTAGTGTGAGCGCTATTTGTGCATATCGTCATCATCATTTGTACATACGACTCATCATCATCTTTTGTCTCGTGCGGTGCTTTATCTCTGTTACGGGCGGCTGCTCGGAAATCAAGGCATCGCATCGGTCTACGTCTCACAAGTCGCCTTTAATGCTATCGTCATGCAGAGCCCAAACTGCGTTGGTGATATTATCACAGCATGCTAACGTCTAGACACCCTCCAGTCTATTCGCCTGCCACGTGCCTCTTGCAACTGTCGTCTCAACGGTGATGCTGAGTTGAGAGCCCTGATACGTGCTCTCATCAGGGAGGAACTTCACGGACATCTTTCTGGACCTGGAACGCTTGCAACTGTTCGCCCCACTCCTTCTAGACTGCCTGACATCATCAAGGACGAACTGGCGTCGAGGACAAACGCCGAAATGGGCAAGTGTACGGGACCATTTCGTCCGCCAAGTTATGCTGACATTGCTTCCCGGCCTCCCTCGACCATGCAGTCTCTACCTGCCGAAGCTTACCGCGACCCCCTAGCTTCGCTGGTAGGGAATACTACTGCAGAGCCGTACTACTCTCCGTGGCGATCGTCGTGCCCTGTTTGTTTCTACTGTCGTATTCGTGGTCACATTTCTCGCCACTGCCGTCGGCGTCAGCAAGATGAAAGCCGGGGCGATGCTTCTTTTGAGCGAGACAGCGCACCTAGGTTTGACTCTAACGTTCCCGGGCGTCACCCAGATGAAAGGCGAGGCTACGCCATCTTTGAGCGAGACACGGCACCTTGGTTAGATTCCTACGTTCCCGGATCGTACACAACCTCTTCTGGTCGCTCTCTTTCACCTTTCCAGGAGATCGCTCGAGCATCCCGCTCGCACCTAGACGCTCTCCTTCACCTTACCGACGTTCCTCGTCGCCTTGGCGCACTGCTTCCCATGTTGTGGACACCCGTTCGGAGAACTAGAGGTTGCAGCTTTTGGAGTATAAACTGCATCGTATCGGACTTTCCCAATTCCTCCTGCTCGCCCCGTCAATTTGGTCTCGGTTTGTGTGGAAGGTGTTTCTGTCGACACCCTGGTAGATACTGGAGCCGCTATTTCTATTATACATCGTGAACTATGCTTCTGTCTGCGAAAAGTTCAAATGCCATATGTTGGTCCGGTCCTATGTGGTGCCAATGAAGTTCCCATATATCCTACCGGACAGTGCACAGCTCGCGTTCTAATAGGCGGTATTCGTCATCATGTACAACATCCGGTGCTTTCCACGTGTGCTCAGCAGATGATATTAGGATAGCGCTTCCTGTCCACTGCTTCTGCGCTAATTTCATGCTGCAACCAAAGGATTCAGATCAGCGACAACGAGACTTATCCTGTTTTCCATTCCGCATGTCCCAATTTCATTGCAGCAGCGGATTTTATTATCCCACCAGACGGAGAACGCATCTTACCGTCGAGTCAACAGAAATTGTTGACGGAGAAGCATTGGTTGTACGTTTTCAGCACTGCATTTCTCCAGGACTCGCCATCGCATCTTGCTTGGTCCGGTTCTCGAGTGGCTATGCCAGCCTCACAGCCTTTAACACGACTCCTGATCCACTGCTACTGCCGGAAGGTTCTACGGTCGTCAACCTCGCCGACGCTGCGCCGGTATGTGTCGTCAGTGTTTCCTTTGCCACCTCTTCCCCACATGGTACGCGCGCAGAAGGCCACACTAGGGCTATTAAAACTACCTTGATTGCAGATCTCAATCCGACCGAGACCAATGCACTCCTCACCATTTTAATGAAGCATGAAGCTTGTTTGGACGTTTATTCACGAGACCTGGGTCAGACCACTGTAACTACTCATCGAATTGAAACAGACGGCTCTCGCATCATTCGTCGTCGCCCGTACCGTGTCACCTTCGGAGCGAAAAGTTATAGAACAAGTGAACGACATGCTGACACGCAACGTTATAAGGCCTTCAGCAAGCCCTTGGTCTTCTCCTGTAGCGCTTGTTAAAAAAGGATGGCTCTGTGCACTTTTGCATCGGTTATAGGGCGCTAAACAAACAAAGGATGTTTATCCAATGCCTCGTATCGACGATGCTTTGGATACGTTACAAGGTGCCGAGTATATTTCGAGCCTCGACTTGCGCTCCAGATATTGGCAGATTCCAATGCATGAGTGGGATAAAGAAAAGACTTCGTTTGCTACACCTAATGGCCTTTTCGAGTTCAACGTGATGCCTTTTGGACTGTGTAATGCACCAGCTACGTTGGAACGTATGATAGGTACAGTACTCCGTGGTTTAAAATGGAAGACCTGCCTTTGTTACTTGGATGAAATTTTCATCGCTTCGTCGAGTTTCTCCCAGCATCTACAGCGCCTAGACCAAGTTCTTGCATGTCTAGCAAAGGCTGGTCTCCAAATGAATACTAAAACGTTTCGCGTTCGAAGCCAAAGCATTAAAGCATTGGGACGCGTCGTCAGTAAGCATGGCATCTAGCCTGATCCGGATAAAATCACTGCAGTGCTGCAATTTCCGCCACCAACCACACTGAATGAACTCCGCAGCTTTCTAGAACTAGCGTCCAACTTCCGCGCCTTTGCCCGTGACTTCGCTACCATCGCCGCTCCTCTACATAAACTTCTGACCTCGAGCGCGTCCTTTGTGTGGTCGGAAGACTGTGACGCCGCTTTCTAGACCCTCAAACGATTCGTGAAGTCAGGGCCGTGCTCTGTCATTTCGATGCAACCGGCCATACTATTCCACAGACTGATGCCAGTAGGCATGGAATTGGCGCTGTCCTGCTGCACCGGAATCAGAAGTCTAAAGAGCAGGTCCTGGCTTCTGCAAGTCGTGCTCTTTCTCCTGCTGAGCGCAACTACACAATTACAGAACAGGAATGCCTCGCCATCGTGTGGTCAATACAAAAATTTCGACCCTATTTCTACGGCCGCCATTTCACAATTGTGACCGACCATCATGCTCTCTGTTGGTTGTCATCCCT
This sequence comes from Dermacentor silvarum, assembly GCF_013339745.2. Classification (NCBI taxonomy): domain Eukaryota; kingdom Metazoa; phylum Arthropoda; class Arachnida; order Ixodida; family Ixodidae; genus Dermacentor; species Dermacentor silvarum. The sequence goes on along the minus strand of NC_051155.1, from coordinate 20,829,944 downwards.
GAAAAACTTGTCTGGACGCCTCGGCCGTTGGGTACTGCTCTTGCAGGAATGTGACTTTACTGTCACGTATAGGTCCGGCAAACAACATCAAGATGCCCACGCTTTGTAACGCAGCCCGCTGTCTCCAAACGCCCATGCTTCACCTTCGGTCTGCACTTCACCATCTAGCCACACGTCTCAGCACACGTCCAGTAGCCCGGGACAGGCGGTTGCCTCAGTTGACTTTCTTCCGTAAACTGACCTCGTCTCACTCCAGCGTACTGACCCATACTGCCGAACGCTGATCGACCGACTTACTGGCTTGCAACGACCCCCCAACAGTCGCTTAAGACGACAACTTTCACATTTTAAGCTTCAGGGTGGAGCGTTATTTCGATTAATCTACCATCCTTCCAGTAACCGGTGGGTACCATGCAGTCATACCTCGGTCACTTCGACTCCAAGTATTAGAAGCATTTCACGACGACGCGACGGCTGGCCACTTCGGCTTTCTTAAGACCTGCGACCGCATCAAAACGCGGTGTTTCTGGCCGGGCCTTTCCATCTCTGTCGCCAAATACGTTAGCTCCTGCTCGTCATGCCAACACAGAAAACGCTCGACATCCCTTCCAGCCGGTCCTCTGCAGCCTCTACCATGCCCGTCCACCCTCTTCGAAATTGTGGGCATAGACATGTACGGACCCCTCCCACTCACGCCCGCTGGTCACCACTGGATCGTTACCGCAGTGGATCATCTAACGCGGTACGCTGAGACAGCGGCTCTTTGCTCTGGTACTGCCTCAGAAGTCGCCGAGTTTTTCGTGTACGGTATCGTTTTACGCCACGGTGCACCTCGTGTGCTCCTGAGTGACCGTGGCAAGACGTTTCTTTCGCTTGTCCTTCGTGAAGTCCTCCAGGCCTCTGACACCACCCATAAGACCACATCAGCGTACCATCCGCAAACAAATGTCCTTACCGAGCGTTTTCATCGAACTTTGTCCGACATGATGTCAAAGTTTGTTAGACCCGATCACACCAACTGGGACACCATTCTACCTTTCGTTACGTTTGCGTACAATACTGCCGTCCAACGTACAACCAATTACAGTCCCTTCTTCCTTGTGTGCGCCGTCTTTCGTCTTGGACACTACACTCCTTTCAGCACCTGCTGCTCCATCCGCGTCTCTTCCTGAAGAATTTGTTGCTCGCATCGCCCGCTGCCGTGAAATTGCCCGCGCCAACACCGCTACCATTCAGGACAAAAGGAAAACTCGCTATGATGCGACGCGTCACGTTGCTTCGATCCGCCGAGGCGATGAAGTTCTTTTGGGGACACCTGTTCGCGCTCGGGCCTCTGTGAAAACTCTGCGCCACTCCTGTCAGCTCAGCTACTGACAGCCGCAGCCGCACTACGGAAACCGTTCACGTATCTCGCCTGAAACACTACATTCGCCGTACCTACGCTTTCTAACTTGCGGTCGTGCTGACCGCTTTCCTGAAGGGGTGGAAGTTAGTGTGAGCGCATTTTGTGCATATCGTCGTCGTCATCTGTACATACGACTGATCATCTTGTGTGAGCGCTATTTGTGCATATCGTCGTCGTCATTTGTACATATGACTCATCATCATCGTTTGTCTCGTGCGCTGCTTCGTCTCTGACTCGGGTGGCTGCTCGGAAATAAAGGCATCGCATCGGCCAACGTCTCACAATATGTATATATATATACATATATATATATAGACGAACTGCTCTGGGCTCTCGAGCTATCGGCTGATCTGGCCAGGCTGCAGCTATCTTTTGTAAATATACTTGTAAACAGTCTCCTGTACTTAATTCTTCGTTCGCGTAACAATATATATATATATATATATATGTGTGTGTGTGTGTCTGTGTGTGTGTGCGTGCGTGCGTGCGTGCATGTGTGTGTGTGTGACGAACCACACAACGACGGTGCGGTGCAATAGTGGCGAAAGGAGAAGACGATAAAGAATAAAGGCAATGTTCGGGCGACCATGTTTTTCTCCGTCCGCTTCTCCGTCCGCTTGCATCACACAAGTCGTCAGGATAAAGACCTGGAAGCCACCGCATCGGGCTCACATCATCATGCAAGTATTCAACGCCACGTCGTTGACCCCAAGCGCAGAGACCCACCACCTATCCCGACCAGCATCATAACAGCATCACTGCCAGCCCTGGACATACTCAAGTACGCAGGATCAGTGTACGAAGGGGCCTGTTGAAGATTGGTTCCGCCTTTTAGAGTTCCACGCATCCGCTGCATCTTGGTTGGAACGGAAGATGGTCGCCAACTTTAATGATTCCGTGACTGGTGAGGTATTTCACTTTTACCTCACGCACATCTTTGAAAACAGTGAATCGCGGGACAAAATGAAAGTAGAGATGATCAGTCGATTTCACATATACGTTGCAGACCGTCTCATTACCTAATCGCAGGAGAAATCACAACTAGGTCGCCGTAGTCACCCGCAGTCTCCAGGTAACGTGGCGACCGCATCAGTGCTAACCAAAGCCACGCATGACTAGATCATCAACAAATTTGTCATGTAGTAATCCTCTTGACAAGACGAAACTGAATCGCATGCCTAGAATTATTTCAGCACGCTCAATGGTCAAAGTAAAGACTCCTTTTGCTGAGCGATATTCACGTTGCTTTCCCTGAAGACCAAACATTCCACCTAACTTCACGTCCGCGCAGGATTCGCCATTATGTTGGTCTTCATTCCGCTATCGTACTCGTGTCATCGGCTGCGTTCACCGCATCTTGTAAGCGCGGCCCGCCGCCTCGTTTCAAGTCACGCGACTCTTCTATGAAACTGATTCCGCAGCCCATGATTCACACAATCGCTTCGTTCACGCATGAAACCTCAAATTTTCCAGACAGGCCTATCACTGGAAGCACGTAGGCGAGCCATATTCACTTCGGCATCGTCTGGGATTTCAAGCTGCATAGACACAATCACTGGAACCTATCAAATTAATCCAACGTACTTTCCGCTATAACATCAAAATGAAACCACCAATACCGTATGCTCATTTGACGACGAAGAGCATTTACCTTCATCAAGAGCGGATGAACAGCTTCCACTTGGGGTTCAAGCGGATTTGCATATCTCAAGCTCTTTTGCACACACTAATCCTCGACAAAACGCTGACATTGCAAAAGCATCGGTGCCACCAGATACCACACATTTCCAACTAACAGAAGTGTCCGCTCAGAACCTTTTTTTGTTTAGTTTAAGAAGAAAGAAAAAAAAAACTGCTTGGAAATATATGCGCGGGAAATAAATAAACGTTAACAACAAACCGAATGTTAAAACAAACCCAAATACAAACCCAAAAGTTAGAATACAAACCCAATGTTCACGGAGGATATATTCTCTGATCAGTGTACATGCATTTATATTGAGGTCTCTGCAGTGAATGCCAGACACTCACGTTCAATCGCAGAGCAATACCAGGAATTAGGGACATTTCGTACAGTTTCCTTTTTTCGCCACCACGTGGCGTATCGACCTTAAAGAATTCGAAATTCCCGCTATGACGTATGCTATGACGCACAACTAAAGAAAGCGCAATAAAAAGAAACACACCCTGAAGCTGTGGCTTCACCTCGGTGCTTGGAAACGAGCGCGCTTGTGTATCAGCGTTATCTCGAAGACGGCCAGCTACTTGCTCTACTGACAATGAATCGACGGTTTTGCAAGACACTTCGCCAGAAAGCTCGTCCGCATTCTGGAGGGATGTCTGATCGAGATAACGGCTCCCGCGAAGCTTCCGATGAATATATATTTTTTTCCTTGAGCAGACTTTTTATTTGTGCCCCACTGTGGCCGCGGTCTTGCGTATACGTCTGGGTTCTGTTTCATGGGTTTCCTATAAAACTGGCGTGATCCATTGTTTAAGAGGAAGCTTTAGCTCGGGCCTATCTTCGATGCCGGATTATCAAATAGATGTAAAATGCAGGAATGCTTTCATGAGAAAACCGCTGAACCGATTTGAATTAAATGTGTTGCATTTAAGAGGGAAAGTTAAATTGCAGAGACTGCAGCAAATAGAATTTTCGTTTAGACAGTGTAATGTTTTCAAAGAATTGCAGGATGTTCGTAAATTTCAGAAAAATAGAAGCATGAAGTTTACAAATCCGAAACTCAGCCATTAAAAACAAATACGGCATTTCTATAAACTGCACCCGTTGGAGCATCAAAAGCGAACAATTTTTTTGCTTTAACTTAAAACTTACGTGAATTTGTTATAATGTTTCGGAGGGTTTTGCAAATGCAACATTCACAACATAGTGGTATATTTCAGGATGGTGTATGATATATGATTGCTATCCGCTTTCGATGTATTATTAGGTGCAGTTTACAGAATTCCGATATCATTTTTAGCTGCTGAGCTACATAGCTCTATACTTCAAGTTTTTTTTTCGAAATTTGGCAATTTTTATAATTTGACGTAAGAAAGGTAGACCAGCCTATAATAAAATATCTCTTTCGGCAATCACTACACTTCAACTTTTTTTTTCTAAATTCAATATAACACATCAAATTTGGTGCATTGGTTGCTCTGAGAAACTATTTCCGATTTCCCATGTATTTCGATAGGAGCCCCCAAGCTCAACGTTCCCCCTAAGTTATTCGAGCTTGAATAATATATTTGTTGGCAAGATACGTTTGTAAACATGTGATCGTGGCCTAATGAGCTAGAGCACTGGCGTACTGAGCTCAACGGCAGAGGATATGTTTGCAAAGCGTCTTGGGAAGGAATAGGAGAAAAGAAAGGGAGCAGGCTGCTATGTTATTCAGAAGCGTGTCTGGTTGGCTAAAAATTACTAAATGCGTTGGTCGTCATACCACCTTCCGTTCCATCCGCATAATTTCTATTTCATTCCGCTAGTATTGTGCTATTATTGTCAATCAATCGAGATTAGAACACCGGTGTCATGGCATTGCATTCCATCGCAATTCTTTATCGCCGTCACTTCAGAATCCTCTCATCGTCGTCATGCCGTCGTCCTTATATGCCTTCGTCGTTCTATCGACATCATTCCTACCTCGTAATTCCATCGTCGTCACTGAATGCGCTGTCGGCCTGCGGTCCTTGTTCTACCATCGTGATGTAACATTGGCGAGCGATGGTCATAACAAATCGGGTCAATCAGGGAGACAGTGTATGGCCGCATATAGCCGAATCACTTGAAAATGAGGAGAAACACTACGGATTCTAAACAAAGATGTCTTAGCTAACACGGTGTGTCGCTTCTTGTTCGCTAGATTGTGTAAATTCTAATCGTATTAACTTCGATAATCATCTTAACATGGGTTCTGCAGGAATTCTTTCGTCTTCGCGACACTAACCAACTCTTGTCCACATTGTTCCCAGCCTATTAACACCTCGAATTCCTAGAGGTGATCGTGCTCAGGCATGTGACGGATGACCCGAAGTTTGATGGAGGTAGCGGTATGATTTCGACAGCGGCGCCGCCTATCGACCAGGAGAAACACATTTGGGTGGGTGGGAATAGCGGCGAAAGGCACACTTCATCAGTTGCTAGACATCACAGATTTGAATCAACCTGACAAAGAGTTAGAAATATATATGCATTGTAGTCGCGCTAAAGAAATTGAAAAACTATTGGATTGGTGCGAGACTCGCCGCAAAAACATTCATTAGACTGTCTCAGGTATCCGAGCTATCCTTAACGGGAACCAATGCGATGAGGTTCGATAGAGCTCGTTACATTTTTCAAGAGCGGAAGACGTGCCTAGAGGCAGAGTCGACGGCAATATTTTGTTGCTGCACAAAAATATCTAGATTTTCTTCATGATCATTTTAACGGAAAAACAAAAATTAAATAAGTTTTCAAGAAGTACTTAGAGTACATTGATAAAATTGTAGCAAACAAATTCTGAAAAGTTAATTTCCAACTTTTTTGTGTCCTGAAGCACAGGGCAAGTTACTACTGGTTTCCATTAATTTTCTGCGTTATATTTTCAAGCGAGTTGAATATTCTGCCGTAGGTTATATCACAATTAGCCCAACTATTTAAACTGAGACTTTCAAGTGTATATTGTTCTTGGACAAATGCTTTAAGACTACGCGGATGCTGCAAAATTTCTCAACATTAGGGAGGGGAATATGAAAAACAAAATAGAAATGCAAAGCACTATATTGCCTCGTAAATTTTTATTTTGAATGCTATTTCCACTCGTTAAGTGGCGCGACCCTCGTGTTCACAGCCTTGTATATGTTTTTGTAGCACTAGGTGCGTTGTCTGCGAATTTACGTGAATAAGCAAGCAGATCATACTTTAATCTGGCGGAGGAAAAAAACAAGGAAAGCCTACGTTGTAGATGCACTGTACTGAAACACAATTAGACAGTCTAAATTTGCATATATTTCTAAACAAGGGTGCCTAAATTGTCGATTGAAAAATTGACATCGTTATAATGAGGCCGAATAAAGCAATAAAGATGGCATGTTCCGCGTGAAAATATGATGAGGGTTAGCCTTGTGGGTCAACAATTTCTGTTTAATGAAAAAAAAAAAAAGCTTCTAGTGGCCGTGTATTATAGTATTTCTGAAAACCAGTAACCAGCGTATCTAAATTCACATTCGCGCCAAAATTAGTGGCTCGAGTTCTATCACTGTAGGTACATCCGAATGACTATATGAGATTAAAAAGTGAGATTAAACGGCGGGCGGCGGCGTGTATGGTAGTGTTCACCTATGCCTTCGCTATAGTATGTTGCCGCACACTTTAAAGCACGAGCATGGTGATCAACCGATGTGCTTTTTTACAACTTCATCCCTAAATGTAAGCCGGGGTTCTCCCACTCCCGGTGGTTGTTGCCAGCCTGAGCCCTCTCTATTTTCCTAACTGTCCATTGCATAGTTTGTTTTCATACCAAATATTCACATAATAATCTGTGGGTGTTCGGCTAGTAATGAAATGTTTATTCCTCTCACAGTTAAATTATCAAGTAACCATAAAGAAGGGATGCAGGGCAAAAACTTGCTATGATGCAGCTTGAAGACCGCCCGGCGGCCGTTGATCACATGACGGTATCTTCACAATAATCGAGAACGCGAGCTAGCTTCGTAAAGCAAAAGGGCTAATGGGTGGAACAGAACCGGGCCGGCCAAAGAATGGTACTTTCGGGCTCGGGCCAGGCCCGGACCTGAAAAACCGGCCCGCGCAGTGCTCTACTTCAGATAGTCTGATCAGCAGATTCCCGTACTGTCATGTAGTAGTGACGCTGAAGTAAACAGTCGTAAAACTGTGTATGACGAAAGTGATTCTTTATTGGGCGAACATGTGCCCACAAAAGCAAGCTACACTCAAAGCACAACGAAAGCGGTGAACACAGTCGGCGATCGTCGAAATCTGATCAGCGGCGAAACGCGTAGGCTTTTATACATGAGTCATCGACGGCCCCAGAATAACCCCTGGTACCCGCATCTCTTCCAGAAAGATCTAGATAATTCGCGTCTCTCATACAATAAGATTACATGAGCGTCAGTGACAAAAGACAACGGATAGAACCATCGATAACGTTCGAGAAACTTCCCATACATGTAGGCCACGGTGTAAGATATATACTCTTTAGGTGGGGACACTTCTCGGCTTGCTTGCGAGGCGAGATCGACCAGATAAAGTAGCAAAGGCGCGCGCCGATCGGTCAGGTGCCGGCAGCGGATACCTATCGGCGGTACGATGCAACTTCAAGACAGAAAAGGTTTTATCTAATGTTGCTATAGCAACCGGCGCTTCGCGGGAAATCTGGATTCAATGACGGATGCTCTTACTGCTACGGATTACTCGTCTCTATGTGGCATGCATGGCTCTGAGGCATGCGGCAGGCGCGGTCTCTCTGCTTCTTTATGGGAAACATGCTGGCATAAAAAGCTGGATCTCGCGCTTCCTGTCAACTTACTATTTGTTCGCGTGTAACAAACACGTGCTTGATCCGAAGCTTTTTCAAAATTTCGTGTATTGCGGCTCTATTTTTTAAAGAGTTTGGTTTACGCGCACTCGGTGACGGTACTCGGTGCTTTCGCATCGGCGATCTCGCTTCGGGGTCTCCGAGCGCACTAAGAGGGAGGGGGACACGCGTGCTTTTGATTGGCAGCAAAGCAGAACTTTGAACGAGAGCGCGTGACTGTTCGTAAACGAGAAGCATTGTTCCTCTGTTGCAAAGCAACCACTTGAGCTACCGGGACCAATTGCTTGCTGTGCGTACGTCAATTAGGTACCGTTTCGTGTTGTCCCGAATTACATTTTTGTGGTTCAAATGGTTAATACATGGCGGAAAGTTCAGCACCGTGGGGAGAACAGTGGGGCGAATGTGCATGTTATCTCACTGCTGCGAAAGCTTCACTTGCCAACACTTCCCACTCTGCGTGGGATGCGCCCAATCGTTTTTGTTTCAAACTGAAAAAAGGGCGTGGGCTTTTAATTAAGATCGCCACTGGAGGCATGCTTACAAAAACGGTGAGTGCACAACATAACAAAATAAAAGAAATAGTCATTACGCCTATACCAGAATAACTGTTATTTATTGGAAGCTGCTGTCGCGTTACATAACAAGAAAAAAGAAAAGAAAAAGAAATGTTCTTGTAGCAAAAATTCATTCGCATACACGGCATAGAAAGAAAATATAAATCGAATATCACAAAACTGACACCACCGCGAAGGCGAGGCATGGCCGAACTGTGCAAGACGACGAGTCTAAACACTGCAAAGCCTTGCTTCTTTCTTTTTGTTGGAGCTTTCTTTAGGTGCATTTCGGCCTCGCGTCTTGCAGTGTTGCCGCATTCTCATGCTAATGTAGTATCGCAGGATCCTAGAAACTGCGTCCCTCTTGTGTTCAGTGCACGGAAATGTTAACCGCTGGTCAGTGACATGCTCAATCACGTCCCAAAACACGTGAGGGTCGTCTGCGTGACTGGCGAAATACTCTTCCGCGGATTTCAATAAGGAGTAGAGCCTGTGATTTGGGTGGGTCAATCCTCCCCTCGTCTTCAAGTTTGTGAGAGCAGCTTCCGGTGCAACGCATGAAGTCACGGTGAGTGACCGCCTGCAGGTTAAGCATGAGAACATTGACCGAAGCTTCCGGCTCAGGTAACCACAGACGTAGTAAATTATACAGTCGACACTTTGGGCTGCGGTCGAATTGGAAGGGAAAACATCTTCACATTCCCATGACTCGGTGTCAATGAGTCCATCCAATTTGGCGCGTATTTCCTTGAGCTGCTTTTCAGATGCATTTTTTTCGCCCTTGAAGATTGACTTGAAGCAAGCGAAATCCAAAATAGGGGCATCTTCTGTAGCTTCGCAGTTTCCGAACTTGGGTGGCTTTAGCAATGTGTATATGCTGAGCGTTCTATACAACTGCAGGAATGTAGGCATGTCAGGGTGATCGTTCTCACCACCTGCTTGCCGAACTTTCCCGAAAAAGCATTCCAACGGGTCCTGATTCAATTTAGCGGTCAGAACGTATCGGAAGCTGCACTTACTCAGTAAATGCTGGCAAATATCAATTGTGGACTTCAATGTGACGCGAAGGCCTTCAGCCGTCGTCCTTGCCAGAAACATGTCTTTAGTAATCGACCCATCGGAAAGCTCTTTCTCCCATTCGTTCAGCCATTTCAAGCCTTCTTTCAAGACCGTGATGTTGCTGCTGCCTTGCTTTATTCCTTCTGCCGGGTACCGTCGATTTAAGGCGTCAAACAAATCGTTTAGTCGCACTGTAAACTCAATGGTTCCCTCACAGTCTGACAGATTGCTTTTACCTTGTTCACGGTAATACTTTATACCAGCAGCCATGGATAAACTGAAAACTTGAGTCGCGAATTTTACGCGCATTTTGTCCATGTTGGATGGGTAAATATGACGCTGAGTAATTTTCGGGCACACCTTGAGCCCTCCATGGTGCACCTCGTCCTCTTTGAGTACAGAAACGTAGTGTGACCATTTCACCCACTTTCCATTCACCTTCAGGTACTTTTGTTTGAGCAGCCTGTTCCTGATGCACTTAAACAAGTGCGGAACGTCTGAAAACACGTACACATTTCGTTCAGCATCAAGAGGATGTTCGAAGAAATGCTTGCCTTTCTCCATGTCACCAGAGACACCAAGATGCTTCCACATGGTACGATTTGTGCTTGCCCCATCACACACGACCCCATCAATGATTGCTCCAGCTTCTTCAAGGAGCACAATCGCTTGCAAAAGCAGTTGGCACAGCACCGTACCTCGCGTGGCGTTTTTGGAAGCGAAAACTGCCACAGGCTGCGCATAGCTGTCGGTAAACGGGCAGAACATTAGCACAAGGGCATGGTCGGCCAAATCTGGTGACTCCATGCTCTGTTCGCCTTGATCCACAAAGCCATCATAAGTCAAAGTCCTAGAGTTGAACCGCTTGCACTGTCTCACTTGCATCTCGTCCATCAACAGCATTCCATGCCTGGAGAATGTCGGCTTCATTTGCAACTTATTTTTCAGCGCTGAGAAAAAGTATTTGTCAAAGCCGCACTTCATATCCACACGAGATATGTAGCGTCGGATGGTTTTCACTGACGGCAGGGGGAGGACATCATTCTCTCTAAAAAACCTATAGGCGCTCGGTGAGCGAATGTGTAGTAGAAGGCACAACAGGAGCCAGTTATTTGTGTACCTTCTACCCTTTTTTGACTGGTGTCGGGCTGCTTCCACGCACTCTCTCACTAGCATTTGCTGCGCCTCTGAAAGGTTTGCTTCCGTGAGTGTTTCGCTAAGCAAGTCGTCACTTAGTATCTTCAATCTGTCACGACAAGACAATAGTTGCTGAAAGAGCTTTCTTTTAGTCTTCAACGCTTGCATCTTAGACCTATAGCAGTTAATGCGTTGTCTTCGTAATGCATTTACCTTTTCTTTCACAATTGATTTCAACGGGATTCTGATTCGTTTTTCCTCTCGGCGCTTCTCCTTCCTGTACTTGTGCATCCGGAGTGTATTGTTGAGCCTCTTACAATAAGTACAGGGTGATTCTCCAGCTTGAAGAATGGAGCACCGGTTGTGACGCCAAACGCCAGTTGCATCCACGTAGCCACACTCCAGGTACACGTCTGCGTATTTCTCCTGTGGTGGTCCTCCAGAACAGAGTTTCAATTCACTAAAATTTTTGAGGACTTCACTCACAACACTCCAGTCACCGGAAGAGCGCAATTCACATGATTCCGGAATAAGCGCTGAATCAACTCTTCGACCAAGTGCGAAAGTACTCAGAGTGAAAGTCGCATCCTTGACTTGCTGAACATTGAGAATCTTGACTGACAGTGGATTCTTAGATGACGACAATCCAGCTTGTATAAAATGAAAGCAGTGTAGGCCGGAGTCACACAGTGTGTGATGGTTCCATTCAGAGTTTGGCAAGTGGGCGTTTGAGGGGTCTAAGCACACTCCTGAACATTCACGTCTGTTCTCCTGTTCTTCTTTCCCTGCTGACGTTTCTGCTGCAAACAGTCCACTAGAAGCGGTGGAGTTTCCTCTCAGGAACACATTTTTGGATGTTTCGTTGCACATTGGTTCAGGGGATATTTCGCTGTCCTCCTCTTGCGTTAAAACCATTGCAGGATCTTCTTGAGGTGTGGCAGCTGTTGCAGTCTTGCAGTCTTTGTTTCTTGCCTTTGGTGGGGGTGGTGAGTGTCTCGTACTAGGGTATGTTCTTTTCCTTGACGCCGGTAAAGGATGTGCGGAAGAAGAAGGAAAAACACAAGGAATTGCATCTTCCGAAAGAAGGCTTCTTTTTGGCACGTCAAGCAGGATCTCTCCTCCTAGCTCTGAGAAGTATCTTTTCTTCAGTATCATTTCGTCTGTGAAATGTTTGCTGCAAACTACATCCTTTGTGCTGAGCGTACGGTCCTTCCTAGGAATCGCTTGAGCCCATGCTTTGAGGCGTTCTGGATCAGAAGGAACATTGAACAAAATTGATTTTTCTTTGCAGGTCTGTAAACCTGACTTGCAACCGCTAACGAAGCATTTCCTGCCCATCGTCGCTTGCTGTGTAGTCTCGTTGTTTCTTCAGATTTCGCACATGGCTACTCACCACTTAAAGTCCATTTTGCAGACGGCAATGTTCAAAACCTGGTCAGCGAACGCGGCTCAGCACGCAAGCAACATAATGTGACGGAAGGCGAGCGAATAACAGCTACTAACATTTCAACACCACAAACTCGGAGGGCCTCTAAGCATTTCTTAAGCCGGATTCACACGACGGGTTAGACCACTTAATCAGAGACATGGCTATAGCTTCAACAAATCATGCCGCGAGCATTTCGTCAGCGGCTTCCTTTTGTGCGACGTGATTCGGCTGCAATGAGCCACGTCACGCTCGTCCGAAGTATAAACCGGCGATCCGTCCCGTGCTGTGCATCTTGCCTTACGAGTTTGAACGCCACTTGGCACGTTTTGATTTGGCCTTGTCACGGTGGGCCTTACCGAGGCGCATTTAGAACGCAGGCAAAAGTTTTCGCGGACATGGAGTGCGCGCATAACACAAGCAACCAGAGATCGCGCCGCCGTATCTGCTCCGTCAAGGCGATGCCCTCTTCCCTCGCGCCCCTCACCACGGTGACCTACTTTCACGCGTCGCGCAACCATTTCGGATTTCCCGCGAATCGCCCGGTTGCTATAGCAACTGTAGATAAAACCTTTTCTGTCTTGAAGTTGCCTCGTACCGCCGATAGGTATCCGCTGCCGGCACCTGACCGATTGACGCGCGCTGTTGCTACTTTATCTGGTCGATCGCGCCTCGCGAGTGTCCCCACCTAAAGAGTATATATCTTACACCGTGATGTAGGCGCGTCCTGTGCCTAGCGATAACGTTTAACATTTTTAGCCGGTGAAAAGCGGTCACCGGTGAAAGATAAACATATATACGTGTCAATACCCTCCCCTTAAAAAGCATCGTCCCGATGATACAAACAAGAAAGCGAAAACAAAACCACGCGTACAGAGAGAGAAAAAAAATTCTCAGTTTCGCCCGAAAGGCGAAGCATCAATTGCGATAGCAAATTAGTAGAGAGCTATTCGGAGTAGGGATAGTAGTTTTATCGGCTGCATAAACTTGGACACATCCGCTTACTAACTGAATTAACAAGCGTGGTGTCAGCGCGCACAAGCAAACATGAATAGATCACACTGAATGACCGCATACAACGACTGTCAAAACGTTGGCAGCAATCGCAGCCGCCGCAGCGGGCAAGGTTCGTGGGGTCTATCGCTTCAAAGGAAACTGAGCGGCGGATGTACAGCGCATACAAAGGTCAGAGCCGTGTGGAGATAGGACACCGTGCAGGCGACGGCCACAGCCGGGCAAAGTACGAACGGAGTTGTTGGCAGAGTAGAAGCTGCGCCCCCCCCCCCCCTCCCTCCCCGCGCTGCCTTACCGCTTTGTTGCTTTCGCGTGGGAGATAGAGTGGCAAGTTCTCCTTACGCCCGATTGCGAGATACGCCTTTGGTGCCGGAGCACAGCGTCGCCCCGCCTCCCTCCCTCCCATACCCCCACGGCCTTTCGAGTGACGGTCGCGTTTGCTTTCGGCCGTGCGTTCACTCTCCGTGATAGCGCGCGCGTCCCCCCCCCCCCCCCCTCGCGCTTTCGCTCGCGCATACGGCGCGCGGCGATGATTTTATCGCCCTTGGAATCTATACGGAACCTCACGGCGACGGCAGAAATCCGGTTTAAGTGTCCATATAATTGCTATCACAATAAAAACAACAAAAAACAATAACAAAGTAACAAAGTACCTAAGTTCGTCAGCAGGCGTAGAAAGGGCTAAGACGCACCACGTGGATGACTTCACGCGTAGAGTTTCTCACTATATTACCTAGAGGGAAAACTGGCGCTGCTGCGCTGTGGTATCCATGGGAATGCCGGTATAATGCGACTTCGGATTGGCATCGTTCTTGGAGAGCCAGAATGCCTTGAAGACGCGCCTGGCTAGCACCGTTCCGTCTGTCACAATGATTCATTTCCTGCTAAAACAGCACGTAAAAAACTGCTTTAGCTTTATTATTACACAAAACATGTTTTGTTTAATTTTGACGACATACTATTCAATGCAGAATTCTATGGAACGTAATAAGTATCAGCTGGCCGCTAAAGTTGGATGGCAGACGATAAGATTCTCGCTCGCTTTGGAAAAACTTGTCGTCTGTTCTTGCTTTTCTTTGCTTGATGCTGCATTGCAGGTGAGTAAACTTTATTGAGAGATGTAATATGGGTGAATGAAAGCCTTTTATGTAGATTTTATTTTAAGAATGCGTTATTTGTGTAGCAATATAGACATGTTTTAGACGGAGCCTCGTACAACACCAGCCAACACAAGCCTCGCAGACACATATCCCGTCATTCCCATGAGGGCACGGCGCCCTTTAAGAAAATCGCATAGACGGTGGCGCCAGTTTACCCTCTAGGTGTTATAGTGAGAAACTCTATGACTTCACGTCGTGCCCGGCGCCGCTGTGATTACGAAATGCCGTCTGGCACAACCTCATAGTCCAGTGTGCCAATACGTCGGATGATCTTATATGGTCCGAAATAGCGACGTAACAGTTTCTCGCTAAGTCCTCGTCGGCGTATCGGAGTCCAGAACTAAACATGGTCGCCGGGCTGGTACTCGACGTAGCGTCGTCGAAGATTGTAGTGTCGGCTGTCGGTCCTCTGCTGGTTCTTGATGCGCAGGCGGGCGAGCTGTCGGCCTTCTTCGGAACGCTGCAAATAGCTGGCAACGTCGAGATTTTCTTCGTCGTTTGACGTCTGGTAGCATGGCATCAAGCGTCGTTGCCGGGTTCCTTCCGTTGACCAGGTTGAACGGCGCCACGTGCGTCGTTTCTTGCACGGCCGTGTTGTATGCGAAGGTCACGTGCGGAAGGATGGCATCCCACGCCTTGTGTTCGACGTCGACGTATATTGCCAGCATGTCGCTGATGGTCTTATTTAGGTGCTCGGTGAGGCCATTCGTCTGCGGGTGGTAGGCGTTGGTTCGGCGATGGCTTGTGTGGCTGTATCGCAGGATGGCTTGAGTTAGTTCTGCCGTAAAGGCTGTACCTCTGTCGTTGACGAGGATTTCTGCAGTGCCGTGACGCAGGAGGGTGTTCTCAACGAAAAATCGGGCTACCTCGGCGGCACTGCCTTTGGGCAAGGCTTTTGTTTCGGCGTAGCGCGTGAGGTAGTCCGTAGCTACGACGATCCATTTATTCCCGGACGTCGACGTCGGAAAGGCCCCAGTATGACCATCCCGATCATCTGGAACAGTCGGCGAGGTGGCTCGATCGGCTGTAGGAGTCCGGCTGGCCTTGTCGGCGGTGTTTTGCGTCGCTGAGAGTCTCGGCATGTCCTTACGTAATGGGCGACGTCGGCAGAGAGGCGAGGCCAGTAGTATTTTTCTTTGATCCTCGCGAGCGTGAGGGAAAAACTGAGGTGTCCAGCAGTTGGGTCGCTATGGAGAGCTCGCAGGATCTCTGGACGCAATGCTGAGGGTACCACGAGGAGGTAGTTGGCTCGAACAGTCGAGAAGTTCGTCTTTAAGAGAATGTCGTTTTGCAAGAAAAACGACGCCAATCCTCGCCTGAACACCTTGGGCACAATGATGGTCTTGCCTTCCAGGCAGTCTACAAGGCTCATTAGTTCCGGGTCAGCTCGCTGTTGTTGGGTGCCAAGAAAGTGTCGTCATCCTGGTCGTCCTGTGGCGGCGGTTCGACGGGGGCGCCAGACAAGCAGACAAGGACTGATGGGTCCCGACAAAGTGTCGTCATCCTGGTCATCCTGTGGCGGCGGTTCAACGGGGGCGCAAAACAAGCAGTCGGCGTCAGAGTGCTTTCGCCCGGACTTGTAAACGACGGTGATGTCGAATGCTTGAAGTGTCAGACTCCATTGTGCGAGGCGACCTGAAGGATCCTTCCAGTTAGCTAGCCAACACAAGGCGTGGTGGTCGCTGACAACTTTGAAGGATTCCATAGAGGTAGGGACGAAACTTTGATGTAGCCCAGATGATGGCGAGGCATTCCTTTTCGGTTGTGGAATAATTTGTTCCGCCTTCGACAGCGACCGGCTAGCGTAACTTACAACCCTTTCTAGTCCGTCAGTCCTCTGCACAAGCACAGCGCTAAGACCTACACTGATTTCGTCGGTGTGCACTTCGGTATCGGCTATTTCGTCGAAATGTGCAAGTATTGGCGGCGATTGCAGGCGTCGCTTCAGTTCTTCAAATGCTTCGATTGATGACGTGGCCCAAAAACAAGAGCTCCTCGTATGCGAAGCGGCACTTTTCTGGCTTTAACGTGAGTCCGGAGGTCTTGATAACTTGAAGAACTTTTGAAGGCGCCGGATGTGTTCCTAGAAGCTTGAGGCAAACGACGTCGTCCAAATAGACGAGGCAAGTCTGCCACTTCAAGCCTGCCAGTACATTATCCATGACGCGTTGGAAAGTCGCAGGTGCCCAGCAAAGACCAAACGACATGACCTTGAACTCGAACAGTCCGTCTGGTGTTATAAAGGCAGTCTTCTCCCGGTCCCTCTCGTCGACTTCGACTTGCCAGTAGCCGGTGTTGAGGTCCATTGACAAAAAGTACTTTGCGTTGTAGAGTCGATGCAAGGCGTTGTCAATACGTGGGAGAGGGTATACGTCCTTCTTCGTGATTTTATTGAGGCGCAATAATCGACGCAGAAACGTAGCGTTCCATCCTTCTTCTTTACTAACACTACGGGGGACGCCCACGGACTCTTGGATGGCTGGATGATGTCGTCGCGTAGCATTTCGTCGACTTGTTGCCTTATGGCCTCGCGTTCGCGCGCCGAAACTCGGTAGGGGCTCTGACCAAGTGGGCGGACATATTCGTCGGTTATGATGCTGTGCTTGGCGACAGAGGTTTGTCGAACTTTTGACGATGACGAGAAGCAGTTCTTGTATTGCAGGAGCAAAGCTTTTAGCTATTCTTTCTTATGATTGCGAAGGTTCTGATTGACGTCGAAAGTTGGTTCAGGTACTACAGTCATCGTTGCAGGTGCACTAGAATCCGTGAAGGCGAAAGCACCGCTGGATTGTACTATTTCGTCGATGTAGGTGACCGTGGTGCCTTTGTTAATGTGCTTGTATTCGTGGCTGAAGCTCGTAAGCATCACTCTTGCTTTGCCTTCATGTAGCTCACCTATGCCTTTAGCGACGCAAATTTCACGGTCGTGCAGTAAGTGATGATCGCCCTCGATGACACCCTCCATGTCTGTAGGCACTTCGGTACCGACGGAAATCATTACGCTGGAGCGAGGCGGAACGGTGACTTGTTCTTCTAGCACATTCAAGGCATGGTAATTGGTGTTTGTATCCGGTGGTGTCGCGTTGTGCGTTGAAAGCGTTATCGACTTGGACCTTAAGTCAATGACTGCACCGTGTTGGTTTAGAAAGTCCATGCCTAGGATAACATCCCTGGAGCCGTGCTGCAGGATTACGAAGCTCGCCGGGTAAGTGCGGTTGTTTACCGTGACTCGCGCTGTGCAGATTCCAGCCGGCGTTATTAGGTGGCCTCCCGCTGTCCGGATATCGGATCCTTGCCAGGCCGTTTTCACCTTCTTCAACTTGGCGGCGAACTCGCCACTGCAGACGGAATAGTCGGCTTCAGTGTCGACGAGAGCGGTGACGTTATGACCATCGAATAGCACGTTTAGATCGGTCTGGCGTTACGGTTAAGTCGTGGCGTCGGATCACGGCTGCGTCGGCTTGCTGCGCTGCTGCTACGTCGCGTTGGTAGGTCTACTTTCGGCGGCGAAGTGTTGTCGTCAAGGCTCTTGCCAGGCGCTATGCTGATACCTCGTCATGATGATTCGCGAATTTAGTTCGTCGGCGGCGGAGTATCTTCAGCATTGCGTCGTACAGCAACCGCACCGCCATCGGTTACTGCCTTTAGTTTCCCGGGTAAGGGCTATGAGATCGGCCCCGGGTTGAGCCGGCATACAGCCCTTACCCGGCCCAACCCGGGGCGAGATGTAGCGGCCTGGTGACGGCGAGCGTGAGGGTCGTCGTGATTGCCACTGGGCTCTGGCGAGGTAATCGGCGATGTCACGTGACCGCTCGCCAAGCTGTGGACGTGGCGCGCTGACGGCGAACCCTTGCAGGCCCACAAAATCAAGCTACACTCGAAGCACAACGAAAGCGGCGAACACAGACGGCGATCGTCGAAATCTGATCAGCGGCGAAACGCGTCGGCTTTTATACATGAGTCATCGAAGGTCCCAGAATAATCCGTGGTACCCGCGTGTCTTCCAGAAAGTTCTAGATAATTCGCGTTGCTCATACAATCAGATGACATGAGCGTCGGTGACAAGAGACAACGGATAGAAGCATCGATAACGTTCCAGAAACTTCTGATACCTGCAGGCGTGTCCTGTGCCTAGCGACTACGTTTAACATTTGTTAGCGGGTGAAAAGTGGTCACCGGTGAAAGATAAACATGCATACGTGTCAATATGATTATGAAAGATTGAGTAAACCAATTTAAGACGTAACCTGCTTCCCTGTTCAAGCAAAAGGATCCAGTCAAGTTATTTTTTCCTCTTACACTTAGAAAGTGGTTGTATATCCCCAGGTCGAACAGTGTCGCGACGAATTGGACTTTTTCGAGAGCATTAATATGCAAAAAATTTATTGTTGGGCTTTACGTGCCAAAACCACAATCTGATTATGAGGCACGCCGTTGTGGGGGACTCCGGATTACTTTAGTCCACCTGGGGTTCTTTAACGTTCACCCAATGCTGCATTGATATGCACATCAGAAACCGCATTCAACACAGGGCATGACTACACGAACATTGGTAAAATTTGTTTTTTACGCTGCTCTTTTACGTTAATACTTATATGTTTTAAACTTTGTTGCAAGTGAAGGGCATGCCCGGCATTTCTAACCACGGTATTGAGATGTTATGACCAAGAGCCATCCTCTGACAGCATAATACCTAAATATTTCACAGGTGAATTATTTTTTTATTTCAACTGGCCACTTAACAAATACTTATATCTGATTTTGTAACATTTTTGTAGTGAAGCTAATGTCTACATAATTATTTATGTTTAGGGCCATGCTATTAGTGACACACAATTTTTATACGCGCTTCAAGTTGGCCGCCAATAAAAACAATGACTCATTAGATGCCCTTGCACACAGTACACAATCATCCACAAAAATTGCATCCCGGTTCCATAATATCACACATATTGCTAATAAAAAACCTTGCACTCGGCCGCGCAACGCTTGAAACAGCGAAGCTGTGTGATCGTAGCCCAGCATTTTCCGGAAGTGCGCGCGAACTTTTCATCTCATGTAGACGATAATTTCTTTTCGCGTGTCTCGGACTTACGGCCGACACTGCGCGTTGCACAGCGCGGCTTGCAACACCGACACCGCGTTCCAGGAGACTCGCTCCGTGAATGCGTCGCTCTCTCTCTCTCTCTCTCGCAGCACGCAAAACCTCTTCACCTCGCAGAGCACGAGCGTACAAACGCGCCAGCTGTGGAGGAATACGACGACTCTCGAACGCAATCATATGGTTAGCATAAATGCATGTTCTGGCAGCGTGGCTGTAGAGCCTAGTGGTTCCGACGCTCGCTTTGGGACCGGAGGTACGCGGCCTCGAAACCCAACGCTGCAAGAAAGTTTATTAATTTCTTTTTTGGTAGTTTCTTGATACGCACCGCAAATTACGGCTGGCTTAAACAGCTTTGCTGTTAAAAAAAAGAAATTCGGCAGAGACATTTCAAACTGCTTACGTGTGGCTATGCGATAGCGATATATTCCCTTTGGTGCAGTTTTGTACGGAACGGCGTTCCAGGAACTAGTTCCTTTTGGGAGGAACGGAGGAATGACACCATTCCTTTAAGGCTCGGTGGAACTGTAACGGTAACTCGTTATTTTTACAAAGGGACGGCACAGGGAACGGCGTTCCTTCTGTAAACGTTCCACGGCACTAAACAGGCGCACCGGCGCACGCACGCAAAGAACTATCGCTTGTCTGTCACGTGACTATGGTGCATTTTTTTTTCGAGAGTTCTGCATTATATTTTTTTTAATGACTAGGCTTCAAGATTGGCACGTGACGCTCCCTTCTGTAGTTTATTTCCGCCATGGCGGCCTGTCGGACACTAACATCGAGATGTAACTCTTACCCAGTTCAAACAAGGGTCTTTACTAAATTAAGAACATCTATTCTGGACATTTCTTTTTCCGCTCATACTGCAATATTGGATCAGCGTTCATTAAACGCCTAAGTATTGTTCCTTTCGATGCGGTTTCTTGTGCAGACATTCAATTCTATTGGTGCATGCGAGTAACTTTCTATTTGCAGATCTGAAGCTCAGTATCCTGACTGCGCATTTGAATTCCGAAGTGGAAAGTGCCGTACGTGTTGCACTTGTAATAGACGAGCACCAAAGTGGCAGTTAAACATGTCTGGAGTATGTCCGGTGCTGCTTGAAAAAAATTCGTCTAGGAGCGTTGCTTTGGATTCTTTTTATCTCCAGATAATGTGCCGCCGGCAATATTCAAATTCTTATAATATACTTAGTTTGATGTGAGATTTAAATTTCACACTTTATTTCGTCGCAAGATTATCCGACACCACAATTTAATTTCAAAAAATCAAAGGTAACGTTAATGTAACGACACGTTACAATGTTAGAAATGTAACTGGAAGGCGTTCCATTCGCATTAATGGAACTTGTAACGGGAACTCGTTCCAAGATTGGGAAGGAACGAGGAACCAGCTTTCGTTCCTGTTTTAGAGAAACGTGTACAACGCTGCTTTGGTGAAATGTTTTTTCCGCACGTTCCGCCTCCGTGCAAGTTTACCCCTGCGTTCTAACGGCGCTTCGGCGCTAATGAAAACGCGCTAAACGTCTGAACGCACTCGCTTGCCCACGAGTTCGTAACTCGAAGGAGCGCTCCGCGGCGTTCAATTGGACATAAATACAAGGGGTCAGGCAAGGAGACACCCGAAAGGCGAAGCACCAATGGCGATAGCAACTTAGTAGAGAGCTATACGGAGTAAGGATAGTAGTTTTATCAGCTGTATAAACTAGGAGATGCAGCAGCACCCGCAACGCGCACAACTGTTGTCGACGCCGTCGCCGTTTTGCGCGCGTTCGCACCGAACGCGCGCGGCGTTGGTGACTGTTGCCAGGGCCTCTGGGGGCGGCTCGGAGGTTTTCGACGAGATCAGAACGGGAAACTTGTCGAGCAGCGTCGGAAGTCTTTACCACCTTCTCGCCTCGCAACGTTTTTATATAAGTACACATTTGGTGCCACACCTAAAGGGTATAGTTTGCAGCGGAGAAGTGGAGAGGGTGTTGAGCTTGGCCTTCTTTTTAGGCCGCGCGGCTATAGGGCCTAGAATATACTTACTATATTCTAGGCACTATAGCGCGGCAGCACAGGCTGTCGCGTGGAGGGCATCTTGCTCCGTAAATCGCTCGTCAATTTGGCGAGCAAATTCGTCGAGACGGATAGTGAGGTTGGAGAATTGTTGGGTGAAGGCTTGGATGGCCGTCTGCACCACGGCCTGAATTTTGGCCTCCACGTGTTGTTCGAATTGTGGGATTAGGGCCGGGGTTGCCGCGGCCGATGTTGGTGTGGCCGAGGAGGTAGTGGGAATTGCAGCCCTCTTCTTGGCCGGCTGCTCGCGAGTAGGAGGAGAAGGTAGTAGGGGAGGGAGTTTATGAGCGGCCGAGATCATTGTCGCCGGGGTAGGGGTGAGGACCTGCAGGAAGGCATGCAGCTGCGACTGAAGGCGTTGGTTGGTGTTGTGGAGGGAGGCGAGCTGTGCGCGGACATGCAACATTTTCTAGAGGGGGTTGGCGTAGTCCTGGTAGACTACGTCTGCCCAGCTCACCTCACTGGTGGGGCGGCCGGGTTCCTGTACAGGTGGTTTTTGGGGGACTGGAAGTGGGGGTTGCCTGAGTCTGGTCCAGGAGTGAGATCAGGCCATAGGCTTGGTACGGTTGGAGGGCTGTTTCAGGAGATGGCTACGGTTTCAGGCTGTTTCAGATGTAGCACCTATATAGTACAGAGGAGTAGTAGAGGTGCTTGGGCACCCAGTCTTGTTCGAAAAGTCTTGTTCGAGGTAGTGGTGTCGGCGTTGTGTGTAGGGAGTGTTGATGAGGACGACGTGTTGGAGGGTGTTGATGATTACGGTGTCTGGCTTGGCCCTTTGGTGTCCGAGGCGGGCTGCTTGCAGAATCCCATCACGAAGCGCAACGCCGTTCACGGTCCGAAGCTTGAGGCCGCCACGGGGACGGAGGATGATTTTAGGATCATTGATGGGTAGCTTGGGGTGGCGTAGGGCAGAGAGTTGGGGCGGCCGGGGCCGGCTCCTCGCCAGAGCTTGAGGCATAGATGGCTGCATACATTTTCGGCAGCGACGGAATTCGGAGTAGCGGTGGAGCGGGAGTTGCGAGTCGAGCTAGGATGAGTTGGCTAGGATGAGTTTATCCGGTCGTAGGGGACAAAGTCGGGTCTCCTCCGCTCGCCGCAGGCCCGGTTTCGATTCCAGCCCAGATCAAAAGTTACTTATTTTTCTTTTCAAAGGGATTAGTTTAGTTTGTTTACATGAACCTGCCTGCTAAATTTGTCATCAATTCTGGCATTTTTTACGCGTTTTTACCCTTTGCCGTCGGCCATTTTTGGTAGCGGGTTTTCACGTAATGGGTTTTCACGTAATGGGGCATATAATGCTTTCGCATTAAAAAAGTGGAAAGGAATCGGCCCCAACACGGAGCCTTGCGGCACACCAGACGTAGCAGCAACATCATCTGAGCAACTCCCATTCAAAACAACTCTTCGACTTATACCTGTGTCACACGGGTACATTTGGAAGGCCTTCCAGTCGACGGCCTTCGAAACGCCACAACTCTATCGACTCGAAGGAGTTGTCGCGCTGCTACACGGCGCTTTTGAAAGGCCATTGAGTGGTTCAGGCGTTTCTCGCAAAATTGTGTGGCGCTGCGGATCTTTATTTTCGTTTTCATGTAACCAAAATATAAAGAACATTAAAACCACTTAAAAACGCTATAATTTATTTTATGTTGCGAAATGGCGGCGATATGACAGAATCCGGCAACACATGGAGTAGAAGGAGAGTGTACTAGACAACATGAAGGAAGGAATGAACACAAGCACGTCGCTGTTGTCGAGAGTATGTGCAGTTCGCACATATGAAGTGACGAAAATAGTTTATCGAATAAATAATAACACTCATGTATAGTATTTTTAGAGCATTTTGGTTGGATTTGTTCTTTCTAACCGTGAGTACAAGCACACTGTGAACGAGACGGCATGTTCGCGCTGTTTCCGCTTCTGTTGCTCAAAGGCCATCCAGATTTCAATAGAGTTGTAGGGTGCTCCGTTGACTCGATAGACTATTGACTCGGCGGCCTTTGAAACCGCACGTGTAGCAGCTCGAACTTGACCTTTGAGTCAACTGACTATCGGTTGGAAGGCCTTCCAAACGCCCGTGTGACACTGGTATAATTACTTACTTAACAACACGGAGCTACAGCCTGTATATTCATAAAAGTATTCATGTGTTCATAGTACCGCTAATCTTACCTGGTCAACCTATTACCGCCAATCTTACCTGGCATATCGACATTAGTAACACTGCGGATCGAACGTTGGGTTATTGGCTCCTGTACACTTATAATGCCACCATCCTCTCTCATGTTACTATAGAAAACACTAATAGGAACAAAATTTAAGTATCCATCCAATGTGTGAAATTCCATTGTATTTATTACCTCATTAGAACTCAAATTTACTCCACTCGTTTTATATGTTCAACTTATGATCGAATAGCTACTCTAACCCCAAATAAAGCTAAACTTGAATTTGTAAACCGTAAACTGATACAGTCGATCCCGGATATATCGAATCTGAAGGGGATCAAAAGAAGTTCGTTGTATAGGTAATTCGGTATATAAAATAATAGGCCATCAGGTAAGCGGTGGCTTACCGGTTAGTGCATCTGAGAGCTGCTAACTTACTGCACGCAACATGGGGGAAAAAGCAAGGACACTTTATTTACCCGCAAAAAAAATGCTGGTTCACTTTCAACTTCATTGAAAAGTCCAAGCTGATTCTTTCTTTACACTTGTAGCGGCCATCGCTTGCGGAAAATAAACTCGTGAATAGGCACTCAACCCACACTACGACGCCTCCAAAATCGGATAGAAGGAATGTTGACGTCCGAGGTAGCATGAGGGCTAGCTGAACAGCCTGACGGGGCTCAACTGACTGCACTATCTCTTCTCCACCTCCAGGTGCCAGAATAGCTCAAAGTGTACAAAGGAGTGCACTATGAGGTCTTCTGCATGGCGCCGCGTTCGATATATCGAATGTGCTGGTGAACGAGCGTTCTTTATACGCGTGCACCAGCCCGATACATTTGCATGGAATTTTCAAGGGGATTTTACAGCTGTTCGATATACAGAATAATTCGTTATAAGTTGGCTTGATATATCCGCCTACGACTGTATCTCCGTCACCATATATATGGCATCGTATTGATCAGCTGTACAAAATACGTATCAGATTTAGGCACATTAACTTCATTCAGCTCTTTCTGGCCTCACACAGCCCTTGAATGGTATCGCCTCCCCAAAGAAATCATAAAGAGTACAAATAAACGCAAGTTCCATGCAAGATCAACTACCGTACGTTGTGTAATCTGAATTGTTAATTACTTACTATGTTCCTTTTAAATTCTTTGTAAGGTCAGGTAATATGGTATAATTGTAAAGCTGCCTTCGTCGTGCGCACTGAACTTTTTTCCACGTACCACCAGCTAAAATTATATGATTAGAAACTTACTTTTTAATCATTGCATTATTTGTTTAGCCTGCTCAACCCACTTCCTTCCGTAATGCCTTCGAGTGCTGACGGCGCAAATAAATAAATTATTAAACTGTAAAAAATATTTCTTGGATGAGAGTTGGTCACCTCCGGCAATGTTTCATCATCATCATCAGACTATATTTATGTCCATGGAAGGACGAACGCCTCGCCCAGCGATCTCCAATGACCCCTATCCGGCGATGTATAAAATATGCGCATAATTTAAAGCTACGTAGTTTAACACTACGTAGCTAAACTCAGTTATTTTCCTGAAATAACTAGTCAGTTGTTCCTCTTAGCCGCTTATTTCGTCTGTGTATGAAAGTCTCTCGTTTTATTTGCTCAAATGACAACCTAATTAACAAGCTTTTGAAACTTATACCGCTTTGGTAAATAGGTTGCTATGTGGATTTGGACTCACGCGCTAAAATAAAAAAAACGTACATTGCTTTATAAATGCAGTGAATGAAATTGCTGCGAAAAGACAAAGCCGTGTAATACATTTGAGCTTTTCATTACATGCCTATAGCCAGGAAGTTTATGCAACCAAATGATTGTGTATTATTACATTCTCAAATTCCTACGGCATTTCCCCTATGTGGAGAAGTCAGTTTAACTTTTAAATGATTCACAATTCGACTTTGTGATGTTTCGACCATATATTTGATAGATAGAAATGTGCATGACCAATAGGAACATATGTTGGAGGCAAAAATTATTAGCAAATATTGCAAAATAATCTGTGTTTACCAACTGAACACCATATTTCTACCCTGGAACAGATAGGAAATTGAAATGAATCACATGCATAAAGTTTGCAGTGCGAGTATTATGAAGTACAGTTTCAGTCTTATTTCTTTCAATTTATGATATATGATAGTTGATGTGATGACTTCAATTTCCTGTTTTATGTTTAGGCGACTGACAGTGCACAAAGTATATTTTTTGTCATAACACGGAATACAGGCCCAGAGTGCGGCTCATAAACACATCGGGATAATGAGGTGTAATTTGTGGATACATTTCTCGCTATGGGTAATATAGGAGCCCCTTTCTCGCAAATATGTCTTGGCTGAGAGCGCGTGTGCTGAAAGTAGACTGATTGTCCGCGCTTTCCGTGCAGCTACCGAAGCGACTGTGACAGCCTTTCGCTGTTTAAAGGTTTAAGCCTTTCGATGCCAAGCGCCTGAAATATACACAAACAACGCGCTTGTCCAGAACCAGAAAGGTCGCAAGCATCATGCGAAGGGAGGGATTACCCTTGTACGGGTTAGTTGCATCCTTGAGCAAAAAAGAAAAACCGGGGAGTGACAAGTCATTTTTAACGACGGGCTGTCGCTCTTATCGTTATCACAAATGACGACTTGCGGCAACGTACTGCGCTTTGTCGGGAAGCTGTTATGGTTCATTCTTTAGAAAGAGTATTTTTTTTTCCGCAACGTAACTTACGTCATCGGGGCAGATTTTAAAACATAAAGGTCTTGGGTCAGGCGGTGGTACCTAGGTGACATGAACGCCCGAGAAAAATGGACTTGTACAGTCACTTTCTTTTGGAAGCGCTGATAACGTTATAATTTTAACCACAATAGCACTTCGTACATGGCATTTTTCCCAACAGCTTAACAGAAGGCTAATCAGTCCTCATAT
The DNA here is from genome assembly GCF_013339745.2 of Dermacentor silvarum. NCBI lineage: Eukaryota > Metazoa > Arthropoda > Arachnida > Ixodida > Ixodidae > Dermacentor > Dermacentor silvarum. The sequence goes on along the minus strand of NC_051155.1, from coordinate 20,803,380 downwards.
TAATAAACATAACTTTTTACCAGAGACACTCTCTGATGACTTCAATATATTTACAATAAAGGGCTCCATAATTTCCACCATGGCTTTACGTAGGTACGTTGGCGCACTTCATGTAATAATCCCAGTCAGCCTACTCACATATAGCGCATCACTAATCACATCTACCATGGCCTCGGCTACATCCCAAGAAGCAATTTCCTACCTATTTTGATTACTTAAGACTCGGTAGGCTTAAGACAGGCCAAAATTTGAATAGGAATGCGTAGTATGGAATTAATATGGAACCTACAGTGATCTAGAACGTATGCATTACACTCGAGTCTGTCCAGAATTAGACAGTAACATTCATTTACCCTGACTATTCATCTATGATCAGTGTTAATAAACTAAACGCATGCTGTGCCGATCTTTCCCCCCACCTCACCCCAAATTCAGCGGGGCCCAGGCTACCACCCTGCGTCTGCTACAAACAAATACGTACCCTTCACTCGCCCGCCTCCACCTTATATTCCCTGAAGTCTACAGTACACCCAACTGCCGGTGCTGTGGCACTCACCCGGCTACGCTTCCGCATGTGCTGTGGGAGTGGCCAGCACTGTACACATACATTAACACCACGACCCCCTCGTCGAGGTTGCGTGAGGCTCTGCGCAGCTCCGCCCTCGACGACCAAACCTGGGCGACCCAGCACGCCCGTGAGCCCTCGACGTCCCCTCATGGGAGGCTTAGGCCCGGCCATCATAAAGTGCTGGCTCTACAATAAATGTTTATTCCTCCTTCTGAGCTTCTATCGCTAGGTTTGCGTCGTGAAGTCGCCTGAGCTTGCACAAGTTCTACAATTCTACGCTCCAATATCCCATCACCAAGAGCTCGGCGCTTGTCATCACAAATAAGCTAAAAAGCAACCTCGCCTTCAGAACGTATAGTCAGCGTCACAAGCTTTCGTACCCCGGAAGGTGAAAAAATATTTATATTTCTACGCCTTAGTCACGCATCGTTATATTCGGATTTACAGCGTGTACTGGTCTAGAGAAAACAAAACAAAAGTTTTGCATAGTTTTACTGGCTGCGGGGTAGCTGCGTTGAAAATGAACTTATTCGCAGAACCTCGGCCGCGTAAACTTTTGGCGGCGACTGTGCGATTGAACACCTGCATTTTCTTTATTCTGCACAAAATTTTTTTTAATGAATGGGCTTCCAGCCAACATCATGCAGTGCTTACACCTGGTTAATTTTCAGGACAGCAGACTCAGACTTGACTTATTAAGTAGAAGAACTGAACTATTATGTAGCACGTCATTATTATCACCAATCAGGTGTAATAAATATGTAAACAAATAAAGGATAATAACATTGCCTATGAAATTTTACTAAAATTTCAGGACTACTTCAAAACTTCGCCTGTTCGTCTTGTGTACGTCCCTATACTTTCTAGCAAACTGAAAGGGAGAAATTCAAGGGTGAAATTGACATCTCTTGTGGCACCATGGCAGAAAAGGGAAGGTGTAGCTTAGTGGGCCCATATGAAAGGATCAGCTGCGATTGTGCTACTCACGCACAAAGAACGACACTTTAGTATTTTTTTACAGGCAGTAAAGTGATAAATGGTGTCCGTGGACGCTGGAGTGATCATGACAATACCACCGTACCAATATGGGTGATAAACGATTCAAATAATGGAACATTTCTGCAAGCCTCACGGTCCTTTCTCATGTTTCTTCAATTGTCCAAACACGTTAAATTTAGTGTAGGAGGAGATTCTTACAGAATTACTGAAGAATTGTACCAGTAATTATATCATGGTGCTGCGATCTGATTCAGCAATAGAGTTAGTTAAGAACAGAACAGCAGAATGCCATAGTAACTTTGGTGATTCTAGCCGAAAAAAATGTCTTCTTGCAACGCTTTGTGGGCATAACTCAAAAAGGGTGTGGTCTGTGATTGCAATAGTTCTCTATTTTTACACGACAAACTACATTAACACGCCCCGGTGTCTTTCCGCGTGATTTCCAATAGTCCTCTGCGTACGTCGTGGTAAAAGGATATGAAGACCTTTACTATTTCGGGAATTTCGTGAAGGTATATTGGAATGGTTCAAATGATAAGACACGTGCGCTGCATATTGAGTATAGAATGTTTATGTTTCGAGGTATTGGTTTCTACTAAGCAAAAAAACTTGTTAAATAATTCGGACAGCCTTCATTTGCACCGAAGATCGGGTACGGAAAAATTCTGCTTTGATATAATGCAAATATACTCAGTCAAATAGCTTCTGTATTCATTTGTAAGAATACTACGTCTGGGGCTGCAGCCAAGTTTTCTACTTCTGCGTCTTTTAATTGCACATAAGGGAAACTATTTATTTTTGTGGTACGTTTCAGGCTAAACAAAAGTCGCACAAACACGCCTTTCCATGACATAGCTGAATAGGCAAAAATATTTCTTAGTAATGTCTTCATAAATGTTTGCCTTAAGAGAGAAATCAACTTTGAAAACACAAAGTTGGGTTTATTGTCTAAAATACATTACACCTAAAGTGCAAAAGAAGTTTGGAAGCACGTTCGCATGTTCACGAAACCAGCCAGCTATCTTTATTTTTAGGAAGACGTTGGTACAGTAGAAAGAAACGAAACAAGAACAGCAACTAAATGACCTGCATTTCGGAATATGCCATCTGGCGGGAAACGGCCAAACTAAGCAGCGAGAAAGTGATAAAAAAAATTGCGGCGCCACTGGCTTCGAACCTGCGAACTGCCAATCGTGGTATCAGCGATCCTAATCGGTGGTCGCGCCGAACGCTCGGCTATCGGTTTGAGTGCTGCCGGAGGCAAAAACTACGTTTATATACGTACCACAATAAATTCTGCGACCTTGTTATGAAAACTGCGATTTTGGAACGACTTTTTTGCCATTCCAAGAGTTGCTTCTGCAACTAGATGAAAGCCGAGTCATTGAAGTTGATAAATCCCCAATAATACGTCGATCGATGCAATAGGCTCATCGCAAATTGCTTTTTACTGGCCAAAAAAGCCTCCAAAATTTGGCCTTTTCCATAGACTCCCATACTTCGAACTTCGCCCGCAATTTGGAACGGGTTTTCTGTCGTAAGTAATGGTACCGCTTGCATGAGATGTCGGGCTAAGCTCCTAGAGCCTATTTCCACGGTAATATTTTGAAATATGGCTTCTATGATTAGTTATTTGGGAAAAAGGACGCTCTCCCATAGAAAATGCGCATGTTTTCAGAGGCGGCCGCTAGAGGCGCTGTTCGGCGATGTCCCAGATTCCTGGTATTGTACCATGAACCAGCTGACGAGAACCGGCAACGTTTCCAATGATAATATCATATAAGGGATTTTCCAAGCACTTGGCTACCACGGTGCCTGAAAAATATGGCGAATGAATCTTCACTTTGGATTCTGGCATCTCGATACTCCGGTCATCCGCCAGTAACATTATCGCCGTTGTGCCCGTTAAAGCCGTGTCGGGTATGAGAGCACAGCGCAATACAATGGTATTGCTGCCAGTGTCCCTCAATACGGAGACAATTTGGCCATAAAGTTCACCGTTCTGCACTGGCATATCGTTGGCAAGTAGAGACAAGGTTTTTCCATCCGCCTGTTCGTTATTACGAGTATTTCTACACGCGTGTGGTATATGATTGTTTGAACGAGGCGCGCGGGCGCCATCATTCGAGAAAAGAGGAAAAGGAAAGAGCTCGGCTCGCGCGGTGAATCTAACCGGTCAGCGCTGCAACCGCTGTTGAAAATATAACCTGTAAATAGTTACTCGTATTACTGACTCGTCCTTCGCGTAACACTGTGGTGGAGGTGGAAGGTTCCCCGTCCTCGCCACGGATCTCCGAAGTGGCCGCACCGTCGTCTTCTCAGCCATGGCTTCCGATGGAACCACCCCGTCTGCACCTACACCTGCGGCGCCAACCACAACGTACGTTACGGTTCCTAGTCTCCGTGATCCTGGGACATTCTCCGCCCAAAATGGCGTTGACGTCGACGACTGGCTTAGCATGTATGAGCGTGTTAGCCGAAGCCACCACTGGGATCCTACCATCATGCTTGCCAATGTGACCTTTTATCTCGACGGGACACCGCGTGTATGGTTTCGCACCCATGAGGTCGAGCTCTCCACCTGGAACACTTTCAAAGAGAGGCTTTGCGACCTATTTGGCAACCCGTGAGGTCGCCAACAGGCTGCGCGCAAAGATCTTGCTACCCCTGTCCAGTCGTCGACCGAGTCGTATGTCTGCTACATACAGGAAGTACTCGCGCTTTGCCGGAAAGTCGACGATAACATGACCGAGGCTGACAAGGTTGGCCATATCCTAAAAGGCATCGCGGACGACGCCTTCAAGTTGCTCGTCTATAACGACGTTTCTACGGTCGACGCCATCGTCAAAGAATGCCGCCGCTTCGAGGTAGCCAAAAGCCGCCGAGTCATCCCACAGTTTTCCCGGCTCCCAAACACCCCTGCCACGTCATCTTGCTCCGCTCTTACCGCCACACGTCCATTTCAAGAGAACGCCACGCGTATCGTTCGCCGTGAAATTGAAGCGGCGAGTCCGGCCCCATAGACGGTACATTTGACCAAGCGGCCCCCACTATTTGCATTATTCAAGCAGTTGTGCGGCAAGAAATTGCAAACCTTGGCATCGCTACCACCTGCTCTGTCTCCCGACTTGATTCGGCACCCATTCTCATGTCCACAACCTGTAATGACCAGTATTTCGCTCCCAGAATACGCAATCCAGCTGAATGGCGAACCCCAGATCACAAACCGATCTGCTTCCGCTGCCACCGAGTAGGTCATGTATCCCGCCACTGCCGCGCCACGTGGATGCCGCCGTACTGGAGCTCATTCCCTGTTCCTCGCCCATACGCTGACGCTCACCGTTACTCACCTCGCCGTCTGTACCCTACTGCTGGTGCCCCTGACAGCCGCTCCTCCGACCGATCGCCGTCGCCTCAACGCCGTCGCTCCCCGTCTCCCCAACGTCGCCGCTTTTCCTCGCCAAACCGCCGGACGGAAAACTAAGCCATGCAACCGAACAACCGAACACCCTCTGCACTACAGCGTTTGTTCGTTTACCTCCAAAAGCCTTAAACTTCGTCGAATTGGCCTCAATGGCAACCGTGCCTGATGGCGACTATGTCATCGCACCTATTCGTGATGTCCTCCTGGTGCACGACATCTCTGTGCCACACTCCGTCGTTACCGTTGCCGCTAATCAGATGTGTCTCCCCATTATCAATTTTTGTTTTTTTATCAGTTTTTGGAGACGGTGCTCCACGCTGCCTCACCGTTCTTGGAAATCGTAGCGTCCTTGAAGGACACCGCCAATAAACCTCTTCTCAATTGGTGGAGGTTGCTGGATTTCCCCCGCCGCTTGCACCCTGGAGCTTCGAACCCGAACGCTTCCGCCCATCATGACCGACAACACCGACCCGCCGGCGCCTGCGCCCCAGCCCGTCATGTGCACCGGGGTTCCTCTGTTACGTGATCCGAAGGTCTTCAGCGGCACAGATGAAACGGACGTGGAGGACTGGTTTACGTCGTACGAACGGGTGAGCGCGCTTAACAAGTGGGACGACCTCGCGAAGTTGACTAACGTCATATTCTATCTTACTGGCGTTGCCCAACTTTGGTTCCATTACCACGAAGTCGACATCCCGACATGGTCAACTTTCAAGATGTCGTTCACTCGAGTGTTTGGTCGACCTGCTGTGCGCAAACTACGCGCTGAACAGCGCTTGCGAGCCCGTGCACAGCAGACTGGTGAAAATTTCACTAGTTACTTTGAAGACGTCGTCAACCTTTGTAAACGTGTCAATGCCGCAATGCCTGAAGCTGATAAAGTTCAGCACATCCTCAAAGGCATCGATGACGGCGCATTCCAGATGCTTTTGGCCAGGAATCCGCGCACCGTTTCTGAAGTAGTCACGTTATGCCAGAGCTACGAAGAGCTGAAGAAGCAACGCACCCTGACTGGGCAGCCTCTGTCTACCGCCGACTCGCTAGCGAGTCTGGTTGCCGTTTCCGACTACTCTCCACTGCTTCAGCAGATTCAGGACTTCGTGCGCGAGGAGGTTGTCCGTCAACTTTCCTTGGTCCCCTTCACTCAGGAGCCGTCCTGTCGTCTGCCTTCGACGCTCCATTCTGTCATTGCCGAAGAGGTCGCACAAGCTGTTTCCGTCGCTCACCACCAGCCACCTGTAGCCGCGCCTCTTCCCTATACGCAGACAGTGCAGCCTGTTGCCGTGCTTCCTATCTATGCGCAGGTAGTGCGTAGGCCTCCCCAGCCACCTTTCTCGATCCTGCAACAGTCTGCACCACCCGCCGCTCCTACTGCTTCTTGGGCCGGGCCGAGAGACAGCAATCCATGGCGGACGCCTGACAATCGTCCCATCTGTTACGCCTGCTGCATGCCTGGACACGTCGCTCACTGTTGCCGCCGTCGCCTTCCAGCTCCCGACGCCGCTGCCCGGCCATTCCAGTATGGCGGTCAGCCCAGGCGCCAATCATCCCCGGGTACCTCCCAGCACTACATTTCTTCTGACCTCCCTGAATTGCCGTCGCGCCGATCCCCATCTCCTCGTCAACGATCGCTCTCCCCAATGCGTCGCCGACCCGCACCCTCCGACCAGGAAAACTAAGCGCCGCAGTTCGCGAGGCAAGAACTGCGCCATCTTCGAACTGCCCAAGTCCTCGCTCTTCTCCTGCTAACATGGTCGCAATATCTGTCGAGGGTATTTCAACTTTTTCTTTTGTGGACACCGCCGCCGCCGTTTCTGTTATAGTCGCCAAACTCTGCCGTTCGCTGCGCAAGGTGACCACGCCGCTGTCTGGACTGCCGCTTCACACGGCACGCGCGCAGCACGTGACACCTCTCGCAGCCTGTACTGCCCGAGTGCTTTTACAAGGCGTTTAGTACATTGTCGAGTTTATTGTTCTTCCTGCCTGCTCACATGACGTCATCCTGGGGTGGGTCTTCTTGTGCCGTCATAATGCCGTCATCGACTGCGCACGAGCTGAAGTTGCCGCTGTGTGACGCACCATCCCACGACGCTCTTGATCAGCCGCCCAAACTGGTCGTGCGTGAGGACACCGACATTACACCTGGCTCTGTTGCCTTTGTCCCAGTTGTCTGTGATGCCGTCACCGATGCGACGGTCTTCTTTACACCATCTAACATCTTTATGAGTCGCAAAGCCGTTCCACTGCCTTTTGCAACACTTGACATCGCCGCCGGCATCAGCAATATTTTTGTGTACAATCCGCTTTCTGCGACGGTTACGTTGCTTGTCGGCGAATGTATCGGCCGCGTGGAACAGCTTGACTCTTCCTTCTTTGCTACCGTGCCAGACGACTTTCCATCTTGACTCGCACGAACTCTTCCCCCTCTCAACGCATGATCAGTCGTCGAGTGACATGTTTTCTGGTTCCATCACCACTACACTAACCCCTGCCGAACGCTCCGAGCTTCTTCAACTTCTACACCAATTCAGAGATTCATTCGATGTGTCTCAGCCGCAATTGGGCCGAACGTCGGAAGTACAGCACTACATTGACACCGGCTTGCACCAGCCGTTGCGTCAACGACCGTACCGCGTCTCCGCCGACGAGCGTCGCGTCATCAACGACCAAGTCGACGATATTCTACGCCGTGGCGATATCCAGCCATCTCACAGTCCCTGGGCATCTCCTGTCATTCTCGTTCGCAAGAAGGACGGGTCTATCCGCTTTTGCGTTGACTACCGCCGATTGAATAAGGTCACGCGCAAGGACGTCTATCCTTTGCCGCGCATCGACGATGCCCTTGACAGCCTTCAGGGCGCGGAATTCTTTTCGTCTCTAGACTTGCGTTCCGGCTACTGGCTGGTTCCAATGTCTGAAGCCGATCGCCAGAAAAAGGCGTTCATTACACCTGACGGCCTATACGAGTTCAACGTGATGCCCTTTGGACTTTGCAACGCGCCTGCCACGTTTGAACGACTCACGGACAATAGCCTGCGTGGCATCAAGTGGTCTATTTGTCTTTGGTACCTCGACGATGTCGTGGTTTTCTCGCCTGACTTTCCGACCCACCTACTTCGCCTTCGCCATGTTTTGACGTGTCTCACTGTCACAAAAGAGCGCATAATCCAAACGCGCGCCGAATGTAGCGCAAGCCAGCGAAAGAACACGCCGGCCCCGCGGCAACTTCAACAGAGGGGGAAAGCGCATACGCCTCAAGCGACAACGCTAACAACGGTGCCGAAACATCTGGAAGAGACTCGATGGAACGACGTTAACCGGAGAGAGAGAGAGCACACGTTGAGTACGTGTTTGAGCGGTGAAGCACTTAGTGTGTACGGTAGGCTGATGCCAACCGATGCCTCTAATTATGGAAGGGTGAAAGCTGCTTTACTGAAGAGATTTAGGTTCACCGTAAAAGGCTTCCAAGATAAGTTTAGGACTTGAAAGCCCGCCGATGGCGAGACTGCCACGCATTTTGCCGCGTGGCTCAGTCACTATTTTGATAGGTGGACCGAACTTTCAGAGACTGCAGAGGAGTACGGTGCGCTTAGAGAGCTTCTGATCAAGGAGCAATTCTGTCACCCGAGCCTGTCAGTGTATCTGAAAGAAAGGAAAGCTAAATCGCTTCAAGATATGTTGGAATTGGCAGACCAATTTTTGGAAGCACAGGGAGGCACCAATCTCTCCAAGATCAGAAAAGAGGAGCCAGGGGACGCAAAGAAAGCGACATCCGATGAAAGGAGAAACCCTCAGAAGCCTGTTCCGAGGTGTTATCTCTGTAACCGACTGGGCCATCATGCTAGCAACTGTCGGAGCAATCTTATGCGCCCCAATGACGTCAAATGTTTTAAATGTGGGCGAACCGGGCACAAAGCCGATACATGTCACAACGGAGGGAAAGAAGCTCCCCAGGCATCCTGTGTGTATGCCCCGCCAAAACATCAAGAAGACATAAACGACGGCTTTTTAGAACTTCGAGACGGAAAAAGAATTCCGGTCGTAAATGCGGTGATGACACAACGCCCAGAATTTCCCGATAAGGGAATGCCTGTACTTGCGGGGAAAATCGCAGAAAAACAAGTCACGGTGTTACGAGACACCGGCAGCAGCACAGTGATTGTGCGAAGAGACTTGGTCAATGACGACGAGCTCACGGGTGAAACCAGTTTGGTCTACCTAGTCGGTGGTACGGCTAGGAAGCTTGCCGAAGCCAAAATTGAGGTCGGGACCCCCTATTACAGTGGGAATGTCACTGCACTTTGCATGTACAGCCCACTGTATGACCTGATCCTAGGAAACATCGAGGGAGTTCGCGCCCCAGACGATCCGAAACCATTGGAAGAAGAGTCGAAGATCGAACCCTCGACTATTGAAGAAGCTCGCGGAAAACCATTCACTGCTGACGAGAACAACGCGGCAGCTGTCTTCCAAATTCGAGCGAAGGCCCAGGCAACACCTTTCCAGCCGCTTTCCAGGCTCAATTCCGAATATAAACCGACCGGGACTCATAACCACGCCAAACACCACCATCGAAAAACCAAGGACAGAAAATTCAAATTTAAGAACCATTGACGGTTAGTGTGTGGTGCAAAGTGTCTTGGTTGAGTGCACCGAGTGTTTGTTTATGTATTATGTTTATGTTTATGTATTTGTTTGCGTTCTGTAACTACCCTGTCGTAGCTTTGTATACTTTTTTTACTCATGTTATATTTCATATGATTGTCTTGTTACGCGAGATATGTATTTTTGTATAGTACAAGTGTAATTGTTACGTGAGAGATGTATTATTGTATAATATAACTGTACTAGTTACACGAGCGATGTGTTATTGTGTAATCCAGGTGAACCTGTGTGACTTGTGTTTGTATTCGATGTATCGCGAGCGAAGTATGATTTGTGGTGGACTGATTTATGGACTTACGGACTCGTGCGTAGTGGACTTTTGTGCGCGCTTCTTTTGTGTTTCTTTGAATATTATTGCATAATATTCTTAAAGTGGGGGGCAGTGTCACAAAAGAGCGCGTAATCCAAACGCGTGCCGAATGTAGCGCAAGCCAGCGAAAGAACACGCCGGCCCAGCGGCAACTTCAACAGAGGGGGAGAGCGCATACGCCTCAAGCGACAACGCTAACAACGGCGCCGAAACGTCTGGAAGAGACTCGATGGAGCGACGTTAACCGGAGAGAGAGAGAGAGAGAGAGAGCACACGCGCGCGCCGAGACACCTTCTCACCCGGCGAGTCGACAGACATTACCGCGTGAGCATACACCAACAGGATGAGTCATCACCCCCCCTCGAGAAGGCTCCGACAGCAGCGGTCGAAGGTACGAGAAAAGAGTAGAAGCTTCCCAAGCTTTGGCAATGCTACGAGATCACGACACCGATAAGAATGTTCGAGAACGCCTGTGGAAGCTATACAGGGTGTTTCATTTTAGCTGCACCCAATTTTAAAAAATTGCCTGTGGCAGATAGCATAATTATAATCCTTGAGCTAAACTACTCGATGAGGCGGCCATTACTTCCACGAGAAATAAAACCGCTTCATTGAGTAATTAACATTATTACGCTAATTAACTTTTTAATTATTTACTTTACGGCACATCTTTCAATCTACGAAATATAGCCGCTGAGTTCGCAAAGCGTATCCACTTGAAACGAATTCTCAGGACTGTGCCAGTTTCGAGATATTAATTTTCAAATTGTCCCACGAAATACATGGGCGTTCCAGTTAACTTTGTGCTTCAATGCATAACACAGCGTTTTCCTCAAAAAGTTAACTGGAACGCCCATACATTTCGTCGGACACTATAAAAATTAATATCTCGAAACTGGTTCCGTCCTGAGAATTCGTTCCAAGTGCATAAGCCTTGCGAACTCAGCGGCAATAACCCGTAGATTGAAAGATGTGCCGTAAAATCATTAATTAAAAAGTTAACTAGCGTAAATATGTTAATTACTCAATTAGCCGTTTTGATTTCTCGTGGACGTAATGGCCGCCTCATCGATTAGTTTAGATCAAGGATTATAACTGTGCTATCTGCCACAGGCATTGTTTAAAAATTTGGTGCAGCTAAAATGAAACACCCTGTATAACCGCCGTGCGAGAATCGTTTAGTGGAATACGGGAATTCAGAAATTCAGGAGTTCAGTCCGCACCGGTGAAGTGATGCAACGTGAAGACCGAGCGTCTGCGGAAGAAGGGGATTCCCCGGCAAGCTAGTCGACGGGTTCTTCGAGCGTCTGCATTTCCGGAAGAAGTTCCTTCTTCGAGATTTGCCCCCAACTTACGCCGTGATCGCCCGACTTCAAGACCAACACGGTGAATACGATTGGACACTTAGTGTTCCTATTTATTTTGTACTTTACGTGTTGGACTCTTAGTGCTTGTCGTTAATTATTTTCTTGTGTTTGTTAATACCCATTTGATTTGTATTGTGTTGTGTCTAGCCTAAGTGTGCAAGTGTCTGTGTGACTGCCTTGTGTGAAGAATATATTTTGTTGTGTTTTTGACAACTCTGGGCTCTGACTCGGTCTTTGGACAGCAACCGGCGTTCGCTGGCGCACCAGAGGGCCCACTCTTAATTGTCCTTGCTTTCTTGGGATTATTTTCGGAAGCTAATAATTCGGCTTTGGAATTTAGTCCGGCGTCTGCGCCTCGTTCACCGGGGTCTGTGACACTCACCAACGCTGGCCTGCAACTGAACCTCAAAAAGTGCCGCTTCGCCGCGCGGGAGCTGACCATCTTAGGCCACACCGTGTCCAAGCAAGGCGTTCTACCGGACCCCTCGAAACTTCTTGCAGTCGCTCAGTTCCCGAAGCCTACTAACGTCAACGAACTACGCAGTTTTGTGGGCTTGTGCTCATATTTCGGGTGCTTTGTCCGCAATTTCGCATCTATCATGTCGCCCTTGACCCAGCTCCTACGCGGTGGCGCGGACCTCTCCTCCTGCTACCCTGCATGCGACGCCGCGTTTGCTACACTGCGTCGTCTTCTTACCTGTCCACCTATTCTTCGCCATTTCGACCCGACAGCTGCAACTGAGGTACATACAGACGCCAGCGGGGTCGGTCTTGGCGCCGTCCTCGCGCAACGCAAGCCCGGCTACTCCGAATACGTGGTCGCCTATGCGAGTCGTACGCTGACAAAAGCAGAGGCCAATTACAGCGTAACTGAAAAAGAGTGCTTGGCTCTGGTATGGGCGCTTGGCAAGTTCCGCCCATACTTATACGGCCGTCCATTTGATCTGGTAACGGATCACCACGTGCTTTGTTGGCTCGCCACGTTGAAAGATCCATCTGGCCGCTTAGCACGCTGGGCACTCAGAATCCAGGAGTACGTTATTCGCGTCATCTACCGCTGTGGACTCAAGCACACTGACGCAGATGCCCTGTCCCGTTCACCTCTACCTCCCGACTCGGCCTGCGGAACCACTTGCGTTCACCCCCTGTCATCTCTTGACCTAGACTCCATTGGCACCGAACAACGCCGTGACCCGTGGATCGTTTCTCTTTTCGCCTATCTTTCTGGATCATCGACGACTTTTGCATCCCGATCCCTCCGACGCCAAGCTATTCATTTCGCCATTCGTGATCAGCTGCATCACCGTCGCAACTACGCTCCCGAAGGCCGTAGATGGCTACTAGTCATTCCCCGCAGCTTAAGACCCCAAATATGGGCCTCTTTTCACGAAGATCCGCAATGTGGCCACGCCGGAGTGTTTAAGACTTACGAACGTATAAGCCATCGCTACTACTGGCGGGGAATGTACATTTTTGTACGAAAGTTTGTTCAGTGCTGGCGTGACTGTCAACGTCGCAAGTTACCACCTTTACGTGCGTCTGGCGCCTTGCAGCCGCTTCCGTGCCCTGCCAAACCCTTCGATCGCGTAGGCATTGACCTCTACGGCCCGCTTCCCATGACAGCGGATGGCAATCGGTGGATCATAGTTGCTGTGGACCATTTGACACGCTACGCCGAAACTGCTGCTCTACCGACTGCTACAGCGCGGGATATAGCCTCTTTCGTCCTGAATCGCTTCGTCCTTCGGCATGGCGCTCCTCGAGAACTTCTCAGTGATAGAGGTCGCGCCTTCCTCTCCGAGGTCGTCGGAGCTCTGCTTTCGGAATGCCGCATTATTCATCGCACGAGCACGGCTTACCATCCGCAAACTAACGGACTCACGGAACGGTTTAACCGCACTCTCGGTGATATGCTCGCGATGTACGTGGCATCTGATCATGGTAACTGGGACCGCGTACTTCCGTTTGTAACATTCGCATACAACACTGCGATACAAGCTACAACAGGATTTCCACCTTTCTTCCTCCTATATGGACGGGAGCCATTGCATACCATCGACACTCTCCTTCCATACCGCCCTGACGCTTCCGAGTGCCCACCTGTGTACGAAGCTGTCCGACAAGCCGAAGAGTGCCGCCAGCTCGCGTGCACCTTTACGTCACAAGAGCAACCGCGCCAGAAGGAAGGACCCGCCCACTCACTGCCCAGTCCCACGTATGTCCCAGGGTCTCTGGTATGGCTTGCTGTTCATTGCCAAACTCCAGGCCTTTCCTCAAAACTAGTTCCAAAGTACGAAGGGCCTTACCGCCTCCTTGAGCGAACGTCCCCGGTGAATTTTCTAATCGAGCCACTTTCTCCATCTGACGACATGCGCCGGCGTGGACGTTACCTCGTCCACGTGGCGCGTCTCAAGCCCTACCATGACCCGCTGCAAACAACAACTTAGGTCGCCAGGATGGCTCTTTTTCTGCGGGGGCGATTGTGAAGAAGAAGACGCGCCTCCGTCCAGCGGCATCGCCAACGCTCGGCCCGCTCTGCTCGCGCTGTTGGTGCGCTGTTGTTTTTGGAGACGGTGCTCCACGCTGCCTCGCCGTTCTTGGAACTCGTAGCGTCCTTGACGGCCACCGCCGATAAACCACTTCTCAATATATATATATATATATATATATATATATATATTGTTACGACGCGCGACAAATGGTGTTTATTGAACAGGCCTCAGGGCGAGCCTCCGACGAGCAAGAAGAGTTCTCTTCTTCGTCTTCTCCGCTAACACTCCTCCTCTTCTACTAATGCGGCTACATTGACTGTAATATTCCTCCCCTCCTAGACGAAGCCCGCCGGGCAAGTCAGCTAAGTTCTCGGTGTGAAGGGCTTGAGACGAGCGACATGCACAACCTCAGTCTTGGCGGAGCGCCGTCCAGTTGCGGTGAGACGCGCCAGTCGATAATTCACTTCACTGAGTTGGTCAAAAATAACGTACGGGCCAGTATAGTTGGCAAGAAGTTTCTGACACAGGCCACGTTTGCGCACCGGACACCATAGCCAGACTAGATCCCCTGGAGAATAGGTGACATCCCGATGGTGCCAATATATATATATATATATATATATATATATATATATTGTAAAGAACGGAGACAGAGGCACAGCACCCGTTCACTGGGCCAGCTGTTCTATTCCCTGCTTCGTCGTCTTTTTTCTCCAGCGCCCGCCTTGCGAGCGAGCGCGGCCAAGTTCACTTCGCCTTCACACTCGGCCACGCTGCAAGTTTCCGGTGCGCTTGCAACTAAGCAACTTGTCCAGGGTTTGAGGTCGTCGTTGATGATCCGTCCAGCGCGCACCCAGCTGCTCTGGAGGTTGGCACTGAGTGTTGCGCGCTGGTCGCAGGTCTCGCTGACGATTGCCTCGCCGCTCAACGTTGTCAATTTTGCGTTGTCGCTCAGCGTTGTCAGCGTTGTGGAGGCTGTCCACGGATGGTGATGCTCTGAATGACTGGAGGGCATGATCGGAGTCATTCTGGGGTGGTGCTTCGTTGCGGTGGCTACTGTGCATCGGGCGCCGGACTGACCCCGAAGGGAGCACCTTGACACCTGCATGGATGCTACGCCTAACAGCGACAGCGCCGACAGGTGCAGCAGGGGCGTTCTCGGAAATAGCCGACCATGGTAATGGATGGCTATGGTCAATGGACGCTGACGCTTGCCTGGACGCCAAATCAGGGTCTCTGATAGCAGGAATCGGGCCTGAAGGATTCCCACCGCCACTGCTGCTGGAACCACAAGGTGTTGGGGCTGGTTGCAGCTGAACACTGGAAGACACCGAAATGCTGCCACTGCTCCCCTGGTGCGGTAATGGCCCCGGGCAACAGGCATCCCGCAGTGAAGGCTGCCCCGTGATGCCTCCCCTGCGACCTGGTACAAGTGAAACTTCCGAAGACCAGCACGAGGACGGCACCGGGTGGAGGGGGCCTGCAGGCGGCTGCTGCTGCAGCCCAGGGATGAGTGGGACAGGGCTCTGCGCCATTCGGTCCAGGTCCTGGTCGGGTTCTCGCTGCTCGAGACGTAAGTCGAACGCCGTCTCCTAGACGGGCTGGCGGGCCACCTCGTTGGTGGATGGCGCCGCCTTTGCGGGAGGGGTGGCGTGTGCCGGAGTGGGGCTTTTGCGGTTATCCTCGGCCCTCAGCAGCCGTAGAGCCACGGCGGCTGGGTCCGTGTCCCAAGGGTCGCCGTACTGCTGATTGCCCGCATCGTCGCCGCATGCGTCTGCTTCCGCCGCCGCTGCGGAAGCAGCTTTATCTGCTGTCTTGGAGGCCATGCTGCCGAGTACGCTATGGAAAGCGGTGGACGCCGACGTGGAGATATTCGAACCGGAGGGCTGTGATTGATGCGGGGGGCGGCTGAGGGATCGACTCGCTGCCGCTGTAGCTGAACCGGTGGTTCTCGGCCGCGATGTTCGACGACGACGAGCCGCAGCTGACGTTCGGGGATGTAGGGGCAGCGCAGGCATAAGGGAGCGGGCTGAAAACAGCTATAAGAGCTGCACTCCATTCAAGCCAGGACCCCTACTTGATGCCGTCGTACTTGTCCCAAGCCGCCACCGCAAAGACGGTTTGCCGCAACCTGCCATCTTTGTTGGTCTGGCCAAGCATGACGGTCACCCATGGCATTGATAGCGCGAATCCAAGAGATGACGTCATCTTCAAAGCCGCGAAACTTCGGAATTTGTATGAAATCCGGCTGCTGGAAGTCGCAGCGTATCATCTCCGCCAGGCTACCTGTCCATCGGCCCGAGGAACCAGGGCCGGTGTCCACGGACAGTGAGGTCGCTGTGGTAGTCGTGGCAGCCGGTTCTACCACAAAGGAAGCATCGACGGCATACCTTGGTGGCTGAGGAGTCGAAGAAGTGCCGGGAATGATATTTTCGCCAAGGGAAGCGTGGACGGCGTTCCCAGGCAGGACAGGTCCAAGACGGAGGGCCCGAAGCGCTGTCCCACCGTCTTCGGTAGAGCCGACGACAACAGCCGGTGAGCCGGCACCTACGGCGGGGCAGCCTGCGGCTCTCCCTGTTGAGGCGTTGCTGGGCACACCTGCCGCAGGATCGAAGCGGTAGCTCTCCGGAGCGCCGTGTGCAGAACTGTGCTGATAGGACTCACCGCAGGCATAGGGAAGCGGGCCGAAAGCAGCTATCAGAGCTGCGCTCCATGCAGACCAGGAAAGCTGCTTTATGCCTTCATTGCTTTCTCATGTCTTGGTGGCACCGCATAGTCGTTGTGCTGCAACCAGCCATCTTGTGTGGTCGGGCCAGGCATGACGATCACCCAAGGCATTGATGTTGCGGAGCCAAAGGGTGACGTTGTCTGGAAAGCCGCGAAACGTTGGTATTTCCACGAACGTCGGCGGCAAGGAAGCGTGGACGGCGTTCCCAGGCAGGATGCAACCGCCGACGGACGCGAACGCGGTCGTCATACCTTGGAGCTGTTGTGTCAGCTCGGTGATGGCGTGGACGAGGGCATCAGTGCATCCCTGTCCGAGAGCCGCCGAGGAGGCTTGGACGCCGTCCCCGGACGGTGCAGTGGGTACCTGCGACGGTAGGGTGGCGGTCTCCATACCAGGGGAAGCGTGAACGGCGTTCCTGGGAAGGAGGGACCCGGCACGCTGAAGCACCGTGCGAGGAACACTGAAGGCTGGAACACCTTAAGGCCGGTTCATTGCCGGCTGCGCCATTGTAAAGAACGGAGACAGAGACACAGCACCCGTTCACTGGGCCAGCTGTTCTATTCCCTGCTTCGTCGTGCTTTAGGGGCGAGGCTCCTTGGGGTGTGGGTCTGTCCCTCCTCTGTAGTAGTAGTAGTAGTAGGCGTAGTAGGTAGCCACGTCTACTTTTATGAAAAAAAATTCCGAAAGTTGTGTCTGTAGCGCGGAATCGAACCAGGGACCCCTCGCTTCCGAACGCGCGGCGCTAACCACTACGCCACGAAGCGCACATGGTGACACGCACCACGATGACAATAAATACCCAACATTAACGAAAGACTGCGCGTTTCTAACGCGTTTGTGCTAGCGCGTTACGGCCCGTGTAAGAAGCTGGTGTAAGACGCTGTGGCCTCTCCGCCTTACCCCCGTATTCATAAACGCTCCTCGACTTGAACTTGACTTGCCACCTTGACTTGCCACCGCCTTGGGCAGCGCGTTCGAAACGCGTTGAAGGCGGTGGCAAGTCAAGTTCAAGTCGAGGAGCGTTTATGAATACGGGGTCATACTCTCAGCAGTCATGTGATGGCGTCGGCAAACGCGGTACACGTTCCGGCATGTGTAAACGGCTGCGTAAGACGCTGTGGCCTCTCCCCCTTAGTAGAGAGTACTGCACGTTTCTTACGCGTTTGTGCTAGCGTCCCCTTAAGCGGGAGATGGTGCAATTATAATGAAGGGCGCTGTTATAAAATAGGAATGACGTCACATATGGCGCGTGTCATTGGTGGAAGTCAATCTTCGATTTAGTGCGGCGAGACTGGGCGAATTACACGGAAGATTCACGGTTTACCGATGATTCCCTCCGGAGCTTCGCCCACTCATCATCATTCATCCCGTGGATATGCGGTGTTTTTTTTTTCGCCAGTGCCCGCCTTGCGAGCGCGCGCAGCCAAGTTCACTTCGCCTTCACAATATATATATATATATATATATATATATATATATATATATATATATATTGTAACGATGATGTAAGCAGACAATGGCGACGACGGAGAAGCCGATGAAGTGGTAACAGCCTCTCTGGATTCTCAGATGCTGTTTATGTATCTCTTGTAAATAGTACATCGTGTATATAGTTTTATCCCCTTGACAATAAATATACAGGCCCAAAAATGAGGACGTTGCAACAGCCGCCGCAGTACATTTCATGGTGGATCGCGCGCGTATTGCAAATATTGTGGGTTCGGGGTCCACCTGGGACAATTTTTTTCAGAGGGCAGCTCTTAGGCACACGCGTGCCTGCGTTTAGCGTCGGTGTATCTCTGCGTAACTGAGCGAACGAGCACAGCGAAGGATGAAAGAGGAAACGCGGAGCGCAGCGGGGGCTCAAAGACGGCGATACCGAAGAGAGAACCAGGAGGAAATCGGAGGAGGGGAGTATGGCAAAAGGGTGAGGATGTGAGCGCGTTCACCGATACTATATATGGAAACAAAGTGCTGGCGCGGGCTACGGGCCCACTGCGCATGCGCTACTTCACCTGTGCCGCCGCCGGTACACAAAATGGGCTCCCCGCGAACCACGCGTCCCCGTGTTCACGCTTTCTTTCTGAACAATGAGCGACTCAACCGGTGGAGATGGTTCGTCTGCGGCTGCTGCTAAACGAGCTACCCGAGCAGAGACTCAGCGCTTCTGCCGAGAGGACCGTGTGGTTTAGAATCAAGTTCCTTTGCCACAATATATCACAAATTCAAACACCTAAACTCCTGTGCTCAATATTCGCATTAGGGAGAACTGTAATCGTCAGTGAAATTTTTTTCGTGCAGTTTCATTTCCCTCTAATTTATCGTTTTATACGTTTCAATTCAAATGACAGATAGCTTCCCCGGGGCTTTCCTTCATTATCTGTTGGTTTCTTATGCTTGTGATTAGCCATTTATGTAGCCTTTTAGTCAATGTTGACAACGGCATACAGCAGCCCTATGCTAGACATAACTGCAGCCTAACTTTAGCTTCTGTACCTCTGTAACTCTCTATAGGTAACTTTCAGCGACTTCTAAACTCAGCAAATACTATTGCTTGCAACCAATTGCGGCCCTAACGACAGTTGTCAAAATGAAATTACAGCACTTACAAGACAATATAAGTCAAACGAGTGCCCTAAGTCAGGGGCAAGCGGATGGGCTGTCTGCTGTATATGACATCAAAGCGACTAAGAAATCACTTGAGGAAAATTCGTCCTGGCATGGGAAAGCTTAATAAATGTTGAGGCAAGACCTCGTGTCATAGACAGGATAAAAAGTTCCGTTAATTTCGTGTAAAAATCGAGATCCGTGTAACGCAGCAAAAAACCATATTAATTTTCCCCTCAACGACCTTGAGGACTGATAGGGCCGCAACAACCTCGTTTTTCTTTTCGCGTATGACAAAAATTAATCATCGAAGAAAACTGAAGAGAAGATTATCAGACTACTAACACGGAACCTTGACAGGAATTTAAGCACACATGCCGTACAGCCGTACATAAGAACGGATACCACAGCGGATACACTTAGAGCCGCGTCGGCCATGTCTTCGTTCGCACCATACACGTGTACGCCATCCCACGTATTCAAACTAGTGCCTATACCAACTGAAGTGTAGTTTGTCTCCTGACGTCATGCTCTACGTAGGCTGTTTGCCTCAGTTCTGCTCTCACTGTGAAATGGGTACGCCACGTGTTGTACGGTCTGAAGTACAGCAGCGTGCCGACCAAGAAGGACGGCGCGAACAAAAAAGGGAATAGGTGCGTCTGCGGCGGAAGGAGACCACCGACGATGAGTGGGCAGCGGACGCCAAGCGTAAGCGTGCTGCCCTCCAGGACCGCGAGGCGGAAAGAAATGCGAACCGTCCACGTGGCCCTAATCTACTTTTCAGGCTCTCAATTGCTACTTTTCAGGCTCTCAATGAGTTAGTTATGTGTGCCCAAGCGTTACCTGAGTCGCCTGTATTTCAGCTTCAATATCACCGGCTGTTTGTAAATTATGCGGACCAATAGGGTAATAATTTGTATGTTTTCCGAAATTTTGAACGAATCCCCTGTGGCATATAGCATAATTCTTGTTCTGGAGCTGGAGCGAGGGGATTCGGAACCGGCACGCTTGCTGACATGCAGCTCACGCCACTGTTGTTTCTGCCGGTTTTCGGTGCTTCCTGGACGGTGATCGCACATCGACCGCTTGGTGGGCGTGCGGTTAATTCGTGCTATCCCGAGCAATCTTCTGGCCCATCATGGCACAAATCGACAACCGACGCAAACTCATCGCTGTACGAAGAACGCTGCAAGACTCACGGGGACGCTTTCTTCGACCATGCCGTCGATGGCGGCTCGTCGAGCGTTGTGAACCACGTGACCCGGGACTGGATTATACAGCTGCGCGGCACCTTGACTGCGTGGGATTTGGAGCCGGCACGCTTGCCGACATGCAGCTCACGCCACTGTTGTTTCTGCAGGTTAGTGCTCTCTACCTAATTGAAACTTCTAAAGCAGTCATGGCGTTGCCGGCTCCTCCCACGCGGGCGAGTGTTGCATGTACAGCGCGAGCACATTGCACTAGACGTGATAGACGTGTTCGTTTCATTGTGAACCGCGTTTTATGGCTCGCTCTGCTCTTGCTACTTTCCGGCGACATTGAGCTCAACCCTGGGCCTTTCGATAAAGGCGAAATGGATTTCTTGAAGAAACTATAGGATACTATCATGAATAAGTTAGATAACATTGATGCCAGGATAACTAGTCATGATACTAAAATGGCTGAAATGGACAGCAAGCTTGACATAACCCAAGAACAGATAGGTAATGTTATGAAGCTAGTACAAGAACAAGCAACTGTAATTAGGCATCTAAGTCATCAAGTAAGAATTCTGCAAAATAAAAATGCAGTCCTCGAAAACAGAAGCCGTAGATTGAATCTCGTGTTTTACGGGATAGATGACAATGATCGGTCCGAAACGTGGTAACAAGCTGAATCCTTGGTTAAGGGTATCTGCGCTACTCATTTGCGAATCGAACTGCAGTCGGTTCAGAGGGAACATCGGGTTGGTCGCTTTTGTGAACGGAAGAAAAGACCCATAATTGTAAATTTTTCATCCGCTAAGGAAAAAATGGCTGTTTTGAAAAATGCAAGCAAGTTCAAGGGCTCCTCTTACAGTGTAGAACAGGACTTTCCATTCGAAACTCGAGCAGTGCGAAAAAAACTTTGGGAATACGGAAAAGTAAAGAAGGCAGATAAGAAAAACCAGGTATAAGTTGAAGGCCGATAACCTGATCATAAATGGCAAAGCGTTTACATGGGACGATGAGAAGGAAGAAGTTGTTGCCCTGTCAAAACGGTCACATACAAATCATATTTGCTTTGTTCATCGTGATTTAGTCATTGCGGTGGTAAATTGCCGTAGTATAGTCAACAAGATAGATCAGTTTGCTGGATTGGTTGAGTCATTAAAGGCAGACATAGTGTTTGGTACTGAATCCTGGCTTAACCCATCCATCACTGATAGCGAGGTGTTCCCTTGCAACCATGCTGCCTATCGCAACGACAGGCCGGGTCATGGCGGTGGTGTTTTTCTATTAGTTCATTCGTCCCTTTCGTCTTCGATGCTGAACATTGGTCATGACTCGGTCGAGTCGGTTTGGCGCACAGTTACACTGGCTAACAATCTTTCTTTTCTCACTGGAGCATTTTATCGATCACCAAGTACGGATTTCCGTGTTTTGGAAATGCTGTACGATATCGTTTCGGAGGCATCTGGCCAAATAATATTGCTTGCGTGTGATTTTAATTTGCCCGACTTAAAGTGGTATAACGGCACATGCGAGTTAATGAAGGCTAACCGTACCAATCTAGAAATCAAGAACCTGGCTGATAGTTTCGGCTTTATTTCAGTATGTCCTTGAACCCACTCGAATAAATAGTACCCTAGATCTTCTCTCTTGCAATTCGGCAAATTTAGTTGGTAATGTCAATATCACTCCTGGTATTAGTGATCATCGGGTTGTGGTTGCAGGGATTAAAACGAAAGTACAGCGCACAAAAAGGCGCACTAGTAGAAGAGTTTTCTTCTTTGAAAAGGGCGATTATTCATCAATTTCTGATAAACTTCTTGATTTCCTTCCTGTTTTTGAATGCTTTGCGGAGGAACACGAAGTAGAATATTTGTGGAGCACATTTCAAAATAAAAGCTGTTAGATCTTACGGAGAAGTTCATACCTAGCATTGAATCGGCTAGGCTCCAAAAGCGTAAAAAACCATGGATCACCTTTCGTGTACTGAAGCTAGTTAAAAAACGAAGGCATGAGTTTCAAAGATATAAAAGAAAAAAAAAACACATGCACATTTTATAGGCTATAAGAATTAACACGCGAATACAAAATCCTGTCGAAAAAAGCAAAAGAACAGTATCTTAAACGATTAAATGACAAAATGAAAACAAATCCTAAACCGTTCTGGCAGTATTGGAAGGGATGTGGGTCCGATCCTGTAGGAATAAATGAAATTATTCACAATGAACGCACTCTTACTGACAATGCAGAAAAAGCGACGTGCCTAAACAGATATTTCCAATTAGTCTTTCTTTCTCAATCTGCATGCAGCGCACAATCATCAAATAGCAACGTTCCTCTTATGCAACCAATCGAACTTAGCATTAGCACCATTGATTCTCTGCTAAAGTACCTTGATGAAAGTAAGGCTATTGGTCCTGATGGTATCTCTCCGAGAATTTTAAAACAGTGTGCTCATGCCATCTCGCATTACCTTTATTTAATTTTCCATAAGTCGTTAACTACTGATCAGATGCCACAGGACTGAAAAATAGCAAATGTAGTGCCAATTCATAAAGGAGGCTCTAAAAAAGAAGTTACTAATTATAGACCTATCTCACTTACTTCTATCTCATGCAAGTTCATGGAACACATAATATACAAGGCTATCATGAAACATCTAATGGACAACGCTGTGCTTACGAACAGACAACATGGATTTCGCAAGGGGTTTTCATGTACGACACAACTGATTGAATTTTATGATGACCTAGCTTCTGTAGTTGATTTGGGTGGGCCAATAGACTCCATATTTCTAGACTTCCGCAAAGCATTTGATACTGTTTGCAATTCTTTACTACTTCATAAACTCCGAATGTTAAATATACATTCCAGTGTTTTCAGCTGGTTAGAAAACTATTTGTCCAATCGCCATCAACGTGTTGTCCGGAATGATACTTATTCAGATTATCTTGAGGTCACATCAGGCGTCCCGCAAGGATCTGTCCTGGGGCCTCTTCTTTTTCTCATATATATTAATGACATTAACTTAGGTATTGACTCTAACATGCAGCTCTTCGCGGATGACTGTATTGTGTATAGAAAAAATGATAATGAACATGATGTTCTCAAACTGCAGGCCGACCTAGAACGTATTTGCGAATCGTGCTCTAAGTGTAAAATAATTTGAATGCGGGTAAGTGCGTCCATGGGCGGTTTACTAAGAAGAAAAATGTAATCGATGCCAGCTACTATCTTATGAATAATATTTTAAGTAAGAAATTTACGACTACATATTTGGGCGTGATGCTGTCAGGCGACTGCTCTTGGCGGGCCCATGTGAACTGTGTGGTTGGCATAGCGGCAGATGCTTTGACTTACATTCAAAGAAATTTAAATTTGCTAATTCTAACCATAGAAGCACGGCGTACCTAACTAGTATACGACCTATTTTGGAATATGCTTGTACCCTTTGGGACCCTTCACAGATATGTCTCATAAATAAACTAGAGAAAATACAAAACAGAGCAACCAGGTTCGTCTTGGGTAGGTACGGGAGGAAGTAGAGTTGCACAGCAATGATAAAAGAGCTCAATTGCAAATCGCTATTGTCTCGCCGAATGAAACTGCGGCTAAAACTTCTGTATGAAATATGTCATAACAAAACTGGAAGTGATAGGGAAATGTCCTTAAAACCGCCAAACTATATGTCTGCCCGCACTGACCACCAGTGCAAAACTAGAGAATACCGGGCTAGGAAGGGCCTGTGTGCCAATTCCTTTTATTGCGATAGCAATTATATGGACACTCAAAAGCAGATTTCTGCCGTCGGCGTCGCCGTCGCCGTCGCCGTGAGGTTCCGTATGACGTCAATCGAGATGAAATCGTCGCCGCGCGCCGCCGAACGCTGTATGTGCGAGTGAAAGGGCGCGAGGGACGCGCTCTTTCACGGCGAGTGAACGCACGGCGGAGAAGAAACGCGCGTTCGGCGCCGTGCTTCCTTAAGGGCTGCAGAAGTAGGCGTCTCTTTCCTCCTCTACAATCATCATATATGTAGAGCAAACGCGCCTTCTTTCGACGCGCGAGCGGCCGTGGGGGAGGGGGGGAGGGGGAGGGAAGGGAGACGACGTTTAGCTGCGGCACCAAATGCCTATTTATATCAGAGGCTCCGGCAACAGTCACCAACGCCGCAGGCATTTTGAGCGAACGGGGGAAAAACGCCGACGGCGTCGACAACAGTTCTGCGCGTTGCCGGTGCTGCTGCATGTCCAAATTTATACAGCTGATAAAGCTAATATCATTACTCCGTATAGCTCTCTACAAATTTGCTATCGCAATTGATGCTTCGCCTTTCAGGTGAAACTGCGACAACTTTTTTTGTTAAAACTATTATTGCTCAGTGGAATCGGCTGTCATGTGAACAGGTGTGCAGTGTCAATCAAGATGTATTTTTTTTCATGTTTGTAACCCCCCTGCTGTAACGCTTTCGGGCTAAGCGGGGATATGTCTGAATAAAGAATAAAGATCATTGGTAGAGGCAAACATTACTAGCTCGACAAATCAAAACACATCTTCAACAAACTAAACAATTCACTAATTACGTTCTTAATTAACTACTTTACGGTACATGTCGCAATTTACGAATTGTTGCCGGTGAGTTTGCAAGGGGTATCCGCTTTAAGTGCATATCGAGGATGACACCCGTTTTGAGATATTTCCAAAAGTGGGGCACAATACATATGGGCATTCCATTTACTTTTGTGCTTCAATGCATAAAAGAGCGTTATGTTAAAAAAAGTAAGAGTAACAACACTGCACTTTTACGGCAAGTTTTATGGCGCGTATCTCGAAATTGGTGTCATTCTTTGAAATTCATTCCAAGTGGATAAGCCTCGCAAATTCAGCGGCTAGATTCGTACCTTGCAATATGTGCCGTACGTAAAGTAATTATTTAAAGGTTTGATTCCTATTTTTTGTTAATTATTCAAGTATATATTTCGATTTCTCGTGCTAGTGCGGCTCGTTTAGCCATTCTCTTAATTGTCACAGACGCTATTTTAATATTCTGTATGGTATATTAAATAAAACGACCCTCGTTCCACGAAGTGAACCCCTATTTCGAGTGCGTGTATCATTTCTGCCGTAATTGTTCATCTAATTATTCTCGTGATCTTGCAATATGGCGAGCTAAAAGGACCGAGATGCAACGGAAGCGCCGTCTACAACGTGAGTCTACCTAGCCCGGGCTTGCCGTTTAGCGACGACTCACGTTGTTCTGGACAGCGATCCCGTTGCATGTCGGTGCTATCTGGTCGTTCAGCTGCAAGATCACGACAAGGACCCGATGCGTCCCTACTACTTCACAGCGATGAAGCACAGCCAGTTCTTTCCAAGCGCCGATGCAGAACTAGTTGTATGCCTCTCCGAGCGCCGAGTTGTGTGGCGCGCTGAACCAATCTGTGCGAGTTGGCAACGCGCCAGCTGTGCCGAGGACGCCATCCGGAGCGCCGCTCGCCCAATCTTATTTAGCGCATCCATCATCCGCCGTGACTGCCGCGCCTCTGAGCTCATTCTTGGCGCTGTGCCAAACTTCATACACCCGCATCGTGAATCTTTAAAGCGGGGCTTAAACGCTCACGCGTAAAAAGGACAGGTTCATATCTGACAACTCTTCGCTGCGACTCCGAACGCCACCCGGACGGCACCGACAGGAGGCTCTATGTTGGTAGTGGAATCAGGAGTTGTCTTTACGATAGCTTACTAAACATATTGTTCCTGTCGGCCAAGTAGAACAAAATTAAGTAGGGGAAGAAAAAAAGTTGTCGCAGTTTCACCTGAAAGGCGAAGCATCAATTGCGATAGCAAATTTGTAGAGAGCTATACGGAGTAATGATATTAGCTTTATCAGCTGTATAAATTTGGACATGCAGCAGCACCGGCAACGCGCAGAACTGTTGTCGACGCCGTCGGCGTTTTTCCCCCG
Organism: Dermacentor silvarum; assembly: GCF_013339745.2. Classification (NCBI taxonomy): domain Eukaryota; kingdom Metazoa; phylum Arthropoda; class Arachnida; order Ixodida; family Ixodidae; genus Dermacentor; species Dermacentor silvarum. The sequence goes on along the minus strand of NC_051155.1, from coordinate 20,777,068 downwards.
TTCGCTCAAAATGCCTGCGGCGTTGGTGACTGTTGCCGGAGCCTCTGATATAAATAGGCATTTGGTGCCGCAGCAAACGTCGTCTCCCTTCCCTCCCCCTCCCCCCTCCCCCACGGCCTCTCGCGCGTCGAAAGAAGGCGCGTTTGCTCTACATATATGATGATTGTAAAGGAGGAAAGAGACGCCTACTTCTGCAGCCCTTAAGGAAGCACGGCGCCGAACGCGCGTTTCTTCTCCGCCGTGCGTTCACTCGCCGTGAAAGAGCGCGTCCCTCGCGCCCTTTCACTCGCACATACAGCGTTCGGCGGCGCGCGGCGACGATTTCATCTCGATTGACGTCATACGGAACCTCACGGCGACGGCGACGGCGACGGCGACGCCGACGGCAGAAATCTGCTTTTGAGTGTCCATATAATTGCTATAGCAATAAAAAAAGGAGAGATTGATAGTTTAGTAAGCCTTAGCAACAACTTGCACAAGAGCAATTTATTTTTAGTACCTTTACGAGATATTATTCAGCATTAATTGGAATCGCTGCCAGTGCTACATATGATGTGTGCAGCTGCGAAGTGAACATCGAACACTCATTGTTCTACTGTCCTCGATTAGGTAAACAAAGACAGCCAATGTTCAATGCATTAAGGAGACTAGACGATAGTCGGCTGTTCGTGAAGACGATGCTTGAACCAAGCCATAACCTTTCTATGGCTCAAAAGGCAGTGAATGCCCTTTCATGCTTTTTAATGTGACTGGCTTGCGTGAGCGCCTTTTACTGCGGACGCCCTTCCACGCACCTGCCCATGATCACCACCTTCTTCTCTTTCTCATCTATCTATACCCTCCCCCCTAAATAGGGTGGCCAACCGGATGTTTTTCTGCTCAATAACCTGGACTTCAACAGGGGAACAGCGCAGGAAACAAGAAAGACAAGAAGGGAAACACACACCAGCGCTGACTGACGACTGAATTCATTATTCAGAAAGAAACAGAAATATATATCCAATGAAAAACAAAGGTACATCACTGCGCATGGCCAAGAAGAGAGTGACGACAATTTTTTTTAATTATTCGTGTTCCTTTCCGATTAAAGAATTCAGTCGTCAGCCAGCGCTGGTGTGTGTTTCCCTTCTTGTCTTTCGTGTTTTTTGCGCTGTTCCCCTGTCGAGTATGTACCGACAATCCGAAGCCTCTACGGTGTTGCAACCTGTACCTCCCTTTTTTATCTGTCTCTTGTAGTGATGGACACCCATTGTCTATAACCGACCAAGCTTACAAGGGACGGAAACAGCCTAATCAAATTTAACAAAATATTGGGGAGGTTCTAGCAACCTAAGTTGGACCCTTGCTCGCTCAGGTAATCTATCAACTAAATCGAACGGCAACGAGTATGCTTGTTCTGCGGGCACAAAATAATTTGCAGTTTGAGTTCTGTTTTTAACCGCTTAATCCATATGTGTGTGCTATGATGGCGCTATTTTAGACCCTAATCATTAGCTGGGACTCTAAGATGACCATTTTTGTACACCATACGCGCAGTCCGCGTTATCATCACGGCGTGATAATGTGTCATCCGCGATCCCATTGTGCTTCATCTTCTTTCGTAAAAGAGGTCTTTGAGGTTGGAAAGACACGTTCACTCTAATGAAGGTGGAGACTCAAGCCTGACTAACTACCTGGCATGCTATCCCCGGTGCCGGATGAAACTTATTAAACACAGTGATCGCACAGGCACAACAAAACAAGCGGAGTTCGCAATAACAACTATCACCGCTTTCTGGCAGCCAGAGAAACCTAACTTAACTGGCAGTAAACAGCACGAAAAACATGAAGACGAAAAGCAACCAGACGGGCCAAGGTAACCTAATTCACTGCTGCGAAATGACATAGTTCGGCTGTTGAATGTACGCCAACCATCTGCCAGGTCTGCCATCGTCCGAGCCTTACGACATGGTGATGTGAAAAATAATAATGATAAATAAATAAATACGTTTGGCTGCGCTTTCAAACTCCCTGGTAAAGCCGGGCACCTTTTTTTTTCTTTTTGAGTTGTAAAAAGAGTCTTTGTCGAAGAACCATGGTATGACAAGCCACTTTAGCACCACGGCTCGCCGGTCTTATCTTTATCGCAGTTAACGACGAATGGCAGCCGACCAAGCTAAGTCATGAAGTTGTGTGTTCTGAAGTTGTTAATTTTTTATTTCTTGCTTTCCTTTCTTTTTTTCTCCTTTTTTGCCGTTACATAACTCGACTTCGCGCGAGATTCAAAAGAGTAAAGGCCATGTGGCACGTGGTGGAATTCGCGTGAACTAAACGCTGATGTCCGTGAAAGCTGGATCTGCACCGCAACACATAAGACTGATTCACACTACGCCGACACGGCACCGATTCTGGTCTGCCCAATGTTAGCTACAGCGTCTTCCTTCCTGTAAACTGCTGTTCTCATCAGTCGGCAGACCAGAATCGGTGCTGTGTCGGCGTAGTGTGAATCAGCCTATACGCGAAAAAGAGCTAAGGAAGTAACGGGACAGGTGCTGGACAGGTCACTTCATCAGCTCTTGTCCGTGTCCGTGCTATGCTTTTTACCCAAGAGGAACATTAACACACTCGCCGAAATGCAAGTTTTGTTGAGCAATCTGCTGTCGGTGATGCTAATGGTGTGTACAGCGGCTAATTGAACTGGTCGTTTCTCGACAGGACCATCTGGAGATAAGAATTTTCCTAGAACTAAAATCATAATCCTTTTTTCTTCTTGTTCCACAAAATAATACAATAAGGCATTATTGGTAATAGCAGTTAGGCACTTCAAAATGCACCTTCTGTGTTGAGCCATGCTTTTTGATGAATTTGCAGTTTATATTTTCAAAGATTCTCAAAGTATTTTTCTCGGGGTTCGTTTTATCTTCTTTTGATCATGCCTGATTCGTGTTTTTTAATTACAACGCACGAAATCACGAATGTCGTAGTAGTACTACAGCAGCACGTTGTCACCGTGACTGAAGTATTTCATTTAATTTAATTTTAAGGTTAATTCCTGGCCTTGGTTCACAAACAGAAAATTTCCGGACCACACGGGCGATTGGGTAAGAGCAAGATGAAATAATGGTCCTTCAATATCTCTGCTAACCTTAACAAAAGGAAAGTGATACCGAAAAGCAATGAATAACGAAAGCTAAGAGTACACGAAACTTTCGCAAGTGCACACACACCATACCTTGCACTTGCCCGCCATAAAACCTGCAACGAGAAGTAAAAAAAGGATACATAGCGTATAACAAGGAATTGCTTTCAAGAAGACAGGAAGCCTAAAAACTTAAATTTAATATCGGCTGAGATGATTGCGCCGTTGAGCTTTTCTCACAGAAGGCAAGCCCACCTCGTCTTCCGCCCCGAAATTCTCGGCAGCAGCGTTCTTGAGTTTACTGCCTCACGGGGGGCACCTCTCAGCCCGAATCAAATCTCGCTTGACACTTTGACGCTCGCTGAACCAAGTTTGCGTGTGACCCAGGTTATTGCGCTAAATGGGATTTGGTAGAAAAATCTCAGCGCAAAATATTGACGCTGTGACGAAAAATATCGCCGACGATTGAACCAAGTGAAAAAAATTGCTGTAAATAAAACGCAGGACACAATCCTCTGTGCATTCCCTCGCCAAACTACAGCGCCGCGGGCATTCGTGACACCTTCCGCCACTGCGATATATCGCTTTTTACGGTAGGTGCAAATTGTGTGGGAAGATTTTGGCATGAGTCATAAAGAAGCAAAAAGAACTGTGAAAGGAAGTTACCCTTCTGCTGCTTCCTACCGAAAAAAAGAACGCTTGCTTCTTTTCCAAATGCACGTCTCTCAAAATCATACTGCGGAAAAGCAAAGCAACATTGTGTGCAGTGCAGGAACTTAAAAATGTAGTTGATCCCTCTTGTATAGGAATCGGTATAGAACACGAAAGTGAAACGTGTCTTCACAGAAGTAGTGTAATGTTTATTGCACATTGATATATAATGTCTATTGGTGTTTTGTGGCTAAAGCGCCCTTAGGCGTTGATGCACCCACGCTGACGCCTGGTGGCACGTCTCCTCCATCACGACTACCAACGTCGATGACCATGAGCAACCGTCGTGCATATGGAAGCTGCACTACGCTGCACACGCTAGCACAACGCGAAAGACGAAGCACGTAACTGACACACTAATACAACGCGCAAGACAAAGCACGTAACTGAATCGTCACCGAGTCAAATCAGCGCGTACAGCGCGTCGTAATTGCAGCCTCCGCGATCAACCTCAGAAACATTTTCAGAGCTAATTGTGGAGGCCACGCTCCGCTGTGCTGAGTACGGTGAACGCCGCCACCTAGGTGGCGTTGGTAGTGCTTCTTGATGCCAGCGTCCCTTCGAATGCTGGCATCGAGGCGTCGTAGTGCTGAGACCACCGAAGCGTTCACTGTCGGTGCGCGTTAGTGTCATAATGCAGTACTTCTCTTTTCTGCTCGTAGGCGGCGGCACCGCCCCGAGCAAGAGCGCGGGTACACGGAGGAGTGTTAGATATATAAGGCGCGTCTGTGTAGCTCTCTGCACATGCGTTTGTAACGCAATGGGTTAAACGCTCGGCGATCTATCGTCGCGGACCGAGAGGTCGTGGGTTCGATTTCCAAATTTTGCATGTTTGTGGAACTTTTTCTTCTGGTTTCTTTCTTTGTATTATGTTCGTGTACATTGTAAGAACGTCATTCCGTATTTCCGTATGACGTATTTCCGTGACGGAAATACGTCAGTGAAGTCTTGGTGGACCCCGGCATAAAACACTTTCGTGTTAATAAAGTCCTCCGTTGTGAGAGTGCGTCCGGAGTTTACTTGTGCCTTAAAGAATTTGTGTGGTTTAGCTTCGGATAACCCTGGTTGATAGCGAAAGCTCCACGGACCTGGCTAGGCCCATTGTCGAGCTGTGACCGAGGTGTGTTTTCGTAATGATATACAGACATGTTTGCAATGAATACAGTGTTCCTTCATAATTTTTAGGCCGATGAAGACACTGCGGTGATCAGTAAAGTAGTGAGACTTGGTTGCAACTCACAGCCGGGCCCAACTCTACTCGGGCAACGGCGGCAATGTCTCTGTTCAGGGCTCCGTAAAGGCCTAAATATAGTCCGACATAGCGTGAACGCGCGCACACTTTATGTCACGTTGGCGCGCGTTCAATGCTCTCGTGTGGTTTCACCTCTAGCTCTCAAGGGGAAAACTGTCGAGTCGCCCACGGCTGCCTGTGGTAGCGTAATGAAGCTTTCGCTTCAAAAGTAATAATGCATTCGAATGAAAATGTCAAGTAATTTAATGAATATCACTGCGCAGGCTTTCGCATTCACCCTCTTTGGCATATGCTAAAGTGACGGTCAATTATTTTTTGTTTCGCACTTTTAATATTTAGTTTGAGAATATTTTGTTTGAGAGGCATGCGCTGTCGGTGTTTTGTGTCATGATATTTGTTTGTGGGCTTTCATAATTAAACATCCGAGGAATAGGTTTGTAAATAATGCAATACAAAGTGTGAGCAACGATAACGTCGGACTATAAACGCGCCTTAATGCTCTCTTGCGGTTTGATCTCTAGCTCTCAAGGTGAAAAGGGTTCAGTCGCCGACGCTGACCGAAGTAGCGTAATGACGATTTCGCTACAAAACGTCATGACTGGCCATACTGACAGGAGTGACAATGCTAAAGTGCACATTTTGTAACATACTCACTACAGACAGCTATATACACCTCGCTCCGTACGCCTCCCCCCCCCCCCCCCCAACATGTGGCAGTGCTGACCTTCGGAGAATTCGTCAATGTATATGCTTTCAGGATGCTTTAACTAAAATAAAACTGGCTATCAAGCTTCATGCCGGCACAAAACATCACTGGGTTTGTCTTGAACGCCGATTCCTGGGCCTACTTACCGTATTTTACAATACCCGCGTTAAACATAGCAACTCTTTCAATTTATTGTGGCTGCTAGCCCTTCCGACTACCTAATCAGGAAAGTGTAGAGCTAGGTTGCTATGCAGGATGCGCTGAGTTTGGCGAAACTCGGGTTCTTCACGAGCTCTGGCGACGCCCTAAGATGAAAGAACTAATGGTACCAAGACAAAGTTTGTCTGTCGGCACCCATCCAGTTTCATTGGTTTAGCTTGATTCACTCAGGGTGGCTATCATACCTTGGGTATTGCCATACCGGTGATCGACAAACTGGGGCTCACATGATCATACCATCGGTGCATGGTCGTGCCTTTTTTCACTTGTTTGCCATTCCACCGAGTGCATTACAGGCACAAGCAAGTTGTAAAATAAATGTATGTAGTACGATATTACTAGTTACAGTAACGTGGTTTATAAGCATTTCAAACTTTACAAGACGTACACTGAATGCGTATTAGACTAATTTATAATTTATTACGTTTCGCGTTATACCACGAGGGCACACTCCCACTCCTCTTTTTTGCTCTGGATTGGATTGGCGCGGCTCGCTACGTGCTTGCACTCACATTTCCGAGCACAGACTGGCGTGCGCTTTGTTTTCGCACTGGGCTTTCACCAGATCTGTCATTGCTCCTTCTCTTTCCTCTGGATTGAATTGGTGCGGCTGGCTACGTGCTTGCGCTCGCATTTCCGAGCACACATTTGTGTGCGCCTGGTTTTCACACTGGGCTTCCACCAAATCGCTCGTTGCTGCGCTAAAGTAAGACTATAGAGAAAAAAAATTCAACAAGAGGGGACACTCGGCGAAAAGTGGCAACAGGAAACACGTCACGCTAGTACTGACGCCATCCGATAGCTGCCGCGAGCATCGAAAAAAAAGGTAAAATTAGGTTAACAGGCACTGTTTTATTTTTTTTTTCTTTGCCGCGAAAAGTAAAAAACTTTTGCGTACAAATGGACTGACACATTACGACTTAATTTCCTTGCGTTACCTACCGACAGGCGAATGACGCGCCAGATGCATGTGTCATGCGCCAGACATGCCATCGAAGCGAGCGAGGACGGCTGCGCGTGTGAGTGCTCGCCTGTTCGGCGACCCGTCTGTCTCCTTTTTTTTAGTGTAGCCTGGTTTCTCGTGCTCCCAGCGTATTCTTGCGTTCCGTCTGCACTTGAACGTGGCAACACTGCACTATTGAACTACGGCAAGATGAGAAATTTTGTTTCACAGTCTACGACGCAATTAGGCTTACGGCACGGGACCGAGACTCTTGCGCAGTTAGCGAAAAACAGTTCGGTGGTCCTGGCGCTGTTAATTTGAGTTATGAATCATGTTGGGCAATGCTTCCGACGCGTCCTAGGGGATTATTGTAAATTAATTTGCTACTTTTGAGGCACACTGGCCGCACAATGCGCTGTGACGTGGTTAGCGAGAACCAACTCGGCCGTGGTGCGTAGTGTATTGCATCTTACTAGAAGTTTGTGGCGCCTTCTCTGACGCCGTACATTACGGAAAAGTAATTTCGTTACATTTTGGGGCACTCTTGAGGCACGCTGGCCGCACAGGGCGCTGTGACGCAGTTAGCAATAAGTGGCTCAGCCAGTGGTGACAAAATTAGTTTGGCGTGTAATGAATCTTAGTGGGATAAATTCATGACCTTTTATTGTGGCTCCGCAACAACATATACTGTAATGAAGAAGAGTAACCTGTGCCTCAGCAGCATCGCCACCGGCATGAGCTCGTGGTTGCTGTCCTTGGCCGAACGTTTGTGACTGCTACCAGTTCGCCTGCATCCGTTGCTAATAAATCTCTTAACAAGTGGTGGAGGTGCTGGGTTTCGACCACCCTGGAACTTCGGAGTCGCATTCTACCCCCCATCATGCCCGAGGACGCAAGCGGCAGTCCTCCAACGGCGCCGCCCACCGTGGTTTGTGCCGGTGCCTTGCGTCTGCGAGATCCCCCTATCTTCTCCGGCAGAGACGAGAAAGACGTTGGAGATTATCTCCACATACGAGCGAGTGAGTGCCCATAACCATTGAGACGATGCTACCAAGTTGAGAACCGTGGCATTCTATCCCTCGGACGTTGCGAAACTATGGTTTCTAAACAATGAAGGCGACCTGACAACGTGGTTGGTCTTCAAGACCATGTTTAGCCAAGTTTTCGATCGGCCAGCAGTAAGAAAGCTCCGTGCAGAACACCGTTTGCGTACACGATCCCAAGAGATCGGAGATAATTTCATGAGCTACATTGAGGACATTGTTGATCTTTGTAAACTTGCCAAGAGGTTTATTAGAAACGCATGCAGGCGAACGGGTAGCAGTCACAAGCGTTCGGCCAAGGACAGCAACCACGAGCTCATGCCGGTGGTGATGCTGCTGAGGCACAGGTTACTCTTCTTCATTACAATCCCTTCTTTCGGTACTCACGCTTGTCGAAAACGCGATGAGCGATTCCCAAGAGTGATAACATGGGAGTGTGTTGCGGGCGCTGGCAGAACGCGCAAAAGATAAGGCCGAGTAACATAACAGAAACTTATAATTTGAAAATTCCGTGTTTTAAAGGACTGAAAACAGGCTTTGCACCCACGCATTTGTCTTCAGCAAGAGTAGAAGGCATTCTGCGAGCATCTAGCATGTTCCGGCTGGGAGCCTCTGTTGCGTCCATCTGTCTACATGGCGTACCATCGCGTCGCCTGAGGCCAAGTTTCGGAAATGCGAAGTCGCCCGTGTATTTTTGCTATTAAAGTGCAGGAAATATTTCCAGGGATTCCCTCATGCCCGGGCAATAAGTTTTCATATTTTATTGTATTGTTTGGCATGAGTCTGATATTTTCTATGCCATGTATGTAAAAGCGAATTGATTTTGTTTGTAATGCCGACCATTCACCGCTTTCGCACATTTCGCCTCTACACGCAGTATTCCTATGTCTAAATACCAAAATGACACATGCTTATAATTTAATTTTTTTTCTCAGCTGATGCCGTCCGGTGGAGATTCGTACGGGAACTACTGCTTAAGTGTGGCCACAACGTTGGATGAATGCACAAAAAACCCGGACCGAGTATTTATATAAAGCAAAATAATCATTTCCTGATTGACAAGGCGGCATTTCCTGATCAACAATCTTGACCGCCGAAGTAAAGCACGCACAACGCGTTCTCATCGGGGATGTACTGAGCACCACTATCAAAAACAAAGTGTCGACTTTCGCTGGCTTATGCGCACATCTTCTTGGACTGCGGTGGCCCTCCCGACAGAGTTCATTGCATTCATTGTGGTGACGTAGAGCACAGCAAATAATTATCGGCACGTCACTGTAGCTGCTTGCAAAACGTCGAGGCACCGTGGTGGACAATGATGCTGAGGAGTGCGTAGTGTTCTCCAACGACAACGGCAGCCGTCGTTTGAGATGACTGATCTGTCATCGGTGATGTATTGGAGCCACAGTGTCGTAAACATGGTCAGCGTCGAGAATCGCTCCCTGTTTTAGACCCAGTGCGATGTCATTTATTCATAACAAGCACTGCACACTAAACAGTTGCGGCACCTTCCTGCGTTCGAAGTCTAATTTCATAACTGCACACAAGAGTCCTCACCTGCCAAAATGTGATCGCTGCGGTGTTGTTACGATTTCATCTGCGATCGCTGTTAGCTCAGCAGCAGAGGCAATCGGTCAGCACATTGGGGTGAAAAACACACTCAAATTCTGCGTGCATGTGCACGGAGGCACCTTCCCTGGGCAAGCGCTGTCAAGCGATGAATCGTATCACTGGGCAGCACGCTCTTCTTCGCAATGCATCGCCGAGACTTTGCGCACGCAGATAAACTGGTGCATTTTCACTGTGCTGCGTCATTATGGACCCTAAAATACCTCACAGCAATTTTGTAGCGACAGCCGTTGCCCCCGCCTCCATGGTTAGAGTGTCGTTATTAGTTGGTAAAGCGGCGGCCTTAATAGTTTCAGTGAAGCGCCTGCGGTGAACAGACACGCCACGGCACTGCGTTGCCATTTCCCTAATAGACAACGAATGGGCAGATCATGGTCATGACTGTCTTAATCGAGAATGGCACTGCAGTGCCTGTGGCGACTGCTTACCATACCCTCGTGCGTGCGACCCTCTAGAAAGTATCCGCTTCTAAGATAATGATGATTTATTGGCATCCCCTTTGAAACGGGGCGGCGACAAATTTGTCGCCGCATTGATTTGTCGCCTGCTTGATTTTGAAGTTGAAGTTTAATTTATTTTCATCGGTAGTACAAAAAATAACAGGTGATCAGGTATAATAAGGTGATCAGGTATACTCTATATGTTCTTTATCCAGCATTTCTGTATGCCTCTCATTAATATGTTTTTTTTCTTTTGTTCCAAAAATTTAGCTCGTACTGCTACCTATGATTTTAAGAGATCATGTCGTATCAATCTTTTCCCTGCTTTTTTTTCCACCAGTACTGTAATCGTCTCTTGCTTATATTTACGGCTGATCTATTGATGTTTTCTTCCACTCTAAACGCAAGCGCTTCTGGGAGTTGCACCTTACCTACGGTTCTCGCTGGGTGGATCCCGTCGCATTCCATTACGATGTGCTGAGTGGTCTCTGTATCTTTACTACAGCATGCACATGTCTCATCTAGTTTCGAATATTTGCTCCGGTGTGTTTTGGTCCTTAGGCAACCGGCTTGATCCTCAAATAGCAAGGCACTTCCCCGTGTTTTATCGTACAGATTTTCCCTTCTAATTTCTTTCTTCTCATTCTTGTAAATATCCATAGTCATTTTTGTTTCCATTCTTTGCATGGAATTGACGGTCTCTATTTCTATGACTTTCTTTCTGACGACTCCTGGTTGTTTATTTACAGTTTAGATTATCCTGTACTTGGTTGCCAACTTCCTTGACCTCTTCCTTCATTCCGTGTCCACGCCTTTCATGCACAGATACTTGTGCACTTTAGCCGCCCATTTATTTTAATCCACGTTCCTGAGCCTTTGAGGAACATCAGTGTCGCCTTTCACCTTAGGAGCGTCACTCGCGGCAAAAAGTGCAAAATTTCATACTTTAATCGATCTCCGTTTGTCAGCAGAAATTTATAGCATTCAAAACGAAAACCAGATACTTTAAGAATATAAATGTTTTCTACTTTATTTGTTGTACTTTAAGGCATTCGATTGAGGGAACGTGTAGTTGCAAGAATGCACCGCGTGTGCTCTGTTCGCATTCGACGGAGGATAGAAAGAGAATGCCCGAAGGAGGAGGCACGCCCTTTACACGCCCGAGAAAGACGTGGCAAGCCGCTCACGGCAAGTGTGTGGATAGGCAGGGGGACAGTCACGGCATTGCTGAATTGCGATAATACTTTGATAACAATACGCGGCGCTAGCGCATTTTGTTGCGCAGTTTTCTGTGCTTGAAACGCGGAAGCACTGTGCCGCGCAGGGTGTCATACGCGGCCTTATCTGGAGATTTCTTTTTGCCTGCTGTTTTTGCGCGTTCCTTGCTATCACCGTTCCCTGACTGCAATTGAGAAAACTCGGTTAAAACTCGTACGAACGTGAATCTCGGCGCATCCTGCATAGCGCCCCTGGGCTTGTGTTTCACGGCCACCTAGGGCCCTTTCTGGGGCGCGATATTGTACGCGTTCCAAAATGGAACGGAGGCCGTCCGTTCCATCGAGCCGCACACGATTGGCCAATTTGAACCATGAGCCGCACACGATTGGTCAATTTGAACCGTGACGATCAAATTGACCAATCGTGTGCGGCTCGATGGAACGAGCCGCCGTTCCATTTTGGAACGCGTACAAGATCGCGCCCCTGATGTGTAGCAATGTTGACTATCGCTAAATATATTTTGAAAATAATGCCTAATGAATCACCACCAAAATGACTTGCTAACAAGCGTCGGTTAGGATACAAGCGAAGTGCGTTGATGCGATGCAGTATATGCTGCACAACTAGCGCCTATTCTTAAAATTCCATTTATTTCATGCTAATTAAGCATGTCATATATATATATATATATATGTTTTTCACCACTAACAACTTTCTTGACATGGAATGTTTATGTTTACGATCGACATTCCTCGCAAGTTAGGTCAAACTGGAAGCACCAAATTAGGCGGATGCACAGTGCGCAGCATTGTGGTGTGCGCGAAGGTAATCTATGAGGCTTGTGAAGGGAAGCAAGGGGATGACAGGTGTATCAACCGAGAACTACGACACACATCTACACACATCTAACCATGTTTAGAGATTCTGCACCTCGTGTGTCACAGTTGCACATATACATTACGATCGATTGTTTAAGAATCGGCTCACACTCAGTAGCAGATACCGAATGGCTAAATTAACGAAAATCAAGTAATTCAATGACTACCTACAATATTAAGGGGTCCGTGCCTATACTGTTTGTCCAGTTTGATGTAGAAATTTATTTTTACATTACTAAGTAGAATGGCGCTCACTGGCACTGCTTTTTCAGTCAGAATTAAGTTTTTATACGAGGTGGTATCCAAAGGTCGCGAGACTAGCTTTCTTCTCAAGAAAGCAAATAATGTACATTATTATATCATTGCCTTGAAAATAATGTCTTTCGCAGAAATACAGCGCCCCCCGGTGTTCTTACCACTTTGCCAATATGTCGTGAAAGTGTGCTTTCCTGTACGAGTTGAGGGCCTTGTGCGATTTGCGCTTCATTTCAGCAACCGTTTAAAACGGTAACCTTTGAACTGTGTGTTCCTTTAGTTTTCAGAAGAGAGCGCAGTTCGCGGGTGGCCAATCTGCTGAGTAGGGCGCACGCTGAAGATACAGCATGTTATTTCAGGCGAGAAACGGACTTCTGTGAAGAGCTCTGTCATGAAGTGCATTGTCGTCGTGTAGCATCCAGATTATCTTACAACGCAGATTGAGCTCTTCTTTCCGAATGACTTCCCTCAGACGCCTTAAACCTGCTGCAAAACTCACAGTTTGTGATCTGGCCATTTAGCAGAAATCCGTACGTTCAGTGCTGTTCAGACTCAAAAAGGCGATTAGCAGGCGATTCGTCGAAGCGCGCATTTTTCTAGCCTATTTCTCAGTCCTGGAGACGATGTTCTGTTCCACCACATCACCAAGTTTCGTAACCAGTGAGGATTCTTCAAGTGAAAAAATGGGTCAGCGCTCTCAGCCGTGTTTTGAGCAAACGCAACGCACGATGGCCTGGTTACCACTTATTCAATTCAATTCGATTCAATTCAATTTTTGATTCGGACATCTGGTGTCGAAAAGCCTGGGACTAAGGGCATTGTACCTGCCACTGGTGGTCCTGGGCATATGTCGACACTCGTGATTCAGAGCAAGAAATTCTCCATGTTACATACATCAGCAGCGACATACGTTGCAACGACGTAGCTATATAAAAAAATACGACGTATTTTTGCTGATGTATTCGAATACGCATACAAAGCTGTGGTAATTAATGTGCAAATAATAAATAGCAGTCGAAGTGAAAAAAAAATTCGACATAGACACCTAAAACTGCTTACGTGTAGGAATTTGAAAGCATTGTAGTGGCTTTGGTGAAATGTTTTCGGTTGGGTATTCATCCACACGTCGTCATGCTCGTTGTAAACTTGCACGGCGTTCCTTTTGAGACATGATGGTGGTGGTGCCCCTCATTTTATACACTCATGATTTGGCGTCGACAGTCTTGAAGTTGTTGTTCCATGTGCCACCTACCCACTATGGGGATTGGTCAAGAGATGGTCAAGATTGGTACTCTGCTACAGAGGTCTTCCAGATAAGAGAAAATACGAAGTAGGATCTTCAATTCGTACGGACATAGCGGGAAACCTTGATGAATTCTACAGCAATAATGAGAGGGTAGCAGTCATCGTAAAAAGCTGAATAGGAGGTATAAAATAAAGGTTGTTGAAGCCTACCCCTCAACCTCCAGTCACGATGATGAAGAAATAGAACAATCTTATGAAGATGTTGAATTACCAATAAGAAATGTGCAAGCAGTATACTGTAGTCATGGGCGACTTCATTGCACAAGTGGGGAAGAAGCAGGCTGGTGAGCAAGCAATTGGCAATTACGGCATTGATTCTAGGAACACTAGAGGAGAGATGGTGGAAGTCGTGGAAAGGAATAGGCTCCGAATAATGAATACCGTCTTCAGGAAGCGTAGCAACAGGAGGTGGACCTGGAAACGCCCTAATGGAGAAACAAGAAATCAAATGTGTTTCCTACTCTCTCTGCCGATCCCAGCATAGTGCAGGATGTAGATGTGTTATGCGGGGTAATGTGCAGGGGCCTTAGGTTAGTGAGGTCAAGGTTTTCTCTCATATTGAAGATAAAAAGAGTAAAATTGGTCAAGAAGAACCACGCCAGCCTTGACGCAGTAAGGGTAAAAGCATACCAATTCAGGCTGGTGCTCGCAAACAAATATGCAGCTTTAGAACAGAAAGATGGCGATAACATAGAGGTAATGAATGAAACCGCAACTAGGCTGATATCAGAAGCAGGAATTGAAGTAGGAGGTAAGGCACCAAAGGTAACCAGTAGGTAAGCTCTACCAAATAACAAAGGACCTAACAAAGAAACGACAAAGCATGAAAGTGTCAAACTCAAGTGATCAAACAAAATTTGCTGAACTGTCGAAACTGATCAACAAGAAGAAAGTAAGGGATATTCAAAATTATAACGTGGGAAAGATTGAGGAAGCCGTAAAATATGGACGCAGCATAATATCAGTGAGAAGAAAACTTGGCATAGGACAAGACCAGATGTATGCACTGAAAGATAAGCAGAGTAATATCATCAGCAGTTTCGATGACAAAGTAAAAGCAGCTAAAGAATTCTAGACTGATCCGTACAGTACCCAGAGCAGCCATGCTACTTTCATTCGAAGTAGTGATCAACAGAATACAGGAACCTTATTGCTTGTCAGCCTTATCAGACTCAATCCGACCCTTATCAACCCTTATCGGTCGTTATCAACTTGCGAACGTTGATGTCGAGCGAAGCAGTTGCAAGACCCTCACTACAACTGTTGAGGGGCATGCAATTCTTTGATGGTTCGGATTCTTGTGTTCAGCCTGTTCATTATTGAAACGTATGCTGTTCTGTGTGCTGTATGGGTGATTTCAATGAATATATGCAATGTTCGCTTCACTTTGCTGAGCGCTTGTAGCTTCAACATTAAGGGGGTATGACTATGAGTCATTGCATTTTTTGCTTGCTCACGGGGGTATGAGCCATTGCATTCGTCTTACGCGACGGACGAACAGGTTTCTCGTTGGGTAGGCATATAAATGCTTACGCACTTAAAATGCAGTCACAGTGACACAGCAGCAGCAACCTACATAGCATCGGTGTAGCTATAGAAGAAAACAACACGTTTTTTATAAGAGGCTCGTAAATACAATTGCAAATGTACATAAGTGCGAGCATAAGTAGAAGTACAACCAGAAAACATTTTTGAGTTTGCACACATACCTGTAAGTACATTTTCATAATTTTTAAACGATTTTGGGCAGTCTTAACATCATGGGCTAGGCGAAAATAAAAGATATTTTGTTCACAAACACTGCAATGACATACTGAGCCCGCTGTGAACTATGGTGTGAATTTATACGAGCGGTAACAAAATGTTTATTTCTAATGTTGTAAACGTCCTGCTTTACAAACAAATATTCAAATCCTACAGGATCAAACGAAATTGTTTATGCACAGTTAATGTGTGTTTCAACTGTATAAGGTCAATTTCGGATAGTGCTTCAATGAAGTAAAGCAAAGTGGGATCCGTTCGTTGTAGCCCCCCAAATATTTCGAATTCTATGTTTGTGCAGCCCAAGTAATATATGAAGGTCACGGTATAAGTAGAGCACCACACCAGAGAAGGCAGCGCGTTCAGTCCGCCCGCCGCCATGGAGGCGGAGATGCACTGTCAAGCTGATGCTGAGCGCCTCCGGCCGCTCACTTAGCCACGTTCCACGCGGTTACGCGGGCGCTTAATAGCTCAAGTACTTGGATCTAGGTACATTTTGTAGAACCCCAGGTGGCTGAAATTATTCTGGAGTCCGCCATGGCGGCGTGCCTCATAATTATAGCGCGTTTCTGGCACGCATAGCCTCGATTTTTTTTCGTGTTGCCATTGTTAGAGTAACGTTTCGTCGTGCTAAGTCAACAAATCTAATGAGGGTCACTTTGCCATGTGATTATGAGATTTTGAATCATGCTTAGTACAAGGAACCGATGTTGTGCGTATTGACTTTCATCAGATAAGCGAAAGCAATGGAAATAATTATACGAGAGTACAAAAAGAAAGGAATTTTGTGCTTGCCTATGTATGTCGTTGTCAGCAAATGAAGAAACCGAACTCGCACGATTACGTATGCCAGTCCAAAGGCAAATATTACAGGTGATGCATCACTGAAAGGGCAAAACGCTTTAGACCGCGTGTTAGAGCGACGGGGACTAGTGAGTGGAGCCCCAGTGGTACTCTCAAGCGCTGGTGTGCCTTGACTGGCACACGTTTTTCTACTTGCGAGTGCATTTGTGTGCTCTGCTGTGACGCTCCTGCCTCTCGTGTTCATTCATGAACGCAGTGAATGACTGCAAGCATGACGATCGTCCACTAAACAACACGACAATCCATAAAGAGTATACCAGCACAGTACAGATGATATTGTCTCGGTACACAGGTCCTCGTCGAGTGCTGCGTGCCGTGACTCCAGTTATTTATGAAATCGCCTCAGTAAGTACCAGTGCCTCGTCTGCCCCAAATTTCACTGACTTTGCGCATGTCGGACGCCTAAAACCGTACTACCCTCCTGTTACCACCGATGCTTAGACGCACCGGGACGGTGCTTCTGCCGCCGGGGATAATGATACATGCATATTGCGTGTTTCTTGTGGACAATGCGCACGGGCGCCCCGACGATGAAGACGAACTGCTTCTGGCTCTCCAGCTGTCAGCTGAACTGACCAGCGCTGCAGTTGTCTCTTGTAAGTATACATTGTAAATAGTCTTCAGTGATTAATCTTTCGTTCGCGTAACAATATTTATGAATGATATTCCTGATTGAGATGAAGGAAATTGGATTGTCGCAAATAGAGCAAGTAAATCACATAGCTATTAGAGGGCAAGATACGATCTCTAAATCCCAAGGAAAAGAAGAAAACAAGATAAATGCACGTTATTGGCTATAAATTAAAAAACTAACACAGTAGTTCTGTGAGTAATCATGCAGTGTTTGCGAATGCCTTTGTCCTATTGGTCCGGCATTGTTAAAGAAATGAATTGAGATGCAATATTTTGAATGCTTGAAATGTTTATTTGCTCAAAAAAATCTGTCTAGAATAATCTGTGATAAACGCATCGAAGAATAATTGTCTAGTTGCAGATCCATAAAATACATTTATTATAGAATACGATCTATTGGTAAATATGTGCTTGATTTTAGAAACACACTGCAGGCACACACACATTTAATAGTTAACATTTCTGTGTATACTTTCAACAGAAAGTACTTTTTCGAGGAAGCTGTGAACTTGCCCTGGCAATTTATGTTTACAGGTGAGGCATTCCATATTTTCCTACCAATGAATGAGATTATTCGGGCACAATAGACTCTGATTTAATTTCACGGAAAATAAAGTTTCTTTTTAGTGAGCTTGCTTTGTGTTAAATCTAGGTATAACAGAATACGAACGATGAAAAGGAATTCAGTATATTGTGCACTGAAATAGTAGTTATAAATTCACGAAAAATATGAATGGCACGATGCTCAGTGCATCGAAAGGTGGCGCAGATGCCGTAGTCCTAGTACATGAAGTGACTATCCGATAGCTTTTTACTGCAGAATTTGAGCAGCCTGTAATGTGACGTGTAACTGAAACCCCATGTCTCAATGGAATTTGTCAGGTGGCAATGAAATGTATGCCAAATTATATGGAACGTAATCTATGCCTTGCGGGGTGCTTGCGGACCTCGACAAGCGCAATATAACTAAATGTAATAAATCATTGTCCAAAGTGCAGCTTTGTGCATATTTGACTATTATGTGCAATTATAGTTAAACTTACGGTGTGCCCAATTTATTGACGAGGTCGTTGTATGTTATTTATTTACCCTCAAGGCCAAAGGCATTACAGAGGGGAGTGGGGAAAAATAGAAACAAATACAGGACAAAGATACAGTGAGTAATTATAGCAATTTAAAACAGGCATGTACTTAAATAATGGTGGTTTGTTCTTCGCGAAAACGTTGGTTATCAATGATTGATACATTGTCAGCAGGAATGTGGTTCCACTCAATTTCTGTGCGCGGAAGGAAACACTCCGAAATTGTTTTCGTTTTCCAAAATGGTATACCTACCTTATAGCGATGATCAATGCGATGGGACATGTATTGCGGTGATAGAATAAATATGTCGTGAATGAAGCTATGCTAGTGTATGTCATGAAATAAGTTCAAGCTGGTAAATTTTCGACGTGCTGCTAGCGACTGAAGAGAAAGACTGGCTTTCATGCCTGTTATGTTAGCAGTGCGTTGTTAATGGGGAGAATGAAACGAATCGATTTATTCTAAACGGGTTTCAGGGCAGTGATTAACTTTACATGCATAGAATTATATACATAAGAAGTGTATCAAATCTTTGGTCGTATTAACGTTTTGTAAAGTATTAGTTTAACGAAGAACCAACGGTGAAAAAGTTGCGACGTAAGTATCCTAGCATACGGTTGGCGTTTTTACTAATGTATTCTTGGTGCACTGTCCAATTTAAAATACACGACATATGAACACCTAGGTATTTGCAAGATGTTACGAAATTTAATGGAACACTGTACAAAAGATAAAAAGGAGTGTTAGTGTTTCGGCCGAAAGGCATAATCTTGCATTTTTTTACAGTTAGTTCCATTCGCCACATTTTAAACCAATTGGATACAGCCACTGCGTCAGATTGGAGAGTGTTGGTATCCCTATTAGTATTAATTTCACGAAAGATTACACAATTGTCACCGAAAAGGAAGATGTCAGAGGAAACAAAGGAAGGCAGATCATAAATGTAAGTTAAGAATAGAAGGGGTCCAAGGACGGACCCCTGAGGAACGCTACAATGCACTACGTCAGAAAGGATGAGTTATGACCGTTAGCACTAACAAATTGAAATCGGTTAGGAAGGAAGGATTCAATCCACTTAGGAAGGTTAGGATCAAGTTTAACAAAACTTAGCTTTTTAAGTAGTAGCTGATGACACACTTTGTCGAAAGCTTTCGAGAAATCCAAGAATATGCAGTCAGCGCTGGATGATTTATCAAGAATATGGTGCAATTTATGAGTGAACAAGAGCTGAGTTTCAGATGAGTATGTTTTACGAAAGCCATGGTGTGAAGACGTGAAAAATGCATTATCATAGAGAAAACTACTAATGATTTAAATATTACATGCTCAAGTAGTTTGCAGCATGTGCTAGCAAATGAAATGAGGCGGTAATTAAGTGGCAAAGCTTTACTGTCGGAGTTGTGGAGCGGTACCACCTTCCCAATCTTCCAATCGGTATGAAGGCTAGATGTGTGAAGAGATTGCTGGAAAATCTTGGTTAGTATAATAATAACTATAGACTGAAGTACTCTAAAAATTAAGTACATTTAGAATGATAACCAGGAGATGCACTGTTTTCTGTGAATCAGTTTAGCAACACCTGATACATCAACAAAAACGGGATACATAAATGAAAAATCAACATGGCATAGACCTGGTAGCTGCACATTTAAAACAGGGTAAACATATTATCAAACGCGTTTTTAATGTTGTAGCACATAGATTGTTAGGTATCCTATCACCATTAAGGTATTCAAGCGCTAGGATTGAGTCGTGTGCTGGATTTATGAGACGCCAAAATTTTGTAACATTGTCCGTCAGCCTAGATGTCAGAGTTGTTGACATGAAGGTAATCATAGCAGATTTGAGCGCTTGAACATAAGCCTCAAAGGCTAACTTTGGCTGCCCACCTGGAGTTAATGTTTGACTGTGTAGCTAAGCGATAAAAACGTGTCTTCCTGTTCTGTTCGATAAACGCTTAAGGTTAGGATTAAATTAAGGGGAACGTGGGTTAGTGGCGAGGCTCCGTTATGGAGCGTATTTATCTGTTAGTTGGTGCACTTAGAGATTCCAGTTAGCTTCAACAGACCGGTTATCGAAGCCTGCTTAGAAGTAGTAGAAAAACGTGACTAGATCTCTACTAATGGCCTGAAAATTAGCTCTGTTGTAGTCTAGTATAATTTTGCTTACTTTCTCAGTTTTAGGATGCGAGATGTTTAATTGTAAATAATTAAGAACGTGATTACTGATTCCTGGGAAATGAACACTGTCAGATACGAATTCTGGATTATTTGTGAATAACAAATCAAGGGTATTTGCACCTTTAAGGTATACTCTGGTTACATCTGTTATAAGCGGGGTTAGTGAGAATAAAGAACAGATGTCCGAAATTCCTGAGCCTAGACAGAGGGTGTGGTGACAGGTGCGGTGGCTCAGAGTCCCATATAATCGTAAAATTAAAGTCTCCCATCAAAAAAAGAGGCGACGAGGGGAAACGCATGCGAATGAGAATAATGGCGTCGTGTAATTCGTTTATAAACGAGGATGGGTAAGTGGGAGAGCGATAACACACTCCTAGGATTATTTTATGCGTTCACCTGCTCGGTAGATGTCCCGCCAATATGCAGTTTAATTTTTTAATTCGTTGCTTCCTCTGAGAATCAAACATGATTATATTGATCAAGTCTAATTACTGATCAAGTGAAAGTCCTTTCTACTTTCCTATTGACAACTGCTTCTGCTTTCTCAAGAGTTGGCTGAGTAATGAATAAAGCTCTGCCGTTAGCATTTAGAACAGTTTTTGCATGCATCAGCGAAATCGGTAAATCATTAATTAAAATAGAAAACTTATGGTCCAAGCACCCAACATTGCGGGACACCTGTTAGTTTTATATTCGACTCTGATTTGTAGTATAGTATTAGTACAAACTGCTTGGAGTTAGGTAGCTTTTAAAGAATTCGTTAGTGATACCCTCCAAACCATATCGTTCTAGTTTGTTTGTATGGTTTTTGGGATCAAGGTAGTCAAATTAATTTTGATATAAATGAGTAGACCCAATGTTACGTATCTATATCCTATTGAGGGCTTGATTATTAGTGTCATCACCTCAACTCAGTGATCTGGTTGTTCAATATTCCTTGCGGAAGGCGTGATGCCAATGTGGTCAGGTACCATATTTTGTCAACAAATTGTAGCATTATTTTGCCAGTTAGTTTTTCAAGAAAGCATGCTTATGCATGACAGCATGAAGACCGGACGATAGATCATGTATTCGTTAGGGCCACTGTTTGAATTAATGATGCCGTGATGCTAATTCACAGAGCAGAGACAAGACATAAACGAAAAGAACGTAACAGAGGACAGCGCGTGTCCTCGTTTTTGTCTGTCCTGTTTCTCTGCAGCAAATTTAGACCTTATAACATCAACTGGCCCGGTCACATACATTGACAATGCTACCATTATCACATCAAACAAGAGCTTTACTCTCGCTCATTTGACTCTATCTTCAATTGCCAGGCCTGCCTAAGCCATACGCTCAATCCTTTCAAATCGTGCTTGAAAGCCGTTAAACACGGGCAATATGTATTGTTAATTACAGCAGGTTGTTACATCTACCAAAGTCAATTTTGTTTTTCTTTAACACAATGCGGCCCCACTATCTTCCAGCTCTGAGGTGTTGAAACCTTCCGGTAGCTCTTAAACGCAGATAATGAAATGTTACTTACCATAAGGATTTCCTGTATTACATTTCTTTTAGTTGTGTCTTGACATTCAAAGCGCATATTTACAGAAAAAGGACTTGAAATTACAGTACTGACAGCGCTCAGTTATATTTTGTGCAAATATAATGTTTTTGTGCGTAATTCGGACAACATGCGTAAGAACTACGTGATTGAATGGATATTACCGATATACAATTTACACAGATTTCTGCATGTAAACCAGCTATAAATACTCGAGACAGTATTAAACATGCAAATAACATGTCGAACATTACGTTCCTAATCAGAGAATGACATATACACAGACTACTCCCGCATACAAGTGCTAATGATGCATATGAAGCCAAGTTATACTTAAAAGTTGCTGTGGCAATCACGTCAAAGGTTAACTGTATCTGCTACAAGGAAACTGTTGTTCACTAATGCAAGGTGCATCATTGCTATAAGCAGATACGTAATGATAGAAAGGAGATTATATGTTTGCCCTGAAATTGTCGGAACGACGCGTAATATTATCGAGAAAAGCCAAAGCTCCATCAATTTTCAACGAGTGCTGAATCAAAAAATATTATGTATGCTTGGTACGTCCATAGGAAGCTATTAGATTGCATCATATTAGTAAAAGACATTGGTGTACAATTTAGGCCGTGCGCACATTGTCGACGGGCATGAAACTGGAGTCAGCAAACTTGTATCCGGCTACTCGTAGTAAATGCTTCATTTGTGCGAGCGCAATAGAGCGTTCACATTTGAACATCGTTATAGGATCTTACAACATTGGGTTTTGAAAGCAATGCAACTCACGGCATTTCATCTATTATTACCACATAATCAATGGTAAATATTGTGACTTTGCGAGTGGGCGCATAATAGACACGAAAAATAAAGTGAGTGCTAGCCCGTGAAGCGGGAAAATGACGAAGGTAATTAACCCAATAAACGTGAAAATAAAAAGTACTGCATTAGTTTTATCAATTTGCAGGTGGCTCTTGCTTTTATTATGTACAATATCACATTTTAATTGACACTTTCACCAACAGCATTTAGATAGGCGTGCATTTAAACACACTGGTGCGTTATTTGCTTGCGCGTTAGAAAATCTCTCATGGTCAATAATCGCTAGAATTCCTTCCACTAATATGTCTATAACAGCTGATGCTTAGCTTGGACTCCTAAAGTAGCTTCAGTCTTCACTTAGTGGAACATCGTGCAAGCAAACTTGCCATTTAATTGCGGCTTTGTGTTTGATTCAGCTTTAGCAGACGGCGCCGGTTTTCTCACGTACCATGGAGACGAAGGGTGTGTTCGCACAACGTTACCGGCACGAGCCTCCATAGGGCAACAAACCTTGCTAATGGACCACATCAAATTTTGAGTGATTGAACAAACGAAGAGAAATGTCGCTTCGCTGAAACGTCATTACCGACCTGAATTCTGCGCGCATTGGGTACGCTTTGCACGATTCCGCGTTTGTGGCTTTAAGTTTTCAAAAGCTTGACGTAAACCATACTCCGCTTTTATCTGATCTCCAATCTAGTCAGTTTTACCTTTCTGTATACTGAATTTTCTTGTGCTTCTTTCATTGTGATGAACTTTTTCTTCGTTTCTTACTGTCTACTTGCATCACTGTACCAATCAGAATGTTGTGAACTTAGAACTACGTGCAGTTGTCCGCCTTTTCATTCGCTTATTAGCAATGCAAAGAAAGTACATTTTCAATTTTATCGTTATCATAGCTATCAACCGGCATCGTGCAGTAAATAATAATGAAAATGTGGTTACTTAGGCCTGATTATGCAGCCCCATCAGTTTGAAAATAGGGGCGCATCAAGTGTAATATGCAGTACCCTAGCACTGCTGCATTCTGCCCGCAAAAATAAAATAACCGCGAGCAGAAATGTTTCGGAATGTTCGGAACGGCCTTGTTTCGGAATGGTCTTTGTTTCGGCATTCCTGTTCTTGCATTCCAGTAACAAACAAGGAATGCGTACCTATGTTTGTATTTTAAGCTTGCATATATTTTGTTAAAGATGCGGCTAAGCTACGTGATGGTTAGTTATGTGTTGTAACAAAACTCAGTGTGTCTGCTAATTAGGGTCTTCCCCCAAAAATACTTATTGCGAGCGTCGAAAGCCTTGTAGGGCCACCATACGCGATGTTTTCCGGTATACTATGAGAAGTGAACGTGCGACCGAGTTTATACTTGACTTGAATGGGCGGCATGTACCTGACCATAAGCGGCCAATGTTTAATATGACTGCTCTTAAAACATCTTGTGCATTATTGGTAAATAATCGTTCTTACCATCTTTTAAAAAGGTTGTACGAAGGTCTTAGAATGCGTTCTAGTATGTTCGCAGAAACAGGCTGCGTGGTACGGGTAATCAGCATGCGCATTGTAAGGTGGGTGCGGTAATTAATGCCTTTGCAGAAAATTTTCTTTTCGAAGGGCTGTGTAGTGTTATGCGCGTGTTGTACGAAATTACGGAGGTTATCGGGCAGTGTTGAAAGAAGTGAATCTTGCACGGATCTACAGTTTGGTAGAAAAAAGGGGTAACGTTAGCCCTCGTGTGTGTACGTAGTTTGGTGCATGCAGGTTAATTATTGAATAATTATAAGAATAATTATTGCAGTGATCGAAAACAGTATGAGTGATCATATACAAGTTTCGTAGGTGTCCTGGGGAAGTCAATTTGTGGTAGGAAGTTTTAACGTGGAGGAAATGCGGACCGCGGTCCCGTGCAACAAAACTTGCCCACTATCAAAAGCTCCAAAATGCATGTGCTTAAAAGCGACACACTGGTTAGCAATGGGCTGTGATTCCGCAATTCCGCAAGTCTGCTGCGCATTTTGTCGCAAAATTGGAACCTCTACGTATACTGATAGGGTACGTATGAAAAATGTCCCCCTGCTTCTCGCTCCTGCTCTGAAGTTGTATATCTATAGATTAATTTGCCTCGTTTTATCCCGAACGACCAGCCCGCATGTGCGGGCGAAAACTCCTGAAGCGCATTTGTAAAATGGAAAGGTTAAGCACAATAAAAGCAGTCAAGGCGGGCCAGACGCCGATGGAGAAGGAGTTCAGAACGCCGTCACGAGAGCCACAGAAACGTTGGCAGGCAAAAAAGAAGGAAGAGAGAGAGAGAACAGATTCCCGGGAACTGAAGGGCGCGCTTTTTTTATACCGATCCCTCGGCGATGACGTCAGGGATCGGCGCATGCGCTCTACGAGCAAAGTGAGAAAGGAAAGGAGAGGAGGAGGAGCGTGCCACGAAGGTGCACGCCGGAGAAGTCGCCCGTGGCGGAAGCGCTCCGGCACCACAGGAGCTTGGGACTCGGTCGACCACCGAGGTTCAGAGCCTGCGCCGAGTGTGCGTGCGCGAAACTCGAGTTCGGCTGACGCCGCATGGGGAACAACGCTTCCCGCTATTCCCGCGGGCAGCTGACGACGCTGTCCAGGCGCTGCTCTTGTGCGCTTTTCGTGAGCCAGTGTTGTGCTCTGGTACTTTCCCCGGCTGCGAACTACAAAGCGCTGTTGCTCTCTTGCGTAGCGGCATAACCGCATAGTTGTGCTGTATTGTGCTGAGCGAGAAATCCCTTTTGGCGGCCGCTTTGCTGAACAAAAATTTTGTCATCGTGTGCTTCAACTTGAATATCGGAAGACCTGTGTTACGGGCGCATCTTCCCGCCAAAACGCGGATACCTGTTCTGAGTGTCCGGTCATCGCCGTTCGCGCCTCCTGCTTCGTCGTTCGCGAAAAGGAAAACTCATGTGATTACGAAGGTGTGCTACAGTCGCGTGCTTTGGAAATACTTTGAGACATCGCTATTGTGGACGTCTCATTTTGGCGAAGATATTTTGCGTTGTTAAGTGAAGCTTGCGAAGCCGAAGGTCCCCGCTTCTGCAAGAAGCCGCAAGGGTGAAGCTACTCAGGCAATGGTGAAAAGCAATTTGGAACCACGTGGTGTTGACGCAGGAATGCTGTAGGATAAGCTGTGGTGGATACACTGGGTGAGTTGACTTATCATGCAACAGAAAATTCTCAGTTGTCCCCCTCCTTGCAACAGAGTAATGCTCAATGTTCCTGCATGCGCATGCGCAATGACTCAGTAGTTTTTATAGACTCATTGTGGAAGATGGTATGCCAGTGAGCGAAGGACCAAAGCCTACTTTGGCAATGACATAGGGAGGGGGTTTGAATTCATTATGGGATTGTGGTTTATCAATATCACTCCTTATTTGACCTATCTCTGAAAAAAAACGTTCTAGTTATTAAGACTGTGTGAACCAACTCCATAATAAAAAAAAACTATCCTTTAACGCTTTTCAAGCGGAAATAGGAGAAACAGTTATTGCGAGCTGTGTGACGTAAGCACGACAAGTAGATTCTGTAACGACCTTGATCAGTGGCGTATCTTGTAATCTCGCTTGCCAATTTATCACAAAATGAAATTGGTCACAACTGTATGTACGAAATGTTTTCTTTAGTGCTATTGCTCAAAATCAAAACCTGCATAACACTGCATATTTAAAGCATTTTTTAGTGCACGAAACATTCTACGGGATCGCGTTGCTCCCATTATATTCGGTTTGTAAATATAGACTGTACGCTACGGTAAAAAATTCTGTTTCGACGCACCCATTGCACGGTTGGTCTTTACGGTAGCCGAATGAGTTTCTTGTTGTAAGTAGTGAAGTTGGAGTTTACATGTGTTATACTCCTCACGTTGCAAAGCCCATTATTTTCGAACATGCAATGCCGCGATTGCATTGCGGGATGTAAAACTCCAGAAAGGACTGCGAGTGAAGCACGCTGAGGAAGATTTCGAGAAAGACGCTTGCAGCTGCACATATTCGACTGACTAGGGCATAAAAAAAGCTGATTGGCGGCGTATTGATAATCCATCGCCTGCCACGCCCCCAATTTACCGGTCCATGTCATTCACAGAAAAGTGAATGTGGCACACAAATACCAGGCCCGGACAAACCTGTATGCAAATTATTTTTTAACTACAGCTCAGTGGAACAGAATGTCACCTCACAAGTGTGCAGTGTAATTGCGGAGGAATGTTCATAAAGTTCAACAAGGTGAAGTGGGCGCTGATGTAACTCGTTTGGGCAAAGGTGGGAAATGTCTGAACAAAGAACAAAGAATAATATTGTGGCCTTGATGGTTTCACATGGTCCTTAAAGACCATTACTTTCTGGCTACGGCGGCAACATGCCCGGTTGCCTGTCTGCATGGTGGGGCACACATACTCGTAATTAGCATGCATCAATACCAGCGCAAGTGTTCCAATTGATAGACATCCGTTTAACAGAGAAAGGCTGAAGGTGGTTGTTTTGCCCTATATTCATCGGCTGTCACACAATCTGAGAAGAGTCAAGCAACGAGCCTGAGTGAAAATGCTGTTTTCGGACGGCTTGAAATTTCGCGCCTCTGGAAGATGACAGATCCCGGCAAAGAGAAGCCCTCGGAATGCACTAGAGAACATGAAAATCAAAACGACCAATGCAAACCGGCTGTGATCTATTAGATACCACCATCTTGTAGGAAAAGGTACTTTGTTCAAAAAGGGTGGTGCCTACTGAGCGTCTGAAAGAGGACAACTCTAAAGTTTGAAGAAAGAACGATGGTAATCTTGCCGTTCACTGCAGGAACTGCCTTGGCAAGTCGAATATAATCGGATGTTCAATAGTAGGCCCGAGCGAGGACTGATGCACTAGGAAAATCACGGGAACCATGGCGATAGCACAGTTAGCTAGGTGATGATTGTGTAAGCATAGTGTCTCTTTTGCTTTCGAACAAAGAAATTGCTTGCTTAGAGAAAAGCGCGCTCCGAAGATGCCCATACCATACCATGTGTTGATAAGCAGATGTTACCTTTCAATATAAATGAGTCGTAAGTAGCGCTTTGTGTGACCTGCAAGCCCCGTTCTGTTTCCGCGTGTTCTAGCGCAATACATTTTGGCATAACATTTCTAGACGTTTTTTTTCTAATACTGTGAAAATTTCTCCTTGTAGTCTGCCTCACCGCTTAATTTGAAACATATCAGAGTTGCGGGAAAGTGGTCCACGCTGTCTATTCGAGCGTAAGTTCGGGAGAGTCTCTATATATAGAGGAGTAAAACCGGAAACAGAGCATACAGACACTAGAAGCACAAGCAAAAGTGCACTGCGTCTGTCTTTCCTTTTTTTCTCCTGTGTCTCATTCTCTTTGACGCATTGAAACGCCATGACCAAGAACGCTGACAGCTTGAATTTTTTTTCGTATATACTCTATATACTGCCACAAGGCGTCGTTGTCGCCTATAGGATCTATGTGGCACCTTGTCCCACGAATCACAGAGACAAAGATAGGGGAAAATGTTCTCATCAACTTACTAAGGGATATCTTTAGGCCTTAATAAGACAAGGGCGGCCTAAAGTTTTACGCAAGTGTCGGTATCTCATGTCGTTAAAGTAAATATTATAAATGTTTTTGTCAAAAAGCGCTGAAGCGTTTCTCTCGCTTCTGCCTAAAATAATATGATCGCGGCAGAGTAATCCATTTTGCAAATTGAACAAGCGGAAGGTTAGAATTTAACCGTCTCTGTCGCACCATATTAATTAGACGCTTTCAAATGAAGGACCTGGGGCAAATTTGTAGCGCATATTAGACCAGCACAGAAACAAAATTGGTATTGGCCTTGCTCCGAACAGGAGAGCCAGAATGTTGCAACAGTGCACTGTGGATATAATAATGTTCTTTGGACAATGTATTATTAGCACCTGTATGCATATGTAGATATGTGACAGTCGCTGATATATGTTACAAATTATCAAAATTTTATGTTTCAATTATAAATTTACTTTAAAGCGCAGGTTGCAATTTTTTTTGTTCAAATTTGTAAGTGCTGAAGGCGCCGGCACTTTATAATAGTATTCGTATTCCAGCTTCGGCAGAAAGGCGTGGGTTTTTCTCCTAATAGTTTCCGCGAATGCATGTTTAATTGAATGCGTAAAAGTTCTAAGTGGATCATAAATGCGCTTTGTGACAGCGCTTCAGGACAAATATATGGAGTATGGGCTTGCTTCCACTCCTGTTAGAGATAGGCCGACATCAAATAAACGAAAACGACAGCGAATCCTACGCAAAATATGTTGACTGAACGGTCACTCAGCTTCGCACATAAGTCACTCTGACTCAGCGCTTTGGACTCAAACTCACTAACACCCTACAATGCCAAGCTTTCTCGTAATCAGATTGTCAAAAATTCCAGGCAGTTATGCCATATTCGGAGAAAATTCACACGTTCGTGATGCAGCATACTTATTGTCGAAGGCCCAGACTTACTAACACAGGTGCGCAGGCCTTGACTCAAAATTACCGTGACTCAAGATTACCCGCTCAGAACAATTGCACTGCCTTGGTTATGAGGCAAATGTGGGTAATATTACATCACAAACACCTGGTTGCACTCGCTTGCTTCAGGTCCAGCTGATGCAGATAAATGTGTGTCCATGTTAGTGCTTGTATGAGAAGGGAGAAGGAATAATAGATGAAGCACGCTTTTATAACCGAAAAAATTTTTTTCACAGAGGTTGCATGACTTCTGTGGCGAGCGATGTTTCTGTACTGATTTGATGGTTTAATTCACTAAACAATCTAACACATCAGCCTGAAAGAATTTGGTTTTAACAAAAACTACTTCTTTGTTTAGATTTCCTTACTGTAGTCTAATCACTCCAAGAAACGTTGCTCGTTGATGCGGAGCTATATTACTCTCGATTACTCCGATGGTCACTCTATATTGGTCAGCAAGACGCCCACTGGCCAATCTTTTCAGCTGCTTGGTTTCTCTATCATCATCATCATCATCGTCAACCTATTTATGTGGATATAGGCCTCTGCCTTTATCCCTATATCGTTGGTAATTTTCCGGTCGATGAATAAATATCTGAGTGTATTTGGCGTCGTATGTGTTTAATATAAATATGTATTTTTTGGCGTCGCCAAAGAAGCTCCGATTGCTGATTGAAAGTTTCTCACTGCTGCCTAAAATATTATGATCGCGGCTGAGTAATCCATTGTGCAAATTGAAAAGCGGAAGGTTAGAATGGAACCGTCTCTGTCATTTGCGAGAGCTTCACAGAAAATGGTTGCGGAATAGTTATAATGAATTATAATCAATCAGTTCTTACATACCATCTTCAGGCGAATGAATAGTATGCGTTTCAAATGCTCATATTCGCAAAAACCGTAACATTATTTTTGGTGGCGGTTACTCGCGACTCTTATGTTACCAACGGAGAGATTAACCAACGGAGAGATGAAGCCGTAGGGATTAACTGTGTCTTTTCTGGTTGTGAAATGTTGCATCGGTTGCAGAATGTATATTAACCGTGCACATTAAGAATGAAAGCTGTAAAGAGTGCTCCATAGTTACCCAGGTCATTTGTAAGAAGAACAATTTGATTACAGAATTGTCTTTGGCTGCAATTGAGCTAAATTATGGTATAAACATGAAGCTTACAGATTCATATTTGGACGAGGACGAGGCCTCGGTGCGCGAAGCCGCAGTTACGCACTATAGCAGACATCGGTCACTGGCAAAAGTGTATGTGCTGTGCGAGGTTTTACATCACAACCATGCGATTTATTCTCTTTTATTACGAGCAGCTGCAACAAGACTAAGCCTCGGCCGTGGTCCACCGT
This sequence comes from Dermacentor silvarum, assembly GCF_013339745.2. NCBI lineage: Eukaryota > Metazoa > Arthropoda > Arachnida > Ixodida > Ixodidae > Dermacentor > Dermacentor silvarum. The sequence continues at coordinate 20,746,610 of NC_051155.1, read as the reverse complement.
AGATAAAAATTTGTAGGAAAATGCCGGGGAAGCGACGACTGCAACATTAAGGCCAGATGATGGCGTGAGCTTGACGGTGGTTCATTTAACTATGATACAGGCCCGAGCGGCAGCGGATAATATTGTTCCTCGAGTACTTTTCGCAACGCTACTACACAACCACGACAAGTTTAATCAAGTGAGCCATAAACAACAAATGTAAATTTTCCATCGTAAAAAATCTTTAACGATTCGGCAAAAATGATGGACACTGTTGTTGAGTTTAAGGCAAATAAAACTACAGGCAAATCAAGAATATTGAATTAAAAACAAGATAGGCAGGTTTCTGTATTGCCTTTTGTTTATCCTCCACCCACGATACTTAGTACCAATGTTACCACACCCGTCTCTGAAAACGTAGTGCGGGAAATAAATTATTCGTCCAGCTTTTGAATAGCTCCATGTACAAAAATGTCAAAAGCAAAGAAACAACTGTCATGTTTATCGCAATGAAGAGGCCGGGATACTTTGCTCTCAGTAAAGGAAAAGGTCCCTAATGGGACAGCTGTGCACTCCCTAATTGTTTGTACAAAGAATGACGAATGTGACACATTCGGAGCAAATATTGTTAAAAAAAGGTTTCCGTAAAAAAAAGGTGTCAGTAAAAATTAATTCTTAAAAACGTCAGAGATTTCGATGTTTTAGGTACCCACCGCAGCATCTACCAGACAAAGTAAGCTTCGCCGCCGGAAATATATGAGAACTAGAAATACAGCAAACTGCTATGCATTCGTTACAGCGATGTAAAAACAGGACATATACAAGCACCACTACCAAATGTAAATGAAAGGAAAGCTTTAAAAAAGCGAATATTTTTCTCGCATGTGCCATCAATAGACCGCTAAACATTCTCGCTTCACTAGGACAATCATGCCCTTTCGTTATTATATAAAATGCTTGTAACAGTTCTCGCGCAGTTTGATCCCAGCTTTTGCCCAGGATTCTGACACACGAAAAGCAAGGTTTACATGAGCATGCTTTGCAATATACATGCAACAATATGCATCAGTGCTTCCTGAAGCGGCCACGTATATGCATTCTCAATGCGCGAAAATTGTTCGATCTCACGTGTTTACTTTATTAAAGAGCTGGTAGTGGCACCCCTGTGTGTCGTGTTCTCTCGCTGGCGTCTGTTTGTCGCACCGTTAAAAAGAATTCATAGCAAAGCATATCACCTTACAGAGCAACTATGGATCACTAAAATCATAATACGACCAGCCTGAATTAGAGGCGACATGACCTCTTTCATGACGGACTAGCCAATATCTTTCATACGTAACCAGACATTCCATATATTGTACCAGAAATGCAAAGTTGGAGCCTCGATTCTGTGTCTACTTTAAGTTGTCTTACTGACTGTCATTACAATCTTCAAGCTCTCTTCTTAAGGCCCTCTTCGCCTATCGCTTTCCTTCGTTCTTGTCATTTACAATGAAACAGCGGCCACGCGATGCTGATACTGCCACAACCAGTGGTAATAGAAGAGATGTTCAAGAGTTGCAGCTGGTCATCAGGACGTGACCACGTTGTTGCGCACCCACGACGCAAGTGGCCGCGTAATGGTGCGGCTGTGTTTGATCAGACATACTGCGGAACTACCAGCTGAAGAAACAACAGACCGTAAAAACGACCGCCCACTGTCAAGAAATGTTTCTATTTCACAACAAAAAAATAGAGCTTGCTTTTCTGGTTTTATATGTTTGCCTGCTCGCAGAGATAATGTCAAATCCAATCAATGCGGGAATTGCGCGGCGACAATGCTAACACCGTTCCTTATTGAGCCTGCAACGATTGCAGTAAACGTGGGCGACAGATGCAGGAAAACAACACAACAAAAAGAAGAAGTGGAAATAAGTAATCAGGTGCGTTTTACACCGAAAGCTTATATGGCAAGGCGAACTGAAAAACCATCCGCCACATGTTTCGATAAATTTCTCCATTGGCTGCGCCGTCAGTTGCATCGTGGTCTACGTCGCACCCAAGCGCGCCCGCCATTCGCAGCGCCGTTAGTGACGTCGTTCTCTGCGTCGTACCCAAGCACGCGCGCCAAGTGCCGCTCGAGAAACTCCGTCGAAAGCGGGCATTGGCCCCGGCGAACGCGTTCCCGCCATTGCCACGTTGACGCTGCTCTGCCCGCAACGCCGCCTCCTCGGCTCGCCGTTGTCGCATGCGTTCGATATCTTGAGTTAGCTCGGCGTCGTGGTTAGTAGCATATGCCCGCCATTAGCGGGCATAAGCTTCCTCTAGAAACACAAACTTGTAACGAATATTTGAGAAACGCTTCAATACAGCGGCGGTATTAACCAACTGCTAAACACCGGGGCCGCATGTTTCACCTTCGCTGCTTAACCATCTGTATGGAGTTCAACAGCAAGTCATGCCCATATACTCTTACTCATGCACCCACCAAGATGATCTGAAAATAAAGAGAAAGCGGAATGCAGCAGTAATGAATCATGGAGCACTTTGGAGCCACAATAAATATGAGGCGGTACATGGAATCTGGAAAGCAGTAATGGTGCTAGCGCTGACTTGGGCAAGTGCTATTCTGTGCTGAAAGTCGGATAACTTGTCGGGGCTGGAGGATAAACAAAGAACGGCAGGCTGGACTCATTTGAAATCAAAGAAGCGCGGCTCAACATTAGTTTTGAAGAAAAGCTCAGGAACATGGATCATAATAAATGGGCGGCTAAAGTGCACAAGTATCCGTACCTGAAAAGCGTGGAGACAAAATAGAGGAAGAAGGTAAAAAAGTTGGCAACCAAGTACGTGGTAATTGAAACTGTAAATAGACAAGTCATTTTAAAGAAAGTTAGAGAAACGGAGATAGTCAACTGAATGCAAAGAATGAAAAAAAAAGGATCATGAAGATTTACAAGAATGAGAAGAAAGAAATTGGAAGGGAAAATCTGTGCGATAACACAAGACGAAATTCCTTGGTATATAGGATCTAGGTGGTTGCCTAACGACAAATAAAAATACGGGAGCAAATATTCAGAAGTAGGTGAGATACGTTTATGCTGGAGCAAAAATCCGGAGACCACTCAGCACATCCTAATGCAGTGCGAAGGGATTCGCGTAGTGAGAACCTAAGCAACGTACACCTTCCAGGAGCACTTGGATTTGAAGCTGATGGAAGCGTCCACCGTTCAGCCGTCGATATAAGCAATAGACATTTATAGTATTGCTGGAAAAAAAATCACCGGCCCTCCATCTGCTGAGAAAATGGGGGTAAGCGAAGCTTATCGTGTGTGTACCTGACCTACTAATTTTCCTTCCCGTTCGTACTACTTGTCGTTCCCTTCTACCTTTCCTTTCTTTTCGTGCAACTTTCGAGCCTCGGCTACGGAAGCCCTCATGGTCGGGTCGGCACGTCTATGGGTATGTCCACAATGGTGGACCAACTCCGCTTGCGTTCGATGTCTCGAGTTTGCTCGGCGGACTGGTTAGCAGAATTCGGCCACCATTGTCGCTTGCGATTCTTCGAAATCAAAGTGCTTAAAAAAAATCTGTTCGTCACGTAAAGCAATGAACGGCTCATACCCCTTTAAGCAATGGCTACTACACCCGTATACGCGGCCTCCCCATTACGAAGACAGAAGTGAAATTCTACACTGGAAAGATTAGCGGCAACGGAGCCGTATGTGGAAGAAGACGACGCTGACGAACGCGGGAGCAGTGGCACGAGCGCTACCCGAGGGGCCCCAACGAGCCAGCTGCGGAAGAAGACAACGGTGCTCGAGCCAGTGCTGATGATGATAGCTTTCCGCGTAAACCGATCCCGACACACTGCCGCCCGGTTCTTGGCATATCCCCCTCAGTGGGTACGAGCCATGATAGAGGTTCATCATCATCATCATGTGAGCCAATACAAGCTTTACTTAGAAAGCAGGGAAGAGATTGATACGACCGGATCAGTTACTGGCATAGGTAGCGGTACGAGGTATAGAGAGAAGTTTTGAGGAAGAGAAAATAGGTTACAGAGATGTACACAAAAATGCTAGAATGAAAAACATGTATAGCGTAACTGCATAACTGAAGCAGGCTAGGTGACTATTTGTCACTGCCTCGTTTCAAAGCGGATGCCAATTAGTCATCATCGTCAGAGCTACGTACCAGGAACTAGAGTCATCGTCAATGCTTAAGTGACTTAGGTTGCCAATGCTTAATTGACTTAGGTTCAATGCGAAGCATTGAACCTAAGTCAATGCTTCGCCTTAGGCCGAAAGTGTCACTAATTTTGTAGGTGTATATAATTATTCGGTTTTACAACAGAAAGTGTGCTCAATAGTGTTTAAAAATGCTTTGCCAGAAATTTTTAACCTAGGCTTTACTTCTGTCAATTTTTTCATGTTAGTTCTACACTTGCTGCCTGGGGGATTTTCTTGCCGCAATGTTTTATTATCACTGCATGCTTTTCTTGTTTTTGTTTGCAATGGTTTAGAATATAAACCTTAAGCACTGACAGTTTTAAGGCAGGCATAGACTAGCCGCCGTATTCAGAAATACATCCTAAATTGAAGCGCATGCTTTACTTGATCTAAATGACTCCTATCGCAAACGTGCCTAAGGAAACGCAATGAGTGTCCTGAGCACGCTCTCGTCAGGCGTCATTTATAGCAAGTAAAACATGAGCTTCAAGTTAAGATGCATTTATAAATAAGGGGGTTAGTTCCTACCGCAAGCCCGGTCTGAGCCTATTTTGTTCGTGGGCCCAGGCCGGGCCGTTAAATTCAGGCCGTGCAGTTCTTTAGAGCGCTATAACATATCGTCTTTAATTGCTTGCTGTAAGGAGGCTAGAATGCGAGACTCTCGCGTGAGACACACGCGCCACACAATTCAAAAAGCTGCATTGTCATGATAGAAGCATGTGGTTTAATCGTGGCCTAGTAGGTACAGCGTTCGTCTGGTTTGCTGGAAGACTGCTTTACTGGAAGACCATGGATCACGCATTTCTCTATAGCATCACAGGCGGACTTCACGCACTTCGGAGGTATTTAACAGAAAACCGGAAGTGTTGAGCGAGCGCGATCACGCCACAGTGTGTACGAAATCGCAACTTTGTAAGCGAGGCGAGGTATAGAAACGTCATTTTGATAAATGAGCGCTTGCAAGGTCACCCTTGATACATGCAGCGTCCGAGACTCCACAATGTAACTATGCTATCATATAATTAGGGCGTTTTTTCCTCTTTTGTGACAATAGAACGAGAATATTATTTTGAACATGTGTACATGCAATCAGGAAGCTGGCTCGGACATACGCGCACAAGTGTGCAAACACATCACGCAAGCAGAAACACATGTCAACGTTGCACACTTGACATTTCTCTGCTTCTTGTGGAACATGCAACTTAATACAAGATTTAGGATGTTTGTGCTTGTTCTTCCTAAATCAGGACAGATCTTCGCACGGAGGCACCCAGGTAGGCAAAGAAGGAGACGACACGCGAGCGCCAACTTTAAACAAATATTTAATTTCAGCCACCTCTGTTTAAACTGAAACTTATTGCCATTTTATGTGCACAACTCACTTCCTTAGGCACCTTAACTGTTCATCGGAAAAGAACACAAATGGGGTATTCAATCAAACAAAATAAAACTGTGATATGGTTAGTGTGTTTATAATTTCACCTGTAAGATTTCATGTGCTAGCAGTAAGCCCCATAACTATCGCTTCAATTGTACTGCTCCTATGTTGAGTTTCTTACTAATAGGCACATTCTAGCTCCAGAGTGCGTGTTAACTGCAGGATTGCGTTGAATGAAAATGTTAGAAAACGCTATTGAAAAATATTAGTTAGACGCTTTCAAATAAGGGACCTGTAGCAAATTTGTAGCGCATATTAGGCCAGCGCAGAAACAAAATTGGTATTGGCCCTGCTCTGAACAGGAGAGCCAGAATGTTCCAACAGTGCACTGTGGATGTAATAATGTTCTTTGGACAATGTATTATTAGCACCTGTATGCATATGTAGATATGTGACAGTCGCTGATATATGTTACAAATTATCAAAGTTTTATGTTTCAATTATAAATTTACATTATAGCGCAGGTTGCAATTTTTTTAGTTCAAGTTTGTAAGTGCTGAAGGCGCCGGCACTTTATAATGGCATTCGTATTCCAGCTTCTGCAGAAAGGCGCGGGTGTTTCTCCTAATAGTTTCCGCGAATGCATGTTTAATTGAATGCGTAAAAGTTCTAAGTGGATCATAAATGCCTTTTGTGACAGCGCTTCAGGACAAATATCTGGAGTATGGGCTTGCTTCCACTCCTGTTAGAGATAGGCCGACATCAAATAAACGAAAACGACAGCGAATCCTACGCAAAATATAATGGCTAAACGGTCACTCAGCTTCGCACATAAGTAACTCTGATTCAGCGCTTGTACTCAAACTCACTAACACCCTACAATTCCAGGCTTTCTCGTAATCAGAATGTCAAAAATTCCAGGCAGTTATGCCAAAGTCGGAAAAAATTCACACGTTCGTGATGCAGCATACTTATTGTCGAATGGCCAGACTTACTAACACAGGTGCGGAGGCCGTGACTCAAAAATTACCGTGACTCAAGATTACCCGCTCAGAATCATTACACTTGATTATGAGTCAAATGTGTCTAATATTACATCACAAACAGCTGGTTGCACTCGCTTGCTTCAGGTCCAGCTGATGCATATACGTGTGTGTCCGTGTTAGTGCATGTATGAGAAGGGAGAAGAAATAATAGATGTAACACGCTTTTATAACCCTACCAATTTTTTCACAGATGTTTCATGACTTCTGAGGCGAGCGGTGTTTCCCTACTGATTTGATCCTTTAATTCGCTAAACAATCTAACACATCAGCCTGAAATAATTTGGTTTTAACAAAAACTAGTTCTTTATTTAGATGTCCTCACTGTAGTCTAATCACTTCAAGAAACGTTGCTCGTTGATGAGGAGCTATATTACTGTAGATCGCTCTTATGGTCACTCTATATTGGTCAGCAAGACGCCCACTGGCCAATCTTTCCAGCTGCTTGGTTTCCCTATAATCCTTATCATCATCAACCTCTTTTGTGTCCACTGCCGGACGAAGGCCTCTCCCTATATTGTTGGTAATTTTCCGGTCGATGAATAAATATCTGAGTGTATTTGGCGTCGTATGTGTTCAATATAAATATGTATAAATATGTATTTTTTGGCGTCGCCAAAAAAGCTCTGATTGCTGAATGAAATTTTCTGAGGCGATGGGGCAATGATATTTTTGGTTGTTCCACCTCTCTTTATTTGTGGGCTTTCATGTACGCGTGCCGCAGGACTGCGGCGCTTCTAACGTACAAACATCTGGAACGTTGGATAGCAAAGTTCAAGGCTGTGGTGTTCCTCTTTTTTTAAAGACACGTTGTAGAAAGGATTGACAAATGAGCATACGTACGCTTTAGAAATTCATGTTGTGCTAGGCATTAATAATGAAAAACAGCTTAAAATCTTGCCGTATTTTTTTCTAGTTGGTTAAATATTTTGGTTAATATTGTTTAATGATGTTCATAAGGCATCCCAGTAGTCATTAACATTTTGAAGGAATGAATGCGGGTGGGCGTTTGTATTAGGCGGTATAACTTTGATTTTCCATGGCTGATTTCACCAGAAGGAAATATACACCGTTGAAAAAATGCAGCCTCGGCCAAATATGTTGCTATATAATCAATGCAAAATGCAGATATACATTTGTTTGCTTCTTCAAAGAAACACTGAAAGAGTTAGTTTAGAGTTCATGTGGGTAACACTTCATCTACGATTATTAGTTAGAATAACACGAGTGCATCAACTTTGTACTCAACTAAAGTGCAAATGATTGTGGTTTGAAGCGCACGTCAAATTGAAGGTACATATTGACGTAGGTTCTAATAATTCTTATATACGAGTATAATATACTCCCAACGATGGTGGTGCAGCGTAAGCCTTCCTGAAAAACTATACCCTAAACTATCATTTGCTTTAGATGTTATTGGCTCAATGTGTGTTTTTGTTATAGAGTACTTGCATGTGTACAGCAAGATATTCGAATGACGGCAAATTCAAACGTATTGTTCACAAGGTATGCATGTCTTGTTTATCTACACAGCAAACCCGAATGCGTTCTCACTTACTATAGTGAATAATTAATTCTATAATACCGAGTAGACACAAAGTATATATAAACTTATATATTGTTCATTTGAGTTCTCATTTGTTCATGCATCATACAGTCATCAGCAAGCAAGTGAATTCGTGTAGTGATTTTGCGAGTTATTTTGTTAATATACATGAGAAATATCATGAACCTAGGACTGCTTCCTAGAGGACCCTAAATTTCACTCGGCTGTAGCAGTGTGTTAGTGCCACTATCTGCCATAAATTTAACTTGCTATTACGTTCACAGAAGTCAGCACAACTTGTTCGGACTACACAGAAAAAACCATAACCATGTCTGACACAGTGTGTAAGCAATCCGTATAAAAATGACTTGATTTTTTCTTGGCATATTATTAATATAATAATTCGAATCAATATGAGTACAGTGGTGTATCAACAGTTATTGAGCACACACAAGCTAGATTCAACAATATTAGCATTGAGAATGCCTCAACAGATCAGTTATTTATGTTGCCACGTTGTAGGTATGGTGAAGAACGCAGTAGGGAAACCTTTGCCCAGCAAAAACAAGCAACAGTCAAGCGCAACGACAGCGGCGTCCGCAGTCGGCTTTTGTCGAAAATCTGCTTCGCGGGTCAAGCGCGTCGTCGGCTTTTATACATGACTCGACGAAGGTTCCAGCGTAAACACTGGTGCCCGCGTTCCTTGAGAAAGTACTACACAATTTACGTCACGCATACAATCAGAATACACAAGGTCCGACGACAACAGACAACGGATAGAACCATCGATAACATTCGCGAAACTTCCCATACATGCAGGCACGTCCCGCGCCAAGCGATAACGTTTAACATTTGTTAGCCGGTGAAGGGCAAACAAATGCTCATGTCAATATTTTGTTGAATTATTATTGTGTAAATATTGACTGTCAGTGTATAGACTATACGTGTGCCGTGCTCAGGACTGTAGAATAAACAATGCAAGAGTCTCGCTTTTTTGTTAGTTACAGCCATACGATCGAAGTCAAATAAGGTATAGCAGTGAAGCCAAATAAGGTATAGTGGAAGTGTTCACTCCTCCACTACGCCTGACCAGAAGGAGTACAAGATGCTGCGTCTCGATCTGGCACATCATGTACCAACAATGATGCCTCATGTACCAGCAAAACTTATCAAATGCTATTCCCGGTGAGCATTCCTCCACAAAAGTTATTGACGATATTATGTTGGCTTAATGTTGTGTACATATTGAGTGCCAGAATACATAATTGTGTGTGTGTGTGTGTGTGTGTGTATGTGTGTGCGTGCGTGCGTGCGCGCGCGCTTATGCGTTGGCTCGAAGAATACTGGAAAAAGGGGCTCGTTTTTCTTTAGTTGCAGCCACACGACATCAGCCGGCCAAACGTCGATGAAAGCGCCGTGGCAAAGTCCGCTCCGTAACCATCCGTCTTTATAAAAAAAAGTCGCAGCATCAATTGCGATAGCAAATTAGTAGAGAGCTATACGGAGTAAGGATAGTAGTTTTATCAGCTGTATAAATTACCTTGGACACATTCGCATAATAACTGAATTAACAAACATGGTGTCAGCGCGCAAGCAAACACTCGATGATAGCACTCGACGATCGCAGACAACCGCTGCCAAAACGCTGGCGTGGGCAAGCGCAGCAGCAGCAGCAGGAGCAGTGAGCGAATGTTCGTGCGGTTTATTGCTTCAACGGAAACTGAGCGGCGAATGCACCACGCATACAAAGCTACACCCGCACCATTCAAGATAAGGTGCGGGCGACCGCCGCAACCGGGCAAAGTACAAGTACGCAAATTGCCGGCAGAGTAGAAGCCGCCCCCCTCCCTCCCGCCTTGCCTTCCCGCTTTCCTCCTTTCGCGTGCGAGACTGAGTTGCCAGTTCCCCTTGTGTTCGCTCTCCGTGAAAGCGTGCGTCCCTCGCGCGCTTTTACTCGCGCATATGCATACGACGCGTGGCGATGATTTTATCGCCCTTGGAATTTATGCGAAACCTAACGGTGATGACGACGGCAACTCCGGAAATCCGCTTGAAGTGTCCATATTATTGCTGTCGCAATAAATGACAACACTGCTTTAGGATACCATCACTCAGTAAAATTCCATGAGGCAGGCATCATGCATATACCACCGAAAACCAGCCTACGTCGTTCATAAATCCGTCTACCTCAACCCTCCACAGGAACGAGCTAGATCAAGATAAAAAAACATGATCACTGCATTTATCTAACGTTTGCTATTTTATTCGAACTCTGTTTCTCTGATGATTTTGAACGCTTATAATGTGGAGCATCACAAAAAAAAAGATGACACGTGAAAGAACAAATTTATGAGCTTTTACAGTTGCTTATGCGCTTATGGAAGCCTCACACAAGGTTAGTCAATAATATTACATAATTTACTGGTAACCACATGAACAAACATTTCTCACAGGCCTCCTGATAGTTTGTAATAATCCACGCAGCTCATGCTATTAAGCGGCACTTACAGAATCAAATTTATGAAACGCGTTCCCGCTCGCGCATTGTTGCTTCTGGATCTGGCTTTTATTGTAAATTTCCGTTACTGCCGGGATTCACTGAGATCACGGAGACAGTTCTGAATGAGCTGGTATGACGCACGTGCTTAAATTCTGTAGCGATATGTAAGTACGTTTTGGTGGAGCGAATGGTGTAGTGATCGGCAGTTAGTCCGAGCCAGAACGGTGCCGATGAGGACACCATGAGGTGGATTGCGTCCAGGTCTCGATCCCAACGTATTAGTTGGTGAAAGTCTGCAGGGATGGACGCAGACAATTTCATTCGCGATATTTTTTTTCTCAATTTGCTGATAGTGTTCCTCGTGGGCCTCTGCGGTCTTTAAAGGAAAGTTTATCATTTTCGCTTTGCATTGTGTATTCAAACAAAGTAACAAATGATCAGCGAAACTTTCTTTTCCTAAGTGCGTGTTGTGTATATATGGCGGGTTGCATGAGTGGCCGTTCGACCATGCGAATTAATTAGAAAGTTATTATAGTGACAACTGGGACTGGCTTGTGGACAACTGCAGAGTACTTATTAAACTGAAGCCTGCCTTTCAAGCACCGGCCACCCCTTGTCATCTGAACTCTGGACTCTCCTGTGATCTGCGAGCTTACAGGGCAGACGCCGCGCATTGCGCGCTTTTCTATTACATGGGAAATCATGTGGAGTTGAGGGAGAATATCTAATGACATTTTACGCAGCTCAGTTGCGCATTTTTGGCACTCCCGGGTCTGCCATGCGCCTTTCTGTGCCTTCTCTTCTTTGCCCGTGCTGCTGACTGATGTTCAGGTATTTCCGCGCGCTAGGCCTCAGGTCTGCATCGCTTTGGTAGAGAACGTTCACGCTGACAAATACGTCTCGTGAGCATTCTAGATAGGAGAATGAAGGTAGCAGGGTATGTCTAGCCATGAACTGTCAGTCTGGCCGTGCAGATTCCAGTCGACATTATTAGGTGTCCTCTAAGTGTCCTGATTTCTCGGCCGCCCTACGCTGTCTTCATTTTCTTCAACTTAGCGGCGAAGGATCCACTGATCACGAAGTATTCGGCTTCTGTGTCTACTAGAGCGGTGACATTGTGGACGCCAAGAAGCACGTTGAGGTTGGTGGTTCGGTTTTTCGCATTGCACTTGGTGCGTGGCGTCGGGTCACGGCTGCTTCACGTGGTCCAGTTGCTCTTTCGTGGCGTCGTCAAACCTTCTTTAGGCGTTGTCTGGGTGGCATCATTTTGTTGCGGCGTTGTCGAGATGTATCTTGCAAGGGGGAGGACTTTCGGCATTTCGATGAACATCAACCGCACCTCCATCACCTGCTGGTGGCAGAGTTCCGGATAATAGCTAACAGATCGGCCAAGGAATGGGCCAGCATGTTGTCGGTGCTGTGGCAAGATAAAGTGACTTGGTGACAGCGAACGTGAAGGTTGTCGGAGTCTTGATTGAGTGGTGACGATGTACTCAGCGATCTCACGAGGTCGTTCGCCGAACTGTGGACATGGCGCACTCACGGGGAACCCTCGTAGTCCAATCTGGCGGTGTGGGACTACGAGCGTTTAATCAATATACTTGGCCGTTTCCACCTGTGTGTGCATTTTCGAGCGATTACATACCGCTCACTGTCATTTTTATGCCGTTTAATTTTAGTCGTTTGATCGTTTTGTTTACGTTTAATCGTTTGGAGCTTGTAGATGTTAACACTGTAACAAGCATCAGAGTCCGTATTCCCCAAATTATTGTTAGCTAAAGCAGTTCTTAAACTGGGTAGTACATGCTGATACTCTTGATTCGAAAGCATTATATGCCTCATGAGGCGGAAGTGAGTGAGTAAAGACTTTATTGAAAAACAAGGTATTCATAGGCGACCTTGTGTTTAGGTAGCCACGAGCCCTGGCCTGCAGGTCAGGGACGGAGCTGAGCAACAGGGCCTCCAAATGCTCAATATTATTTATTTCGTGATTCGTATCATCTACCGCAGGACGCGACCACACATGTGGAACACAGCGGAAAATCCGGCGTTGGCTGACCACACGATGGTCCAAAAAATCACAGCATATCCACGAAGTGAATGATGATGAGTGGGCGAAGAACCGGGGGATCATTCGGGTAAACCACAGCTACGGACGAGAGATAAAGAGAGCGCGCGTCGGGAACGAGAGAGAAAGAGAGCGCGCGTCGGGAACGAACGCCCTTGTGCAATGCAGCGCCCCTAGCTACGGACGAGAGAGCGCGCGTCGGGAACGAACGCCCTTGTGCACCGCAGGGCACCTAGCTACGGACGAGAGAGAAAAACGCCGGAAGCGTTCTCCGGAAGCCGGAAGCTGGCTTCCGGAACCGGAAACGGAAGCGGAAGTCGGCTTCCGGTTATACTATACATATACATATATATGTATATATGCGTATACATACATGCATAGCGGTCTCCATGCCAACCAGAGCTACGGACTTCTAGAGAACACTTCATAAAACCACATGCGGCGTCTCTTTCACGTACGGACACACAACGTCATCTATTGAGCAATTCATAAACTAGAGGTGGCTACATGCTACTACTACAGAGGAGGGAACGACCCACACCCTAAGGAGCTTCGCCCCTAAAAGGCTACGAACCCTCGACCTTTAGTGGAAATCAGAACCACGATCATTGGTGGTAGCCGAACCCACGACCTGTGGTGTTAATTAAGGCGAAGTTAAGACACAGTTAACTAACTGTGCCCTAATTAACTAAGGTAAAGTTAATTAAGACACTCGAACCCACAACCTTTGGTCGGAGTCGAACGCAGGACCTTGCGTGGTGCGTACCTAGTGACGTACACCGTTGGTCACGTAGCGGCTCACTGCTGACGCGGCTGCTCGAGTCACGTGACTCCACCAGTGGAGCCACCGGACGTCGCCGCGCTTCTGCTCACATGGAGGCAATGCTTTCGCATTCATCCACTAAGAGCCCCTTGAATTCTTGTATGTGCTTCTAATCAGCATCAGCATCATGCAAGTGCGGAGGTAGAATGCATTTTCAGCATTCTACCTTTGTGCTCTAAATACTTCAGTTTTCCGCCTGACGCGGAAATGTGTAAAAATAGATTCTTCTCACTCGGCTGGACATTTGTTTTTATTCGCGTTCAAGTCAACCCTGTGAGAACTTCCTGAGGAGGAACGAGCGTGTAGCTGCATGATCAAGTGCCGTGTTTGAGTTAACAATAAGCGATGCTTAGTAATTTGTGTGGTAATGAGGCAAAAAATTCGTGTTCTCAATGCTTCCTCACTTGTCAACTTCGACCGTGATATTCAAGCAAAAAATGCTTCATTTCTTCCTAGCCTTTGCTGCCTCTATTTATTCCAGTGGACTTTATTGATTTTCTGCGCAGAAGATTTGTGCAATTGTCAGAACAAAGAGGCTGCCATATAACCTTATGTCACCCTTATCACTCTATTTTTGATGCGCAACCACATAAAATAGGAAAAAAAGTCAAATCATACCGGTAGCACAAAACACGCAATATTAAGAGTAACGAAAGCACAAGAACATTTGCGAAAGGGCTCGGGCAACATTGCACTTTCGCATGGGCCGCAAGAGGAACATGGAACTCTAGGAAATGAAGATGGCCAAAACGAGCCAATCACAGCACCCGAAAGCAGCGAGCCACGCGAGCGCCCGAACACGGTACTGAAAGTCAGTGTGCACGCCAGAACACTGGAACCGGAAATTTCGTGAAAGGAATGGCCCTAGCGGCGGAATTTCGTTGCGGATATTTCTACCCCGCCGCTCATCGGGGTGCGCGTTAAAATGGCGCCCGTTGTCACGCGCCGGTGGAGAAACTGAATTGTAGGAAATGAGCGGTGGGGGGGGGGGGGGGGGGTGGACGAGAAGCGAGGGACGCTTCGACATTTGCTTTACGTCTTCTGATGACACTCGTTAGGGGTTCAAAGTAAATCAAAACACCTGAGGCGGTGGGCGTTCCGCACTTTGCTAGCGGAAGTAGTCGTTTTCGCTCATGGGGAGGCTTTTACCGCAGCCAGACATGCTCATAAAGCACACGTTAGTGAAAGTACACGCTTTCTGGTGCATTTGTTTGTAAATGCTTCAGGAGTGGATGCTGTAAGGATTGGCGTAATTTTTTGTCCACAGAAAGATATGCCGGGTGACACGGACATTCTTGATCTAGGTGACATTTTCTTATGAGAGTAGTGGCCATGGAAAATTTTAAAAAAACGCCTGGCATTATTTAGAGATATGTCATAAAGTTAGAGCACGAGATATACCACCATTATCGGTAATGCTCAATGCAATGTTGGGGAACAAAATTACATCTATAAATGCGAACAAAACAAATTTTCATTTTATGCCATTTTCTATACATAACCAATATCTGTGGCGTCATAGTCCTTCGTAAGGCAAAACAGGGTTTTCTTACTGTTTCATCCAGTCATGTTTAAAATTATTAGGTGCTTAATTTTGTGTAATTTAAATTGAGAATGTGTTGTAGTTGCCAGCTTTGTGAGTTCCTTTCCTCCAGTTAAATGTTTATTGAATCACTACTATCTCGAAGAAATAACATTTAACCCAATTAACGTGTATAAAGTGCGCAAAAGGTGTTGTTTGATCCACTTTTCCACGGAGTAGAAAATTGATTTTCTTTTATATAGAAACACAGAATCAAGTGGTTCGCGCGAATTCAGAAAACGTCCATACATGCCATTCGGGATGAGTATAGGCCACACAACAGCGCCACTTTCATCAGTAAGGAGTATCTGCGAGTTCCCGAATCGCCCCTCACAAGTGGCAGGGAGACGGGGAACATTTTGCGCTGAATTTATATAAAAAAAGAGCAGAAGCGCGATACCAACCATACTTGTGGAACCTGAAACGTGCTTAAGATACTTATATTTACGACGCCTTCTTCGTTGTGGCTTTTTTTTCTTTTCAGCAGAATATACCACTCGAAAAAGCCAATAGTTTACTAATTAACTTGGACTCCGCGCTAAACTTAAGGGCTAAAGCGTTCTACGACCAGGTGACTTACTGGTTAGAAATTGCAGCTTAGAGTCCTATAACAAGACGAGTTGTTAGTCTATCGTTTCTAACTGTGTCAACACTGCACTTGCGTCAAGTCCTGCCGAACAATTGCTAGACAACGACGTGCAACAGGATCAATCGTGGAGCAGTGCAATGTAAACAAATAAAAAAAAGGAAAACGGTATACAGGTGTGCGTTTCTGTTCCTGGGGTTCCTGAGGTTGCTGGATTTCACAGAGGTCCTTGCAAGATCATCTGTTGAATATATGAAGCCAGATTGACGCAATCGCTTAAAAATATTCGATAAAGATGGTATAGGGCTCTTTCTATAGGGACGCATTTTGTGCCTCAGTCCAAGAACATTTCGGTAGGTTGGTATTCCTTGTCTGACCTGTGTAATAAACAATGCGCAGATCCCATGTACTCTGGGGTCGACGTTATGTGAAACATTTTACCTTGCTGTCTAGCATTGTTTGGGGTTTCGTAAAGCTGGATTGACTAACGTGTAAAATGAGTCGTAGTAGGACAGCAGCACGACGACGAGCCCGTTGATGACCGCAGCAACGTTATGATTTATACGCCGTCCCTCAACTGGAGCTCACGATAGGGTAGCTGAGTTGTTGGTTTCTACCTAAGTTATGAACGAGCGTAGGCGAGTGAAACGCGAACTGTGACGTCAACAGCGAATACGTGCTACGCAACTGTGGGATGTTGCGTCGACTGAGGAACGAATCCCAACGTAGAAGAAGGACGGCGGTTTATTGCCTTAGCAGCAACAGCAGGGGATCGAACTGGCGCTTCGCGCATCCGGTTAGCGAGACGAAGCCTAATGTTGTATCTCCTTGGTTACCGGCGTTAAGTGGTGACGCAGCGCTGTCGGCGTTTCTTATCGTCCACGCAGTGCAGCACGCAGCGTGCCTCGCAGGGGTGGATGGTCACGAGGCGGAGGTTGCGCAGAAATGCTGCAGACGGCACGTCGCCACACAACCATACGTACGTGTGGCTGAGTCAACTGGTGTGGGGTAAGAAGACGATCGTGTTTGTACTCCCGCATATTTATTATTTAAGCATGATTAACTTGGGAAATTATCAGGTCCGCTTTTAAGGAGGTTGTAGAATTGAGCTTTTTGGTAAAACATGCTTTTAGTTTTGTTAACCAGCACAACAACAAAGGGAATAGAAGAGAGAACACAGCGCTCGCTTTTCCCTTCTGTCCCCTCCGTTGTCGTTGCGCCGGTTATCAAAACTGTAAGTAACCCATTTTAAGTAAGATGGCCGTAAAGGAGAATCCAGGAATTAGCTAGATTTCATACTCTCTGCCAATTCCAGCATAGTGCAGGATGTAGAAGTGCTAGGTACGGTAAAGAGTAGTGACCATGGGTTAGTGAGGTCTAGAATATCTCTCAATTTGAAGAAAGTGCACAATTAGTGAAGAACAAACAGGCCACCCTAGACGCAGTATGGGTAAAAGCAGGCCAACTTAGGTTGGTGCTCGCCAACAAATATACAGCTTTAGAACACGTAGATGAAGATAATATAGAGGTAATGAATGAAACCGTGACTAGGCTGATTTCTGAAGCAGCAATTGAAGTGGGAGGTAAGGCAGCCAGGCGACAAGTAGGTAAGCTCTCCCAAGTAACGAAGGACCTTATAAAGAAGCGACAGAGCATGAAAGTACCAAACCCAAGAGATCATATAGAATTCCCTGAACCGACAAAACTGACGAACAAGGAAAAGGTAAGAGATATTCGAAATCATAGCGTAGGGAAATTCAGGAAGCTGTAAAAAATGACCGCAGCATAAAACCAGCAGAAAACTTGGCATAGGACAGGGCATGATGTATGCAGTGAAATATACACAGGGTAATGTCATCAGCGATTTCGATGATATAGTAAAAGCAGCAGAAGAATTCTGTACTGACCTTGTGACCTTATAAATGAAGGTAGCATGGTGCAGAGCAGCCATGCTACCTTCATTCGAAGTAATGGTGAACAGGATAAAGAGACTCCTGATACAACTAGCGATGAAGTTAGAATGGCATTGCAAAATATGTCCCAGGGAAAAGCGGCAGAAGATGGAATAACAGTCGATCAACGATGGAGAAGATATATTTGAAAAGCTTGCGGCCCTTTATTCACAGTGCCTCCCGACTTCAAGTGTACCAGAGAGCTGGAAGAAAGCCAAATTGTACTAATCCATGAGAAGGGAGGCGCTAAATAATGGAAGAATTATAGGCCCATTAGCTTGATTTTAGTCTTCTGTGGAATATTCACCAAGATCCTTTACAATAAATCGGGGCAATCCTTGACTTCAATCAACCAAGAGAGCAGGAAGGGTATTCTACAATGTATCACATCCATGTCACCAATCAGGTAATTGAGAAATCTGCGGAGTACAATCAACCTCTCTATATGGCTTTCATAGATTATCAAAAGTCATTTTATTCAGCAGATATACCAGCAGTCATAGAGGTATTGCGTAATCAAGAAGTACAGGACCATACGTGATTACCTTGGGAAATATCTACAAAGAATACACAGCTACCTTGGTTTCCCACAAGAAAACCAAAAAATTACCTATCAAGAAAGGGGTTAGACAAGCAGGTGCAATCTCTCCAATGCTATTAACGGCATGCTTAGCAGAAGTATTCATACTATTAGGCTGGGAAGGCTTAGGAGTGAGGATCAGCGTCGAAGATCTCAGTAACCTTCGGTTTGTTGATGCCATTATCCTGTTAAGCAATACTGGAGATGAACTGCAACAAATGATTGAGGACCTTAACCGAGAATGTGCAAGAGTGTGATTGAAGATTACTATGCAGAAGACAAATGTAATGTTTAACAGCCTGGCAAAAAAAAAAACAAGAATTCATGATCGCCAGTCAGCCTCTAGTGCCTGTACAAGAGTACGTTACTCTAGGTCAATTACTCACAGGCGAACGTGACCATGGGAAGAAAATTTACAGCTGAGTAAAAAATCCTACAGAATCTCTGAGAATCTGTAGGATTGTAGGACCAATGCGTAAGCATTCTTTGGCTCGACTGCTACTTCGCTCTTTATTATAATACAGCTTACGTATGTCTATCCATCGCTACAAATCACCTACTGTTACACTATTATAGCGATCGCATGTCTTAACTTTACTAATTATGCATTGATTTTGCAGATGTATCGTATCAACTGAGTCGCGACGCCGTCACAACTGTTTTTTTCTGCATACTACAGCTTGTTTATTTTTCTTTTTTGTAATGGCTTTGGTGCGGCGATGGCGACGTCACCATTTTTTGAAATCAACCACTCATCTACTGTTACATTATAACAGCATCTAGCAACCAGCTATTCTATCGTGTTTTATAATCCACAATCCCACAGCAGGCCTCTTTGCACGTTTACCAGTTATGCGGGAAAGTAAGCTTTTAAGGGGCATGACGTGAACGGTTCTCGCTTATATTGTGATAGCAATAGTATGGACACTCCAGGCGCATTTCTGCTGTCCGCGTCGGTGGCCCCGCCCCCGCGATGTTCCGCATTAAGTCCAAGGGCGATAATATCGTCAATGCACGCCGTATGCTGTATGTACAAGTGAAAGTGTGCGAGGTTGAGCCGACGATGGCGGCTCAATCTCACGCGCGCAAGGGAGGAAAGCGGGCAGGAATCGTACCGTCTTCCGTGGCGCGCAAGGCACCGGGGGGAGGGGCGTTTTCAAGATTGGGTGGCGGACCCTATCTTGAAAGCGATCTGCGACGGGGGCAGAGTCCGCCATGCGCTGTGTTACCAAATCTACAAATAATCTACATTTATAATATTATAACGATCAAAAGTTCGCCATTTTGCAGATAAGGGTGTAACACTTTTCACGTTACAGCCAGATTTTGCAGCTGTACTCGCCAAAAATGTTTATGCATTAAAATGTGTTGGAATTCATACGGAAGGTATTTGCAAATCCTGACTGGTAGCTTACCACTGTCGTTGCAAAGCAACTTGTACAAACAGCCGGTGCTAACATGTCGGGCAGAAATTTGGAGTTTAACAAATAAGCTCGGGAACCAGTTGGAGAACGCGCAAAGAGCAGTGGAACTAAATATGTTAGGCGTATTTTAAGACGGAAAGAGAGCGGTGTGGATACGAGAGCAAACGGTGCTAACGGATTTTCTAGTCGACATCAAGAGAACAAAATTGAGCTGAGCAGGCCATGCAATGCGTAGGATGGATAACGGGTGGACCGTTTGAGTTACGGAATGGGTGCTAAAGGAAGGGAAGCACAGTCGAGGACGGCCAAAAATTGGGTGGCGTGAAGAATACAGGAAATTTGCAGGTGCAAGTTGGAATCAGCTAGCGCGAGACAGGGGTAATTAGAGGTCGCTGGGAGAGGCTTTCGTCCTGCAGTAGGCATAAAAATAGGCAGCTGCTGATGATGATGAAGTAAGTCGTTACAACGACGCTCAGTTTTTAGGTATGTGCTACGAGGAAAGCACTGAGGAAAGCAGACCAGTCCCGGAGATAGTGCAGTCTAGCACGGCGCCTCGGAGTACGAGCTGTCACAAGGAAAGAAGACGAGGATGTGGTAGGAGGCGCGCGCGCCGACTGTTTCAAACAGCTGGCTGGCTTTGAAATAAGGGATGAGTGCGATCATCATCAACAGTAGTGTGAGCGACATCGTGCCTATTCATTGCTCTGCGAGCAATGAATACTCACGCCCTCTCTTGCCGCCACTCTTGGTGATGTGTCTTGTACCTGTCTGCTTGAAATTTATTGGTAAAAGGGCAATACGAGGTTTTCAGTTGCAGGAGTATACGGTCATCGTCCTATCCTCTACGTATAGGATGTCAGGGTATCTTGCAGAAACTAGAAAAGCATGAGTAAAGTTGTCAAGGTTGGGGCGATAAATATGAAACCAACATTAGCTACCGAAACAAAAGGTCTCAAAGCGTGGAAGATATATTGTCATTAAATATATAGATTAGAACTTCATATCTATCATATACTATCCTGATATACCAGACGCGAAGCAGAGAAGCCACTATAAACAACAAATATTACCTTTAATAATGCCAACCCTTCTTCAATATTATCCAAGTTCTTCTTTGCAAGCAATTATACTCGGATCTCTACTCATTTGCACATAGATATAAAGAAAATAGGAACACCAAAGAAGACGTTGGACATAACGTGCTGATACAGAAGTTTGTGGGATTTCCATATGCGTATTTGCTTCCATTACATGTTGAATGTTTTGCCTTACGTATCGCTTTATTACGGAGAGCAAAGGCACGTTCACTGTCATTAATTTGTAAGAAATCCTTCCTATATAGGTCGGATCATATGGCAATACCTAATTGCTTATGAACGGGTGTACCCCATCAGAAATTCAAGGAAGTCGACGCACCTACTGAATATCAGGTGCCATTTTATTGAGGCGTTTCTCGATTTTATAGACAGATATCTGCTGACGCGTGTAGAGATCTTAGCACATGACTAATTGTGCCATCACGCAGAATGAAGCTGCACCCTGGCACTAATCTGGATAGCATGGATAGCATATCAGTGGGAAGGGTAATGGAAAATTGTCGAACAGACGAAAAAATTATGGCAACGGAAGGTTCGTGGTGCAAAAGCCTTCATTTCATAAGTGCTGCATATGCACCAACACACATGCGACTCTTGTGCTTATAAGGTTTTCTGAGAAACTTAGAACATTTGGCGAACATTTCATAGGGAAATACCGGAGTTTTATTACCCAACAGATACGGTTTAACAAATAAAGCAACACAGGTGCTTATGAAACAGACCGTAGTGTTTGGTTCTGCGTTAAATTTCATTGCCTTGGGCGAATTCAAAGCATCATTCGCAAACTATTTGCGTTCAACCCCCGTCGGAATGCGGCCGCTATGTTCAGCAGCAGAACGCTATAGCGGCTGAGCCAACGCGGTGGGCGCTCTCGCTATAAGCATTAAATGCTAGTGCGCACGTATAACAAGAACGTTTTGAAAATTTTACGACACAGCGGTTTGAAACAGTCACATAGAGAAACCATAAGCCCAAGAGCTATCAAAATGGTTGTCGCAATTGCGTCGCAAACAACTATATATAGTGCACCGCGTTACGTGTCTTAGGGGCAGGCAGCACAAAATTCGCTTTTCGCTTCAGCAGCCACGTGTGAGGAAGCTCTATTGATTTGATGCCGACGGTGCCCTGCCTCATAAACATTGCAGCATTTGAGTACGCTGGGATCGGCGTTCGCTTGAGCGCCTAGCGCCGCAGTGTGCGTTTAAAGACACCAGCGGAGCACCAAATGAGGTGGCCCACAGCGACACATAGAAGGTATGTAGCGTGCCGGGGATTGAGATACGAGCAAAAGAAAACTGACGTTGTTCTTCTACAGCGGAAAGCCGGCCGAAGATCACAGCATATTACAGCGCTACGTGCCAGCGCGCTTTTCTCTAATATGCATCTCATATTTCACAATGAAATGTCAAGTGTGGTTCAGTATGGTAGCAGAGGACACTTCATGCAGAATGGATAACTCACGTCCGGCCTTTTCCTTTTTGCTTTCATTCAGCAATTTTCATGGGTAAGCCGGTCGATCAACTACTCTGAATGTTAGTAAAGCAGACCATGTAAGAAGTTTGCTGCAACCAGCACAAGTCTCATGGCG
The DNA here is from genome assembly GCF_013339745.2 of Dermacentor silvarum. Classification (NCBI taxonomy): domain Eukaryota; kingdom Metazoa; phylum Arthropoda; class Arachnida; order Ixodida; family Ixodidae; genus Dermacentor; species Dermacentor silvarum. The sequence goes on along the minus strand of NC_051155.1, from coordinate 20,724,253 downwards.
ATATCTGGCAGATAATTTTTTTTGGGTGTGGAATGAGTCCTATTTCTTGCAGAACACTATACATGCATTTTAAAAAGACGATAACAGTTCCACATTAATCTTCTCATTTTTTGCATCTATATAAGGATAGCAATCCTCTCCACCCTTTCTGAGCACGAACATGTCATTTTCAGCTAAAGTTCTTGACAGTAGCTACAATTCTTCGAGCAACGTTTCGGTCCACTCAAAATTAGATAAATCCCACAAATAGGCAGCACAAGCTATACGCAGACTTTTTCCAACGTTTCAAGCTGCGCTGACTGCTGCTATCTGCGGAGAGGCCATCACACTATAATTCAGAAAGGCAGGAAGACAGAAAAAGCCAGTTATAAACCACATGAAAAGAATTGACGTAGCATGACAATATCGAATTCAAGAGATTACATGAAAAGAACGTAACAAGTGCCTACTTCACAAGTGATATGCGCTCTTCAAAATATAAATTTTCAAGGACTGTCCAGGTCAAAAAATGGGGAACGTAAGAAAGCAGTTTGAAGAATACTTGGCGTAAGATGCAACAAATAGTATTCAAAGGAAAGCAGATCAATGCTGTTAGCAATTTCAATTACACAATTAAGGAAGCGGTTGAATACTTCACGGAACTGTTCTAAATACTGTTCCGTACAGTACTTAGAAGAGGCATGCAGCGAGGATTGCATGTGGCTACAAAGAAGAAATTCAAGTATCGAGTGTGATTAGGTAGGGAGTTTTAAGGGCGGTGCTATAACGTTTTTCAGGGAAAAGGCTACAGAAATAGATAAAATAACCACATATATTATAAGAAGTGCCGAGATATTGTACTGCAAAAATTTGCAACAAATTGAATGATGCCTGATGATTCACTCGATATCACATGCATTGTATAAAGCTATAACAATAATTCCTAAGGAAAAAGATGTAAAGAGTGGAAGAATTATGAGCTAATTGATTTGCTTTTAGTATTGTACATTATATAACTGAAGACAATTTTGATTACAATCCGGTCATCACTTGACAATTGAACCCAAAGAAGAATTGACTGTAGAAAGGGACATTCATCAAGTGATCACATGTGATTGATCAAGCAAGTAATTGAGAAGTCTGCAGAACTTCGTCACGTATCCTTAAAGGGCGTTCGATTCAGTGACTAGCAGTCATTGACACAATGCGTAGTCAAGGAGTAGAAGAATACGTATACAGGCTTGCTAACGCACTTGGCACCACGTGTGTCAAGTGCCATCTCAGTTCGTGCAATTATTTCTTCGTTTGCCTTTTATTTAAACACGTTAGGTTTAGTGTTCTTATGGATTAACAGCAACACCAAGTATCAACATTAGTGCACAGCTACCGTAATTATTTACAAGGCAGGCGGTAAAATGTTGACGAATAAGGGTGTTTGACGAGGACTACACAATTTCTCTAATGCTAAGGGTGGTATGCTCAGAAAAAAATATTGAAGGTGGTAGAGCGGGAGGCACAATGCGTTATGAAAACGTATTACCACTTGGAAATGTCTCGGCAGCCTGCGGCTTTTCGATGAGTGCGTTGAGAGCATACATGGGCGCCATCATGAGGGTGAGCACTCAGAAGGACGTCTTCATCCTCATCTGCCCTTACAAGGTGATGTGATGATTGGCTTCTGAAAATTGGCAGAGGTTAGGACTATAGAAGTCGGACGTTGGCGACGTGAGGGTAAATGAAGAAGCGGTTTATATTGATCAAGGGTAGAGAAATAACTTATTTCGTAGGCTGATTCGTGTAAAGTCAGAAGCTGTGAAGCGCACTCGCAAGAAGCCTCTCGAACTGACCTCGGTCAAAATAACTAACTGTTGGTTTTAGCTGTAGCTGAATTTAACCACTTAGAGCACTAGCAGCAACAAAATTTGAAACAGGGAGGGCGACATTTTGACGTCGCTTCAGCGTTTCTTGTTCTTTTTTTTTTCACTGACTACCAAAGTTCAGCGTACACCATTATTTGAAAAAAACGTAACGGAATTTATATTCACATTTTTCTGCTCAAATTACTATTTTTTATTTTTTTTATTTATTGACAAATACTGCAAGACCTAACTCTGGCCCAAGCAGGAAGGGGACTATAAACAACAAATAAGCAGGTTTGTCTATAAACATGCCAAAGAACATATTAATAGAGCTTCTTAATCCAAACAGGTAAAACATATTAAATCGGCGTCGTGAAAGCATCAATGTACATTGAAAACAAATAAATACGTCAACATTCCCAAACAAGCAGAACATAACAAGCAGCAGCAGTATTGTACAGTGGAGAGGATTACAAAGAATGTTTTTCTATTTCCTTGATAAAATTCTCTGAATCGAACACTTCCATTGGCAACAAACTCCAATCAGCAACAGTTCTGGCAAAAAAAAACGTGCTTAACTCCTTCAGTGCTAGCAAATATTGGAGCTAGTAAGTGTGGGTGAAATTGCCTTGTTGTCGTTCTAGCTGCTGCCTTAACATATTCAGGCAAATTAACATTTACCTTTCTTGAAATAATTTTGTGCACGAAGGCTAGGCGCACAACTTTTCGACGGGCTTCCAAAGTTCAAATATTATGTTGTTGCATGAGTGAAGATGGCGAATCATACCTTTTAAACTTTCCAAAAATAAATCTTATTGCTTTCTTTTTAATTCTTTCCAATTTTGCAATATCTTTTTTAGTGTGAGCATCCCAAATGACCGCCGCGTAGTCGACCTTCGACCTAACACAACCATTATAAGCTAGTGATTTTGTACTTATAGGAGCAGTTTTTAGTTTCCGCTTCACATTCTACAGTTGCCTGAGCGTAGATGTACAAATGCTTGAGATGTGACTAGACCATGCAAGTTTATCGGTTGGAATGACACCCAGATATTTGTAGTTGTTAACTTGACAGACTGAAATGTTACGAAGACTAAGAAAATGTCGTAGGTAACTTCTTTCTTGTTATACGAAAGAGTACTCTTCTCTCCAAGTTTAGCTGCATGCCCCACTCCTGGCACCATTCATCTATTAACTGCAAAGTTTTCTGAAGCAAAAATTGGTCGGTTCTAGAAAATATTTCTTTAAAACTACACAATCGTCCGCAAACAGTCTGACAACCACTTCTTTTGGGATTACTTGAACTAAATCAATAATATAAATAAAAAAATAGGTGTCCCTAACACACTGCCTTGCGGAACACCAGATGTAACTCGTAACTCATCGGAGAAGCAACCACGCACCTCAACAAACTGAGTTCTGTTATGCAGATATGCTTTAATCAAATGAACAATTCCGTATGGGAGTCCTAGACATTCCAAATTAAACAAAAGCCTAGCGTGGGACACTGTGTCAAATGTCTTGCCAAAAGTCCAAAAATAATACATCAATTTGACCAGACACATCAACAACTCGCGAACAGTTGACACAAGTTGCGTGACATTCGGCATATTTTTTCTAAAACCATGCTTATATGACGACAACACATTTTCTTGCATCAAGAACTCATAAATATAGTTGGCATCAATGTGTTGTAATAACTTGCAGTGGGTGCCGCTAATCGAAAGAGGACGGTAATTTTTTATCGACAAGAGATCGCCTTTTTTGAAGATCGGCACAATGCGTGCCTTACTCCAGTCGAGAGGTATGACGCTAGCATTAAGTGATATTTGAAATATGTAAGTAAGGAAGCCAGATACTTGTTCAGCGTAACGCCTTAAGAACGCGTTAGGAAGGTCATCGGGTCTAGAAGATTTCTTAGGGTTAATTTTGAGCAAGATTTCAAGCACTCCCGCATGTGATATAGTTACATTCTGTGGCAAAAGAGACACTGCATTATTCGTGTATTCTTCACATTCCGAGAAAACGTTCTGAAAGCATTTATTAAAATGATTTGCTATCTCTATGCCACTAGTCACAGGAATGATATCTACAGTTATCTTTAATATTTCGTTTTCCCACTGCCTAAATAACGCCAAAGTTTGGCGGGGTCTGATCTAATATATTCTCTAGGTTTTCTTGAAGGAACATGTGTCTGGCTTTGTTAATTCTTGTTACCAATTCTTGCTTTAATTCGACGTACTGGGGCGCTGAAGATTTGTGCTGTTTGCGCAGTCTCTTAATTTTGCGCTTAGTATGTATATTGTCACGATTAATTCAACGATAAGATCGGTGTTTGTAGATTTTCCTAAGTGGAACAAAATTTTTTACACCGTACTCAATAGCATCGCAAAAAAGTTCCCATAATGATTCGACATTGTTATTTGCGATGCAAGATGTGTGTCTAAGTAGTGAATTACAGCAACGTCATCTGCCCGACGGAAGTCTCTAATGAGAATTGGTGACGACTCTTGGCTTCTATCATTACTATCCTTTTTATTCCAACCAAAGTAAATTATCTTTTCATCTGAAATTCCCGATTCGGGTTGAACAAATCCTTTAATAAACTTTTGGGAAACAAATAAAAGGTCTAGAATAGAATTTTCACGAGTAGGTTCTTTTACAACATGTTCAAGACAAAGAGCAAACCTTAGATCCAATATTATGTCACACATCCATAACAGAGGTTATTCCAATCGATTGCCGGTAAATTGAAGTCACCTGTTATGATTACATTTTTATCATGGACGCGTAGAAGGTGATCATAAAAATAAAAAAGAACAGTTTCTTTAGCGTCAGGGGGGCGATAAAAATCGCAAAGATAAAGCGCTCTCCGTCAAACAGGCACTTTCAATAATAGCGATTCAAGTGATTCAATCCGCTCGTCAAAAGATACATCAGCACCATTCCTTGTGACAACTGCTACACCAACGCCGCGAGAAGCACGATCACATGTGTACTGTTTATGGCCTGGTAGCACAATTTCTTCGTCATAAATGGTATTGTGCAATAAATGGTATTGAGTAATAATGCACACGTGCGGACCATACAGTAACAAAATATTATCAGTTGGTCAGTTTTATTTGCAATGCCTCTGGCATTCAGTAATAGCAAACGCAGTTGGTGGGTGCCTGACCGCTAGCTCAGCCCCATTTGATCATGCTTTTCCGACGTCTGTTTGCGAGAGTTAAAACGGTCATCCCAGCAGTAAAACCGGTTATCAATACGCAATTTATCGTGAACAAGCGATATCTTCTTACCATGCTCTTTGTCTTGTTTTGCGCTTGCCCACGGCAGCTTGCCTTTTCTCAATGTATCTGCGCAGTAGTCATTTTGAACATATATGCGTGTTCCTTTTAGTTTAGCTGAGCTGCGGAGCACCGCTTGTTTCTCTCTGTAATCTTGAACATACAGGATAATCGGTCGGTTGGCTGATGGCTTTCCCAATCTATGAATTCTTGCCACTGAAGAGCGCGTGACTTGAAGTTTCTCCTGAAACGCTTCCTTAATAACCATGTTACACAGTGCAGATTCAGACTCATTGGGCATGTCCGTTATCCCAAAAATAACATGATTTGAGCGTTGGCTGCGATCTTCTAAATCAACCAGCTTGCTGTGTTGAGACTGAAGTGTACCCTGGATAGTGTTTATATTGCATGTAAAGTTTCAATTGACCCTGTTTGAGCTTGCAAGTGCTTGGCATTGATTTCAATGTTATTCAAACGTGAAGCAAAGTTATTATTCGCTGATTCAGTCAATTCAAGACGTGTTTTCATTCCTACAAGTTCAGTACGAGTTTCGGCTTGTTCTGCAAAATGCTCTCGAACATCTCTTTAACATCAGGTCCAGGATTCTCTTCAACATCCCTACAAAGCAACATTTTAGAAACAAAAAGAAACTCATATGCAATATTCAAACATGTGCGTGGGCACGGTACAACCAAAAGTACAATTTCATCACCACATATAGAACAGAGAAGAACTGACCCATGTTAGAAAAATTGGTCCATCTGCCGCTAAAGGGAACCATGTGTGGATGCGAAGCAGCGGGGAGATGGTTAGCTTGAGCGTTGATCGTCGGTCTTGCGGCGTTCCACGTTTCCGTGAGACAGAGCACGTCTGCTTTGGTTAGCACGGGATCACGTTCGATGTCTCTGGCGTGTGCGTTTAGGGACCGGCTGTTTACCAGTGCTATAGTGAACTCCGTTTCGGGGTCGACGTCTTTTCGGAAAGCGCGGAGGTAACGCTGAGTGACGGTGTCGAGACGATGGTTGTCGAGGCGTTTAAATTCGTCGATCATGTTCTTGTCGACGTTGTCGTTCTTGTGGTGGAAGCGGTGGTCACCGGCGGCGTTACCGGCGCTGCATAGGACAGAGAGAATGAGGCGTGCGCATTCCGTCATTTTCATACCACTGAACTACCGTGGCGCCCCCAGCGGAGTATGCAGCTGTCGCACCACCTGTCGAGCACAGCTCGTGATTCCTAGAGGAGAGAAAGGAGGGAGCGTAGGAGAGGAGCGAGAGGGGAGGGGACGCCCATGCGTTGTGGGGGTGTGGCACGCGGGACGACAGAGCCGCCGCCAACAATTCGCATTAAAAAAATCACAGCATATCCACAAAGTGAATGATGATGAGTGGGCGAAGCACCGGGGCATTATTCGGGTAAACCACAGCTACGGACGAGAGATAAAGAGAGCGCGCGTCGGGAACGAGAGAGAAAATTACACCATCTTCCCGTAGGGGAACCCTGAGTAGTATGCGAAGCAGCCATGGGGTCGACTCAAGGTAGTTTTATCAGCTGTATAAACTTGGACATGCAGCAGCACCAGCAACGCGCAGAACTGTTGTCGACGCCGTCGGCGTTTTGCCCGCGTTCGCACCGAACGCGCGCAAAGTGGAACCGTAACCGGAAGTGGAACCGGAAGTGGAACCGGAACCGGAACGCAATCTAGTGAACATTTCATAAAACTACAGGTGGCTACGGACACACAACGCCATCTATTGAGCAATTCATAAACTAGAGGTGGCTACATACTACTACTACTACAGAGGAGGGAACGACCCACACCCTAAGGAGCTTCGCCCCTAAAAAGAATTTCTTGATCAGCGGCATGGTTCCAGCCACTTCGCCGTGCCCACTATCGGCGAACCATTGCGGGCAGTCTTTTAAACGGTTTTTGCATGATAACGTCCCTGTCAGTCGCTGCTCCTGAATAGGCCTTTCCAGCATACAGATTAAGAGCGGTGAAGGCACGAGGGGCATGTCGATGTCACAGGCAAACGTTGGCTGTTGAACGCTTGCACTGCCGTATGATGGTCCGGCGAGTAGCAACAGTGAAACCTATGTTAAGAAAAAGAATTTCTTGATTAGCGAGATGGTTCCAGCCACTTCGCCGTGCCCACTATATATATGGACCAACACTTCAGGGTTGATGGTTTTCAGGCATCGATAGCCTTTCTGGGCCTTGTGAATTCAGCGTCAAAAAGACGGAAAGTCATGATGTTAATACGTCTAAGGTATGATTACAGTACAACGAAAACTGATTTATGATATACCATGCGCATGTCAAAGGTGGTCGAGAACTTTTGCTGCAGTAAACATGCAAATGGAGTATTTTCCATTAACCTCTTTAACGTCGTACTGTCACGCTTCTCTCGACATGGGAAAACATCGCGCTGTGCCTTGTTTGGCCGTTTGAAACCCACATTAAAAGACGAACTTTCTGCTAGTAACAAATGAAAAACAACAATGGTGCAGATGTGGTGCGTCGCTTCGCGAGCACTGCAGCCGACTTAATCTGTATGTTTAGTCGATGCCCCTAAGACCTTTTCGCGGAGCAGTTTGTTCAAAAGGAACGAGTTGCCACTTTTGGCAGCGTGCCAAACGTTGCCTCAGTGGAAGAACACGAACACGTATACATAACAGCTGTTGCCCTGCCACTGTGCGATAATTTGTGGGAAATGCATCTGGGTGTGTGCCAGCGCACTAAGCTCCATTCATGCGGCAAAATGTGCAACGTCAGGGGGAAGACGTGTGAAAGTGTTGGCTGCAAAAATAGTTACTGGCATAATAAGGTATTTGGATGAATCTGTGTGATCAAATCTTGCCGGGTCTTCGCGATGCACGGCTTTCCTCGAGGATCAAGAAATTTACTCACCCACCAGCGTTGTACCATCATAGTCATCTGCATCATCATCCGCCTATATTTATGTCCACTGCAGGTCGAAGGCCTCCCCCTGTGATCTCCGGTTAGCCCTGTCTTGCGCTAGCTGATTGCAACTTCCACCTGCATATTTCCTAGCTTCATCACCCCACCTAGTTTCCTGCCGTCCTCGACCGCGCTTCCCGTCTCTTGGTGTCCATTCTGTAACTCTCACTGCCCACCGGTTATCCGGCCTACACATTAAATTTTTCCCGCTTAATGTCTACTAGAATATCGGCTATCCCTGTTTGCTCTCTGATCAACACTGCTCTCTTTCTGTCTCTTACCGTTAGGCCTAACATCTTTCGTTTCATCGCTGTTTGTGCGGTGATGGAACGCCCGTGTGCCGTGTATTGGCTGTACGCTGAAGAAACCGAAGCGGTCAAAATTAATCAGCTGTCCCCTAGTACGGCGCGCCTCATAATCGTATCGTGATTATGGCATGTAAAACACCAGAATTCAATCATATTTGTAATAACGTAGGGAAAACGACGACTGTTTAATGCAGTGTCTGCGGTCTGTGTACATGGTGCTTTCTCTCAGCTCATTCAAGCAGACGGAACGATAGGCGCGGGGCTCCAGAATCGCTTCGAATCTGTAGCACCTTGCAGCGTCGCGGCGCAGCAAATCTGCGGGCCACAACCTCGAAACAGAGCTGAAGAACAGTCCAAACCTGACTACATTTACGTTCAAGTGATAGACAAAACGCAGATGCCACGACCTTCTCAACCGTCTGTGCCATCAGGCTGAACAAATGACGCTTAAAAGGCCAAGCCAAAATTAATTCATAAGAAAGCTTTCTTAGTTTTTCTTAGTTTGTCGTTTTGGTAAGAAACAGTCTTTTCTGGATTCTCCCAATATGCTATATAACTAGGAACATCATTGCTAGAATTTCATGCCAATACAGAATACCTGTAAATTTTACGTAGATATCTCTTCATTGTTCGCGTGCGCTGCGTGTAACTTATTAGACCCCGACCGCGCAGCTGGCATGGACCAGAAGCCCATCGGCGCGAACCCTTCCCACTAAGCTCGGGCTTCTACAACTTCGCCTCCTCAAAAGCCACAAAAGGCTGTAAAGCTAACAGCAGGCGTTCCAGAGAGCCTGGCGCAAGTGTTTTGTTAAGGCAGAGCAAGGAGCCCAATGTTTGTCGGCCGCTCTCTCAGAAGCAGCCGCTGTCGTTCCAAAGCGGAGATACTTCAGATGAAATCCATTAGCCACCCTCACACTACGCCTGAGACCGCCGGCTTAGTTTCTCTATCCCAAACCTCATTACCACTTCTGTTCGGCTTCTCGATAATACAAGCAGCGAAGAGGATGCAGGTTTCTTTCAATGTCTACTCGATAAGTCGCTGAACCTTCTTTTCAAGCACTTTTTGCGGGGTGGTTTCGGCAACATTTCGGAAGTGAAGGCGCCGTACCGTATAATATGACATGTCGAGCTGGAGCTTTCCTTTTCTTTTTAGCTTGTTCCTTGCTCTGTAATGTTTATTTCGCTTTTGTCGAATGACGTAGTACAAAGCTTAAAGATTTACAAATTACGCAAGGGAAGCACTTCAATAAAAATATTTGGGCAGATTTGTCCGTCTTTCGCTCGTCACACATCAGACAAAGCCAACAGCTGTTATGGCCTCGCTTCGGTACTGACACTTACGCGATTATGTATCGGTACGTGTTTATTTAAAATTGTAAGCTGAGACCCACCTTGCAACGAAAGAAATTCGGTTAAGTTGTCGTAGTGATGGATTGATGAGGTTTTGGTTCACGCCAGGGCACGGCTAGAGCAGCGTTTGAATTAAAGAGAAATGCGCCGCACGAAAGCACCTTCACGCTCTTCTCTGCGATTTAGATGATTTTGATTGATGATTTAATGGCATCCCTCTTGAAACCTGACGGTGAGAAATAGTCACCTAGCCTGCTTGATTTATTCAGATATGCTATACATGTTTTTTATCTAGCATTTTTGTATACATTCTGTTATTCTTTTGTTTTTACTCAATATATACCTTCTAGCGCTTCCTATGACTGTAAGAGATCACATAAGGTCGTATCAATCTCTTCCCTGCTTTTTTTTCACCAATACTCTAGACGTCTCTTGCTTATCTCGACTGCTGAACGGTTGATGCGTCTGTCTGTCCGCTTTAAACCCAAGCGCTTCTGCAAGGTGTACGTTGCTTATGGATCTCACTGGGGGAATTCCTTCAGATTCCATTAGGATGTGCGGAGTGGTGGTCTCCGGATATTTTCTGCAGCATACACATGCGTCATCTAGTTGCGAATACTTGCTCCGGTATGTTTTGGTCCTTAGGAAACCGGCTCGAGCCTCAAATAGCAAGGCACTGCCCTTTGTGTTATCCTACACATTTTCCCTTCTAATCTCTTTCTACCCATTCTTGTAAATATCCATGGTCCTTTTTGTTTCCATTCTTTGCATCCAATTTACTTTCTCTATTCCTCTCACTTTCTTTCTGATGACTCTTGGTTGCCTATTCACAGCTTGAATTATCCTTTACTTGGTTGTCGACTTTTTCGACTAATGCTGCGATTACCTCGTGAGGCGCAATCAGTTCCATTACTCACTGAAGCACATCATTTACCTCTGAGGCTACAAGCAGACCAGAGAGCTCTGTATCATATTGAGCGTCTGCACCGCGCATAGAATGGTCAAATGCTCCTTGATTGTCTTATTCACCGCCCATTTTCTCGCATAGGAAAAATGGCGGCATTATTTATGAATATTACTGACATTTCTGAACATGATGCTTCAGGTACGCCTGCGCCTCCGCAAGATATCACTAAACATGTACTGCCCATTTACCTTACAATCCCTGACATACACAAACATACTGATATGCCTATTTCGGCCATATTCCAATTGGCTCAGTCGCATATGTTCGACAGATTTCTAGATTACGTTCAAGTATTTACAGATGCATCTGTACACAGCGACGGTCAAGGCGCCTCTGCAGCGTTTTTCTGCCCTTCGACTCAAGTACGACGTATATTCCGTATACCCCATCCAGCCTCGTCAACAGCTGCGGAGCTAGTAGCAATTAATGTTGCGCTGAAATACGTGCAAGAGGAGTTAACCACACCGAAGGTTGTCATATTTACGGACTACCGCACTGCACTTAGCAGATTACAACACAGACAGGTTGATTGCCCAATTGTTCGCGGCATTACTGACTCTGCCAAAACATATTATCACGTGGGGTATCTCTCGTTGCTCAATGGATACCTTCGCACGTAGGGATCGCCGGAAATGAAGAGGCTGATCGGCTGGCTTCAACTTGCACTCAAAATGACTGTGCTTGCGCTGAAATTTTATGCAAGCTTGATGACGCTCGTCTGGTCATTCGTCGCCACCTACTCAAGCAGCATCCAGACCAGCGCGTCGCAAATGGAACGTTCCCGCCGCGTGTTCGCAGTCGAGGCTTGACTCGTCGTGCTAGAGTGCAACTACTCAAGCTAAGGGTTGGCTTTGTGAACGTGCGCGAACGTTTATACTGACAAGGATGTGTGACCAGTCCATCGTGTACGTCTTGCAGTGGCTGCGAGACACTTCAGCACATGATAATAGTGTGTCTTGCTTTCAGTGCGCAACGCATATCGCTAGTGAGGGATTATCATCTTCTTGGCCTGCTGTGTACGACACTAGACGAATGTTTATACCCCAGTGGTTGTGAGTCTCGACGTGATCAAGCTCATCGCGTTCTCCTTACTTTTCTATAAGCAACGAACTTAAGGGCACGTTTGTAACCCAGCAACTATTTCTTTTATTTTACATTCTTTAGTAGCGTGACCTGCAGGGACGGGCCCTACTGTGTATTGTACTTTATTCTTTCAGATTTGCCATCTGGCTCTTTCTTTCCTCCTTCCTCCCCTCCTTCCTATCTTTCGTTTCTCTCCTCCTTTCTGAAGAGTAGGCAGGCGTTGTGCCTCTTCTGGTGGCAGTTGCCAGCCTTGCTCCTCGCTTTCTCTTTCCTGTGTATATGTTTACAAACCAAATAATAATAATAATAATAATAATAATAATAATAATAATAATAATAATAATAATAATAATAATAATAATAATAATAATAATAATGCCGACTTTTTGCCCTGTTCCTCCATTCTGTGCCCACGCTTTTCTACGTGCATGGGTAGTGCCATCTGGCAGCGCACCCAAAAGCACCGTATTCCGTACCGGTAAACATTGCTGAAGTCGAACAGGAGTACAAGTGGCGAGGATTGTTTTCTGAGGTGAACACGTTTGGCACTCATTGCGGGCGTTAACACATTATCGCTGCAGACTCTCCGGCATGTATCAAATTTTAAGTTTCTTGATCAGAAATGCCACCCACCCACAAAAGTGCTTGGATAATAAGTAAAGCATAAGGAGCACCAAAGTTAATTTTGTAACCAGTATGGATGCTCCATACTAAAAGCGGATAACAAAGAACATACAACTTACAGTGGTTAAATAACGTAACATACCACTGGAAAACAATAAGCAATAAAATATAAAGCAAGGAATGGTAGTGCAACACGTTCCACCTTATTCAACGAACCAAACAAGATAACAATGCAATACAGGGAAACAGAGCACTAAGAAGTAGCAATACGACAATCACAGAGAAGCATTATTACAATCCCTGTTGGAATGAAGGCAGTTGTTGGCTGAAGTAAGATTTAACACGGTTCTTAAGTGAACGCTCGGTAGGTGATTAATTGTAATGAAGAATATAATTACCCAGTACAGTGCGTGTTGTCCAACTATACCCGCATTTCGGTCTCAAATGTATTTCGCTTTGGTCAGCATAGGGTGTTGCTTGCTAAAACAGCATGGAACGTTACGCGAATGTGACGAAATGCAACGAAGACATCTAATACTTATATTGCCGATATCCTCGGAATATATATCAACTTGTATCCACGGCACATGTTTCTAGAACAACATGACTAAACAGCCTCTCATACCAGTACACATCCTGCTTTTTCATCACCGTTGGTAAAGATAGCCACACAGAAAGATCGACTGCATTCTTGTTGCTTTATCTGGACAACGAAACAACGTTGCGCATATTAGACGGCACTAAACCTACCACCGTGATGTCATTGGCTGTAAATCTGCAAAAGGACCAATTCATCGATAGCAGCTTAAGAGGGCACGGCACCTGTCTCGAGAACAAGGTGGCTAAACCGCTTCTGCTATCGTTACAGGTTGGTGTTAGAGATATATGACCTCTTCCAAAAGGGGCAATGTATTTTCGTTAGTCGTGCAGTGTCCTTGCGGATACTGGTTAATTTTATTTGATTGGTGGTCTTTGCTATTACTGCTCTTGAGAGCAGGAGATGTAGAACAGAACCCTTGCCCAAAGTCACATGAAATGTTCCAAAAACCTTTGGATCACCGTAAAGCGACTGATTGTAAAATACGTACGGTTAGGGAAGAAATTGCAGAATAGAGCACAAAGACCGAAGTACTGAAAAACTTTCTTGCGTTATTCCAGGAGCTGCCAAAGAAATTTAAAAGCTGATAAAATGTAATCCAAAGTCAAACTGAAAGGTTCATTGGGTATGAAAACAGAAACCGCCGAAATAACCTTATGTTCTTTCAACATGACTACTGTTTTAACGCACGAAACATGAAAACGAAGAGAGAAGAAGACAGGACAAGGTGCTTACTCACAACTGAAAACTTTCATTGAAAGCAAACAAATATATGCACGCACAAAAAAAAAAACGGCGGCTAACGGAGTCATCTCCTCTTGTTATTTTAGGCCTCTGCCGTTTCACGAGCAGCAACCGGAATCCGTGAAATGGCAAACGCGTCCGACATAAAGAAAAGAGGAGGCGACTGCGTTAGCCACCCTTCCATCTCGCTTCAAGATAGGGAACTTGATCTTCTTGATAGTTAGACCACTTCCGGCTGCGTCAGCCGCATTTCGATTGGGGCGAAATTCAAAAACGCATGTGTCCCATGTATTGGGGGCATGTTAAAGATCCGCTTGTGGTAAAAATAAATCTTGAGCTCCCCACTACAGTGTGCTTCATAATCAAATCGTTCTTTTTGGCAAGTAACATACCAGAATTTAATTCAATTCAATTGACCAACATCAAGTTTTAAGATTTGCCTTTAAATGCTTCAACTAAGTTCCTTGACCAGCATGTGCTGTTTTCCCCCTTTTTTGTGCATAGTTATGTTTGTTTCCTTTAATAAAGTTTTTCAATTGCTAGTAAGCGCCGTGTCTTGTATTCTTCTCTCTTCGTATTCGGCTTTCGTGCGCTAAGGCAGTAGTCTAGATGCTAGTAAACCAACTAGCCCTGCGGTACATTCTGCTACACTTATGGTCTTTGGTGTTCCTGAAAGCACAGTCGATTCAGAAGCACAACTGTAAGTTGCCATGTTAGGAAACATATTCAGAAGAAAGATGAGCGTGAAAGTTAAGACGTTAGAGAGGATCATCGGATGGGAAAAAATAAACCAGGACGCACAAGACCAGTCATTATATAATTCTTCGTCTGTCAGGATAAGTAGGGTGCACTGAGTAATTGTAGCAGACTTAAGGCGAGTAATATTAAAATTGTTCATGATTACGCTATGGAAACAGTTGAATTGCGTAATAATCTATTTGGCAAGTGCTGCGCCAGATAGACCCCGGTGCGAAAGCTTCGTTATCTCATGATAAACTGAGATTAAACGGCAAGTTATTCATGGTGGATTATTCTTCGCCGTTGCGATTACAAAAGGGCCAACGCTGACGAAAACAAAGGCCCTCGCCCGGCACGCACATATGACAGATGGGATTCAAGTAGCTCAAGCAGTTACCACGGGGCCTGTAATGCGTCATGACGGCCATAGGTACGTATATTAGTGGAAAGTGTCCGTAGTATTGTTAATAAGACAGCCGAACTAGAATATATTTTACTAACACACAGTCCATCTGTTGTAATACTGACAGAAGCCTGGTTGAGTGGTAGTGTAAATCGTGAGTGTACACAGTCTTTAGACGGGACAAGGCTTCTCAGGGAGGAGAAATTTCCATTATTATTAAAAGCTTCTAACATGCCGATATGTTGATCTGTTCTGTACGGGAGAGAGTAAGTGTAAGCTTACTCTTGAATATATATGGTATATGGCTCGAGGGGTGCAAAGACTACTCGCATCTCGACCCTGGGACTTGGATTTGCTCAGTGTGGCTTTAAGCGAGCATGTTAACGAGGGCACAAGGTTGGTGATGGCCGGAGATTTTATTCTGCTATACAATAACTGGGAAACATTGTCCCCTGGCTCCACAGAAAGCAGTAGTGCAGAGAACTTGCTGAAAATATAATTGTTCTCCTGATTTCGAACAAATTGCTGAGGAACACACGAAGCTAACACCCCAATCCCAGTCATTACTAGACCTCGTGTTATCAAACAGAATTTAAGATTACACAGTAGGAGTTGAGAACGGGACCTCAGAGCATAAAATGATCGGGCTGAGTATACCACTGGGCGTGCGCACTACAAGTAGACCACATTTACATTTAAAATAAAAGACTTTGGGAAGGGTACGTTTTTCTTTTTTTTAAACCCATGTTTATTTAGTTTCATCATGAGGGCTTCACAGCACGAAGATGTGGAAGAATTGTGGCTACGATTTAAAACTATCCTGGTAACTTGTGTTGACCAGTCTGTCCCCACTCCTACCAAGAAAAAGAGGACCAGAAATCCAACGGCAACACATGCGATTTCGACATGAAACGCAAAATTAAATATATCCGCAAGAGAATAGGAAGGCTAGCAGAAGTCGCTGACATTCAAAATAGATTGACGAAAGCGCATACTTGAGTTTAAAGAAATGCACTTTAATCTTCTTCAATAACTCAGCTGTACTTCAGCGAGAGGAAAACAAAAACTGAACAGATAAAAGGCGGCACAGAAGTGTCAGTACGGCCAGCAGATCTAGTGAACAGATTTAATCACTTTTTTATAGTCCGTTTTCACAGATAGACATAATAAAACTGAAGAATGTAAAGGCACCCAATTGCGCATGATAGAAGAGAGGGTTATGTGCCAGAGAGTATATTCCAATTTTTCCTCAAGTTGGACGTAAAAAAAGCCAGCGGTCCATAAATAATCTCCACTGAGTTCCTTATACGTTATGCTGAGTGGGTGTCGTTTTACTTAGACATTATTTTTCGGAAGTCACTTATAAATCATTCATTTCAAATATACTGGCGTAGTGCTACAAAAATCCCCGTTTTTAAAGGTGGTGACCGCGTACATATAAATAATGAACGCCCAAAAACGCTGACGAAACTGTGCTGGAAGCTTATGTACATATACTAGCTAAACAAATATTGAGTTACCTGGAAACAAATCACCTCCTTTGTTGAAATCAACATGGATTCAGGAGGGGCCTTTCCACTATCATACTGCTGATGGAAACGCTGCACATTTTTTGCTCCTACATACACACAAACCAACTGATGTCATCAGTATAAATTTTTCGAAAACATTCGACAATGTCTGGCACCAAAGGTTACTTTTCAAACTCAGTAGGTTAAGACTCGATGATGAAGTCTTGAAAGGGACAGCAGTTTATTTAGTTACACGTCAGCAAACAGTACGCAAAGATAACCACGCCTGGAATTTCTGGAGCTTTCATTTCTTCCTGGAAAGGCGTTTTTATGAGAGCTATAAAATTACATTTCCCGTACGTCTGCGAAATTTGAAAGATTTTACTTTTGTAAGCCTTAAGTTGCGAAATTTTTGGAGCCTTCATTGCTTCCTGGAAAGATGTTTTCGTGACCACTATAAAATTATTCTTGCCGTACTTGTGTGAAATGTGAAAGATTTTACTTTTCTAGGCCTTCTGTTGCGCACTTTTCGAAGCCTTCATTGCTTCCTGAAAAAGTGGTTTCGTAACCGCTCTGCCGTACTGCAGTGAAGTGCTAATGAATAAAGTGGCGCATGTGTATTACCCTATATATTGCTTTATGCATCACTCAACAGCGTCATGCAGTCCTGCACGCCAATAGTCCACAGATACACTGAATGTATGTGTAAATCTATGAATGTATGAGTAAATAGGCTAGATGAAACTGTATTTGTAAGGGACCTCCCAGTCTGACATTCTAGTTTCGTCACTCTGCGTTAGACAAGACCCTTCATAGTTAAAGCTTTCAAAGGCAAAATCAGAAATAGTGCGGCCTAAGGCTTCAACGCATTGTGCTCTGGACACACAAATGTCATTCTTGTGTCTGCTATCACTCTATAGCTGTTGCGTTCTTTTGCATGAATGTTTTATATTAGGTGTTCCGTGGTAGTAATTGAGATTGAGCGTAAAGAACGAGAAAACACTGCGTCTTGAAAAGAAAAGCACAAAAGACAAGTACCTAGAAAGTGCGTGCATTTTCGGGATTGTCTTCTACTTCGTCAGACGATAAATTAATCCTGACGGGCGCGCAGAATCCCTGTCTGGCAGCCGTCTTCCTCTTCCGCTTAATCAGGAGTGATCGGAGCAAGTGTGGTGTGATGGCGAGCTGCAAGGCCTGGACAAAAATGGACTAGGATTCCTGGGGGATCACTGCAACTATGCTAAAGCAGGCGAGTCTCAGCTGCGCTAGAAGCTCTGCTGCTTCTCGTGCGAAGTACCGCAGATTCCGGGAAGGCAGTACGACGTGTTTCTCGGTAAATAATAAGTAATATACACTTAGGCGCTTTCTAATTACTAAACGTAGTGAGCTCAAAATGAATAAGTAGTTTTGGGAAATTGTTGCTGACAGAAACGATAGTCACATTTCTTCAATTACTTCAAAGAGCGCTCTTTCTCTTTTTGACATTAGCACCAATAACTGTGAGATCTACAATGACGCAAAACGCTCAACAGCGCACTGGGAAAAGCGTCCCGCTGCACTAAGTCATCAAATGGAACGAGTGCCTATTATTTTTATCGCACTGGCTTATACTGCTTCTGATTAATCCCGAAAAGCACACGTTACTTCATCGCATGTCACTCATGTCATGAAAATGGCTCTGCAACGGAGCTATATCATGTTGTTCATCTGTAACCTTTACAGGCAGTCACAGCTGCCTTTTCAGTTCACTAATTTACTGAGGTAGAAGCATGCTATCGGTCTTTTCGTAGCATTCCTGACCACCTGTCATAAGATTGATAAACTACTTGCATGCTTGGAAACATTACAGAAATAATCACTAAAACGCTCCTATCACACTTGCTTTATTCTCTTCACAGTAATGACCAAGCAAGAGCTCACATTTCAAAAGAAACGGCGACGACATGATCATTTGGGCGCTTTATTGTGAACAATCATTCGCTGAAAGTCGGCAACTATGAACAAGACCGCTCGAGCAAAACTCAAGAGGACCATTTTGATCCAGTGGCCGTGTTATGAAATAGAAGCACACGTATTTGTCATGCAAGCGATGTTAGCCTATTTCTGTAATCCAGCTGCACAGGTCAAATTTAGCTGTAACAGCCTCGCACACCAAAAAGACATGTGATAAGTAACAAACGCACCTGTATATCTATGCAGCATATGGTGACGAAGTTGGCTGTTTCAATTACAAGAGTATTGCATGCTCATTGAACGATGTGACGGGACCAAATACCTAATTAATGCATCTCTGCTAAGGGCATCGTTGTTGTGATTTTGGGTTTGAAAGAGTTCAGCGATCACAGTGCACAATTTTTGGCGTACTACCGATATTTTTGGCGTACTACGATTTATTAGCGTCACGAAGCCTAATGTTCATGTCCATTTTGGTGGAATTCTCTCTGGAATTATTGCACTGCCAGAACCTTGGGACCACCATATAGATTGATAGAACAAGGGTGTGCTAGTGCAATAAAAGGTCAAATTGATTTTGTTGGATTAGGACATCAGGTCAAGAGATTTCCCCAGCAACAGTGCTATTCGTTGACCCGCCAAGAAACTTCTGCTAAGCTTCGGAGATGATGAGCACATTCAAGCCAAAGATCACTGCTATAAGAAGCATACATTTCGCGAAAAACACTGCATGTTCTTATCCTTAAGGCCGCCCCGGCACCGACGACATTGCCTCCGAACCAACGACTTTGGTACGGTGTTCTTGTTTCCCCACGTTTATTAACCAACGAAAGACGCAAAAGGCGCTGCTACTTCTGCCTTCTAAATGCCAGCTTTACTATTGCTGCAATGTACGCGCTTGACGAAGCCTTTCGATACAGCGTGGCTCACATAACATGGCCCAAAAAAGTCACGCTGCTTGAACTTGCACTCGAACTCAGCTATTGAAAGTACGAGTCGAAATTTTATTACCGTGCTTGATTTGTGCTGGATTTCGTGCGCTTCTGCTCTGCAAATTCTATAGGTATTTTGTTTTATGCAGAGGGATAATTTCAGCAGGACTCCACAGTCTTTCAATATTTCTTTCGATTGCTACTTACCTTCCTGATTATTAACTGATTTTTCCAAGTTTGCACCGACAATACACGCGTCATCAGTCCGTGTCAAATGATTAGTTCTGAGGGGACCTGAAGTTCACGCTAGTTGGCTAGTCATGATCGTAAAATAACAGCCCGTAAAAACACGAGAGGAACCTAGAAGCGCTTTCTTTGTCTCTTCTGCGTTCGTTCCTTGTTTTTTTACGCGCTGTTATTTGACAATCAGGGACGAATTTGTTTTTCAACCGTTTCTTTAAGCGAATATCGTTCTTTGGCAATATCGCCTGTGGTGGTTGTGGTCTGTGGTAGCTGGTGGTCCAAATTTCACCGCCGATACAGATGCGCCAATGCACAGGGCACGTGTTCTCGCTCAATCGAGTTGCCTAATTCGTTGCCGAACGTCCCGTATTATCGCTTTTTGAGAGGCACGTGCGGTGGCACGAGAGCTTTGGACTGCCTGAAGCTTTACATACTGTGGTGGGGCGCCATGGATGAACAGCCCTCGTCCTCTCCCGCGGCCCTGTTCTCTTTTATAGCAGCCGTGGGAGAAGGCTCTGATGGTGGAAGAATATAAGGGCAGTCACCTTCCACGCTTCAGACAAGGAAGTAATTAACGACTTGTATGTATTATCACCTATACTACTGCTATTGATGCGCTGATTGGTTAACAGCTTTCTTATCTACAGACTTGCGCAATGAAACAGCAAACACTACCTAAATATCTTCATCGCAACAAATATACGCCTTCAAGCGCATCATACATTTAATTATGTGAATAGCTTACTATAAATGTTCAGCTGTTTGCTTACACGGACTATCATGGTCGATTGTTCCAGCACAACGTTTCTTGGTTCATTCATACCCGCTGTAAATGCGTAATGCTATCGCCAAAATGTCCGTACAAACATTCGCGTAGGAGTAGGAAGCAACTCGGCCTACTATGGGGAGCACGAACACTACTGTGACCGCAGGCATTCTAATAGAAGTTATCGTGTAAGAGACCTGCGCGCCAAAACTGCAAGATATTGCAGTGAGTATCCAATGCCGTTTAATTTGCTCAATTTAGATGCTCTTTTTAACACTACCAGCTTCGCGAGAATGCCGGCAGCAAGTGTGATTTGACGTTGCTTGCGCATCAAAGAGGCGATATCAGTTTGCATAATGTCGTATCAAGATAAAAACATTTTTCGAATCATTGCTCTGTTTTTATTTACAAGGTTAACGTTTCGAAAACGACGAAACTTAGGGATATTAGAATAATGTTGCTGCAAGCAACGCCGTACGATATTGACAAAAATACGCTTCATCAAAATGGCATGAAAGGGTAAATGCACTTCAGTAAGCTGTTGTTCAGTAATGTTCAGTAAGCAGTAATGTTCAGTAAGCAACCCTAAGAACTGCCTGTCTCTATTTAGACAATACAGTTTATAATTGAGCCATTCTCACCATGTTTGGATTCCTTGAAAACGATGCGCAGTGCTGCAATATTGTTCTTAGCCCCTTCAACGAGCGCTACGCTCTGATGCATGCATCTGCTGAAGAGAGAGAGAGAGAGAAATAAACTTTTATTTTCCGAAACGGTAATCCGAGTCAGGACCCGGTTCACCCTAGGTGGGAGGATTCCTTATTCCAGGAACCCTCTGGATTGGGCTGCCTCCTTGGCCCGGGCGACAAGACTGCGTTGATCGTCCAGGTCGTCAGAGGAAAGCTTCGCCTCCCACGTTTCAGTGGTGGTAGAGAAGTGCGCTGAGTTGGGTTGCTCCTCGTGTCTTGTGTCGTCTTGTTGAGCTTGTGAACTGGGGTCTGGGGATGTGTTACGCAGTGGGCAATCCTGGACCATGTCTTGCAGGGTGTCCGGGACGTCACAGTGGGTGCATGTGTATGAGTACTCTGTAGGATATAGTCTGTGCATGATGGCAGGAAAGCCCGGCTGGTATGCTCGCGGGCAGCGGCGTGTGCCGCCTCATTTCCTGTCATGCCCTGATGGCCTGGAATCTAGTTGATGTGGGTGTCGGGGAGCGGGGCGCGTGCGATGTGATTTTGAAGTATCTTGAGTGCGGTTGCTGATATGCGTCCTTTTTGATAGTTGCGGGCTGCTGCTTGGGAATCAGTGAGGATTACGGCTACTTCAGGGCAAGTTGTTATCGCCAGAGCAATTGCCGTTTCCTCAGCAGTCTCGGCGGCTCTTGCCCGGATGGTGACAGCGGCGAGTTCATTGCCTTGGGGATCCGTGACACTTATGGCAAAGGCGTTTCGTTGAATATACCGGGCAGCATCGGTGTACCTCGTATCAGGGTTTGTCGCGTATTTCTTGCTGAGTGCGCGGATTCTGCTTTGCCGACGCTCCTTATGGTAAGTCGGATGCATATTGCGCGGTATGCGCGCAACGCTGATACACTCACGGAGTGCGGGTGGGATTCTTGCTTTCTGGTCTGTTTCGGCAATGTAGCTTTCACGGTAGTTGAGGTAGCGCAAAACTTCACGTCCGGTGGGTGTGAGCTTGAGCCGCTCTAGTTGGCTGATTTTATGAGCCTCGGAGAGCTCTTCCCACGTATTGTGGACGCCGAGCTTGAGGAGTTTCTCCGTTGATGCCGTGGGTGGAAGGCTCAAGGCTACTTTGATTGCCTTTCGAATGATGACATTCAGTTTCTTGATTTCAGCCGGTTTGAGTGTCAGGTAGGGGGTGCCGTAGGTGATACGGCTAGTTAGGAGAGCTTGAATTATCCTTAGCGTGTCTTCCTCCTTAAGTCCGCTTCTGTGATTGGTTATCCTCTTGACAAGGTGCGTAACTTGTGACAGTGTACGTTGGAGACGCGGAAGAGTGGCCGCTCCTGATCCGTCTTTGTGGATGTGAAGACCGAGTACGCGAAGGGAGTCGACTGTAGGGATTTGGGTTCCGTTGATGAAGACGCTAGGATCGGGTTCGATATAGTTGGGCGGTCGTCCTCGCGTCCGTGCTCTGAGCACGAGAAGCCCTCGCGTCCGTGCTCTGAGCACGAGAAGCTCCGACTTTTCAGCTGCGCATTGGAGACCGCAGTCTCGGAGGTAGCTTTCGATGGCGTCGATGGCTTCTACTAGACTGCGTTCTTGTTGTCCAGTAGAAGGTGCTTTGGTCCAGAGTGTGATGTCGTCGGCGTAAAGGGCATGACATAGGTTTGGGATGGCATTGAGTTGTTTTGGCAGCTTAATCATTGCGATGTTGAAAAGGAGTGGTGAAATAACTGATCCTTGTGGAGTTCCTTTGTTGGGTAGCCGAAATTTATCGCTGCGGAGATTGCAGACGCCTACTGTTGCTGTTCGGTGTGTCAAAAAGCTGCTGATATAGTTATAGATCCGGGTTCCACAGCCTGTATCTTCGAGGTTGCGGAGGATGGCTTCGTGGCTTACGTTGTCAAATGCGCCCTTTACGTCGACTGCCAGTATTGATGATGTGCGTCTGCGATCAAGGTAGTGCTGTTCTTTTTTTTTATTACGGCCATTGTCAAGTTGCGCCATATTTGATCCTACTTTCCTGTATTTACAAGTTCCTCAGTTTACCTGATGTGCAGTAGTAACTGTAACAAATCTATCAAATAATCTAAAGAATTATTTTGTTACCAAGCAGACTCCGTGGAAATATTTATTTCACGTCCTTTGGAAGTTCGTAATATGCGATACTCTATGGTACTTTTTCTCTAATATTTGTATTCGAGTCAATTCCAAGATTTCTATACCCGAACTCCTCAACCTAAAATATACTTCGAGGAAACTCGAACGCTGTGTTATTGATACGCAAACGTGAATTGATACGTCACGGCAGATGAGCAGAAATATTTGAAGGTGTGGCGTTGCTAGGAAGCGCCGCCTCTTCGGCTCACGTTTCTATGCCGAATTTACACAACACAGAAGAACATGATTAGATTTTTGGAACAAATTTCTTTAAAAAAACACAGGAAACACGACGGCGTGATCCTTGTATACACGCAACGTATCTATTCCATCGACTGTTCTGAGACCAAGTGTGACCCATTTTAGATCTCCAATAATCGAAAGTGCGCCAGCGCGGTTCCCGAATTTGGGTTTCTGCATGATGCCTACTGCGTTGACTTTGATGGGGAAATTCCGTAAGCTCAGTTACTTTAGCGCAAAGAAATATTTACGTAGCCAAGTCCAAATGTATTAAACAAATATATCCATCTTAACCACTATTTTTAACAAGCTCTAGAATATTTATTGCCAATATTCACACTCCTTCATTCTTCTGTAGAGGTTGCTTCTCATGCCGATTACTTGACAAGTCCTGCTGTTAAGTTGCTGCATCGAATCCGCATTCAGAATCTCGTTAAAAGAAAGCTTGAAAATATTGGGTAAAGAACATTTGCATGAAGCTATGAATGAAAGGAGCAGAGGCAGTAAGTGTATATCTCTCTTGCTCACATTGCCACTGAGATACGTTCTCTTTTCTTAATCGCCGCTTCAGGTGGAAGTGATCGAACTTGCACTTGTAAGATTCATGTATCCCTGGTGAAGCCTTTATGTTTGCCGCGGCGTTTTATTGCGGCGCCATCTATAGTATACACTCGGCGAATGAAAGCTGTTGCCTTCAAAAGGTTGATCCACACCAACAAGTCTTCTTTCTTCCTTTTTAAATGCGAAGCATTTCTTGGCGAACATTTGTCACTTTGACAGTATTGGCACATGCCGACACATATGAGCCATCTAGTGTGGCACGTACACGCTTGGGGGGTAGGCAGAAGAAGAGAACGTTGTTCTTTTGGTCTGGTTCCGATAAAGACGTGGACTTCTGGCTGTCTCTGTTGTCTCGCCCGCAACATTACTGGTGGAGATGCTGGGTAAATGCACTTTCGCTCCCAAGTTTCCGCCGTCACTCCTAGCACCTTACAGACAGCCACAGCTTCCACAGCAAGAAGCAGCCGCCGCCTGCAAGGACTACCACCCGAATTCGTTCCCTTGTCATCGAGACAGGAAATAACAATGTCAACAACTACTACAAACCAGGGGAGCCAAACCCACGATGCCCAGTATTCCCTCCCCCATGTTTTTCATGCGCCACAGACACCCAGACCGTTCCACGGGGACACTTTGGAAGACGTTGAAGACTGACCGGACCACTTCAATCGGGTTGCCAGCATCAACGAGTGGGATGATGTTCGCAAGCTGCGGAGAGTTTACTTCGCGCTAGAAGACTCTGCGAAGACGTGGTATGAGAACCATGAGGGTTCCTTTGCGACATGGCAAGAGTTTAGCCGACAGCTCCGCGATGCGTACCGCAACGCCGAAAGAAAAGAGAGAGCTGAAGAGAGCATCTCTTCTAGGAACCAGCGGCCCAACGAGAGAGTCTCGATGTTTGTCGAGGACATGCTTCGTCTTTTCAGACGCGCAGACCCTGCAATGCCCGAGGAAAAGAAGGTGTGACATTTAATGCGTGGAGTCAAGGAACAGCTTTTCTGCGGACTCGTACGCAATCCACCAACAACTGTGGCCGAGTTCGTGAGTGAGGCAACCACGATGGAGCGTACTCTTCAGCACCGGTCGTCACAGTACGAACGCCACGACATAACGGCTACTGCGTGCTCTCTTGGGTCCGACAGCGAGAAGCAGGCCCTCGCAGACTTTATACGAAGCGTTGTGCGTGACGAACTGCGGCAACTCCAAGCAGTGGCACTAGTGGGCCCCCAACCACCTATGACAGCACTTGCGGATGTCATCCGGAGTGAAATCAGACAGGCGGTGCAACCACTCGCACCACCAAGACCTGAGGTCCCTGTGCTAACATCTATCTATCTATCTATCTATCTATCTATCTATCTATCTATCTATCTATCTATCTATCTATCTATCTATCTATCTAGCCGCCTACGTCTTGGTGCTCTCATGGTCGTATCGTTGACTTAATATTTACCAACATTGGCATACTATGACAAGAGTGTGTGTGTCATGCAGGTCATGAAACAGCTGCCTACGTCTTGGTGCTCTTATAGTCGTTTCGTAAGCTTGGTAGGTACCCAAATTGCCATAGTATGACAACAGTGCATGACGAACATAAATGGTAGGTCATGACAAGAATGTCAAGACATGCGTGTCATGCAGGTTATAAAACAGCCGCCTAA
This sequence comes from Dermacentor silvarum, assembly GCF_013339745.2. Classification (NCBI taxonomy): domain Eukaryota; kingdom Metazoa; phylum Arthropoda; class Arachnida; order Ixodida; family Ixodidae; genus Dermacentor; species Dermacentor silvarum. Next base: position 20,698,644 of record NC_051155.1, on the reverse strand, counting down.
AATGACAATGACCCAGCGAAAAACATTAAAACTCAAAAACCGCTGAAATGGATTCGGACGTGGGTACCAAGTGAAAGCAACACTAAAGGATGATGCTAGAAGCCATAGTCATGAGCATGACTCAGGAAAAATGACAATGACTCATCGAATAAAAGATTAACACTCAAAAACCACTCAAATTAGTTCTGACGTGGGTAAAACGTGAAGGAAACACTAAAGGATAATTGTAGAAATCATAGTCATGAACATAACTCAGCAAAAACGACAATGACTCAGCAAAAAAGATCAACACTCAAAAAACCACTGAAATGGGTTCGGACGTGGGTACTAATGAAGGAAACACTAAAGGATGGTAGTTGAATCCATAGTCACTATCCTAACTCGGCAAAAGTGACAATGACATAGCGAAAAATTAACACTCAGAAACAATACTCGGCCTCGACCTCGAAAAGGCCTTTGAGAGCATGGCCCATTCCACCATTCTCGACCGCATCTCACGCCTTAACCTCGGTGCGCGCACTTATAATTACGTCAAAGACTTTTTCTCTAATCGCACGGCCTTCCTCTCGGTGAGGGATCTCCACTCCGACGCCCGGACTTTGGCCAGCGCGGGAACCCTCCAGTGCTCCGTTATCTCCCCAATGCTCTTTAATATCGTCATGATCGATCTTGCTAAGGAGTTGCAGCAAGTAGACGGTGTCAACCACACCATCTACGCTGACAATATCACCATATGGTGATATCGGGTGGTGATATATGGTGATATCGTACGGCCTTCCTCTCGGTGAGGGATCTCCGCTCCAACGCCTGGACTCTGGGCAGCGCGGGAAACCCCCAGGGCTCCGTTATCTCCCCAATGCTCTTTAATCTCGTCATGATCGATCTTGCTAAGGAGTTGCAGCAAGTAGACGGTGTCAACCACTCCATCTACGCTGACGATATCACCATATAGTCAGTGACGGCCAAATAGAAACGGCACTACAATCCGCCATTGAAACAATCGACACCTATCTCCAAGGCACGGGGCTTCGCTGCTCTCCTGCGAAGTCCTAACTCCTCCTCTACAGGCCTACTCTCCGTGGCCGCCGTCCGAAACATTCCACCGCTAAACGCCAACACAAAGACATCGCGCTTCACCTCATGGATGGCAGCCCCATCCCCCTCGTCACCAATATCCGTGTGCTCAGCATGCTTATAGAGCAGAATGGAGTGAATGGCACGGCCCTCTCAAAAATCCAGGTTAATGCATTCAACACTATGAGACTTTTGAAGCGGGTCTCCAACCGCCATGGGGGTATGAAAGAGGAGAATCTCCTCCGATTCATCCAGTCATTCGAAATTTGACACATCACCTACGTTGCTGCGTTTCTTGGTGCAAGGCTGAACAAAACAAACTCAACATCCTCCTACGCGGTATCTATAAACAAGCCCTCGGCATCCCCGGTTACACCAGCACTGACCTTCTCCTTCACCTAGGTGCCCATAACACACTGAACGAGCTCATCGAGGCCCAACGCCGCTCTCAGCTGGAGAGACTCACACTCACAGCGACGGGCCGCCACATCTTCACCTCGCTCGTTATCACCTACCACCATCAACACGGCCATAAACACCAGATACCCTCCACGATACGCGCCTGGATTCACGCCGACCCTATCTCCAGAAACATGCACCCCGAATACAACCGCGCACGCCGCACAGCACGTGCCACGGCTCTCACCAAAGCCCTCGATCGCAACGCCGGTGTGAGTTTCGTCGACGCCGCCAAATATCCCCACGGTACCCGCTTTGCAGCAGTCACCACACGTGAAGGCTATCTCCATCGTGCTATCAGCCTAGTAACCCCACATGCTGAGGAAGCTGAAGAAGTGGTCATCGCGCTAGCCACACTAGACCCAACGTGCCATACCATCGTCTCTGATTCCCGCTCCGCTGTTATCAAGTACATCAGCGGCCGTATCTCCCACCAAGCCTTGCGCATCTTGCAACAAGCACCCCGCTCTACCGACCATCAGGTTACACTCGTGTGGTTCCCAGCTCATGTAGGCACCGCCCACCCGCACCTCCCCAACCTCAACGAGGTTACCCACTCCCTAGAGCGAGGGCTCGTTAATCGCGCGGGAGACGGGTAGGCTGCC